>NC_092709.1:341296920-341597372 GCF_047496885.1 Scyliorhinus torazame | reverse complement strand
CACTCAGCTTCATTTCCTGCTCAGCTCGCCAACGCAGGAAGAAATCAGGGTGCCGTTTTTAAATGCAGCCCCGATGTCTCCGATTTCTGGACCACACCCCCATGGCCTCCGGACCCCCCAATCCCCCAACGTACCGATTAGGGGGTCCTTGAGCCCCTCCTCAACCTAACTCATAAGGGCATCCCTGGCATGGACATTGCAGCGGCGCTCCAGAGCATGGCCCAATCACAGCGGCCCGTTGCTGAGAGCATTGGCGGCATTGCCCTGGCACTGGCCAACATGGCGCAGATACAGAGGGAGGTGGCTCAGTCCCAGAGGGAGATGGCGCAGTCACTCACTGATGTGGCACAGACCCAGAAGGTGGTGGCACAGTCACTGGGTGATGTGACCCAGTCTCAGATGGAGATGGTCCACTCCCTGTGCTCCATGGCCACGAGCGGCCACGAGCGTGCAGACCCTGGTTGAGACGAGAAAGGGCCCAGGACTCGCAACACCTGCTGGCGGGGGGGGGGGGACTCGGGGATAGCTCCGTTCACATCCCCGTCCCATGGAGTAGCCCGGGGGCCATTGGGCACCCCGAGGGAGGAGGAGGTGCTGGGACCCGTGCCAGTGACCCCCACAGGGGAGGTGCTGGAACACTGCAGCACCTCGGACTCCCTCCCCCCTTGTCTCTGGCGCATCTGGTGGGCAGCGGACAGAACAGGGCAGCACCATGCCACCTGGGACACGCAAGCAGCAGCCAGGCTCCTGGGTCCAAAGCGCACCCAGGTCACAGGACAGGAATCACAGCAGGCCTCCTCCACTCCTGATGTACCTCCTGGGGATCCACCTAGATGTAGTGCTAGGGCCCGTAAGGCCAGAAAGTTAGATACCAGTTAAGTTGGCACAGTTTAGCGCTAGGAGCTAAGGCACACACCTGTATATATTTGTTCGTATTAAACACCTGTTGCACCGTTACAACCTGCCTCTGTGCTCTGTCTGATAGGTGTAAGGAATGGATCCCTCTTGGCTGGACGCAGGGGGCAGGGGTGTTGAGGGAAGTGGGGGGGGGGGGGGCAATGGGCGGATATTGTGGGTGTGCTTGGCCCAGCGACCTCGGTTCAGCCAGCGCTGACCGCTAAGGTGTTCCACCCCCACCCCCCACCCCCACTCCCCCACCATCCCCACCTCCGTCACCCCAGGGGTTCGGTGGGACCATGTGATGGAATGGCCAGCTTGCCTGCAGGGATCACAGGTGGGGGACGGCAGAAAGTGCTACCGTGGGCAGGTGTCAGACGTTGTCAAATGGTGCGGCGCACCAGAGCACATCGCAGAGCGGGTTGCCATCACCCTCCATCCCAGGGACCAGACCCCGCTGTTACTGCCAACCAAGGTTCCATACCCTGTTGTGAGGCAAGCGGAGGGTGGTGGGGGGGGATGGGGTGTGATGCCCGTTGCAGGCGATCAAAGCGCCACGTGCGCGTCACACGTTGTGCATCCTCCCGTGCCTGCCCCGACCCCACATCCGAGGACTGATGTTCATCCACGTCTTCCAGAATGTCGCCCCTCTGCCAAGCGATGTTGTGGAGGACCCAGCAGGCCACCACGAATGACAGGCACAGCTGGTGAACATGAGGCCTCATGCGGCACCTCCTTTGCACCTCCCCCTCGGCCTGTTGGGCAGCCGGCTCTCCATCCTCACTGGCTGCCTCCTGTTCCTCTGAGGGCCCAGGGCTGCACCGACTAGCAGGAAGGCCACCATTGCTGCTTGAATTCCAATATCCATTGTCTGCAGGGGGTCAAAGGCCAACATGTTAGCATGGTGCGTACCCCCGTGCCCAACCAGGTCTAACGGGCTGCGGACCCTGCCCCCGAATGGCCCCCTCCTTCCCACTCCTCCATCTCCGCACCTGTTGGTGCCCAGCATCGTGGTGCCTCTATCACCGGCGGGTGGTGGCCGGTTGGGGGGTTATGGCGGACGGTGGGGTGCAGAGTTGGTGGGGTGGGGGCACCCATACGCCAGTGTCACTCTCGCCCCACGGCCCGTTCCCTGGTTAACCCCCATAACTCTCCCCGTCACACCCGCCACGGCCTTGGCAGCTCCCCAGCCAGCCTGGCTGTGTGTTAGGGCAGGCAGCCCACGTTGTGCTTAACCATGTCCTACCGCTTCTCTCTCCCTCATCAGCCGTGGCACCGGTTTCCTGATTTTTAAAAACACAAGTGAACCTCGCCGTCGGGAATTCCTCCCGGCGGAGGTGGAGAATCGCCGAGGGCCCGGAGAATACCGGGTCGGGCCCGTTGATGATATGCAAACGGCATTTACTGTACATGCAGAGTAGATCGCATTGACGCCACTGTCGAGGCACCGGAGAATTGCAATTCGGCATGAATCCGGCATCCGGCATGTTTTCCGCGTCAAGGCCGATTTTCCGCCCAATCGCCTTTCCCAATATCAGCATCGGCCGACAGAGAATCCCGCCCAAAATCTATGATGGGTCTACATGGAGTGCTCGGAAGGATGAAAGACCAATTTTCATTAGCAGAGAGGTCCACAATCAGAGGGTGTAGATGTAAAGAAAGGATTAGAGGGGAGTTGAGGAGTACTTTTTGAGACCAAGAGGGTGGTGAGGGTCTAGATCTCACTTCTAACAGGGTGATGGAGGCAGGAACTGTGATTACTTTAGAAAAGATTATTGGATGTGCAATGTAAGTGATGTAATCTACAGGGTTACAGACTCGGTGCTAGAAAGTGGAGATTGGACTGGATAACTTTCTTTCAGCTGGCATCGTCATGAGGGACTGAATGGTCTCAAAATGCTGTAAATTGAAAAAAATTCTGTTTCTATGCAATGCGTCACTCCTGATGGTTAGCACGGGCAGCACGGTAGCACAAGTGATTAGCACTGTGGTTTTACAGCGCCAGGGTCCCAGGTTCGATTCCCCGCTTGGGTCACTGTCTGTGTGGAGTCTGCACGTTCTCCCCGTGTGTGCGTGGGTTTCCTCCGGGTGCTCCGGTTTCCTCCCACAGTCCAAAGATGTGCAGGTTAGGAGGATTGGCCGTGCTAAATTGCCCTTAGTGACCAAAAAAAAAAGGTTAGGAGGGGTTATTGGGTTACGGGGATAGGGTGGAAGTGAGGGCTTAAGTGGGTTGGTGCAGACTCGATGGGCCGAATGGTCTCCTTCTGCACTGTATATTCTATGTTCTATGTTAATGTATGACCCCGTGTCTTAGCGACACAACAGGTAAAAGGGAATGTTCACTCCTGTCTGGTACTGTAGAGACCGTGGACAGGGTTTTACATCCTCCCACCCCCACATTGCGTATTTTCCAGTGGCGGAGGATGCCCGGTATTTGCCACCGGTGGGTTCATCCGTTTGAAGTTCATGGCTCGCCCGTCCCCCTGCCAGGGGACCTGCTGCTGGCTGGAAGGAATGGAAAATCTCGCCCTTGTCTGTGTCTCAGTGTCAGCTCTTGCACACTGTCATGTGAGAGTACCTTTAAGAAATGGATGTTTAAGCAATGTACCTTTATGAAATGGAGCTGATCATATTACTGAAGTGATGTCAGAGGGTGGGGGGAGATGAGCTCACTTTTTTGAGTTTCAGTTTGAGAAGGCAGCTGGGAGTGTCTGTGTGTTTTGCTGAGAGGTGCAGGAAGAAACACAGAGCTGGTCTGTGGATGTCTGCAAATCCAAAGACTTTAAATATATTGAATGTAACCTCATGTCTGTTTTTGAAGGTTTGAAGTCTTTTGGATGTTTAAAGGAACAGTTTGAAGGATTATTTAGGGTTGTAGTCTTTTGGGGTTCTCTTTGAAGTAATGGGTGTTAAGAGATTCAATGTTTGTTGTTAAAAGGTTAACTTGAGTTCATAGAATAAACATTGTTGTGTTTTAAAAACCATTTGTCCATAATTGCTGTATGACACCTGGAGAGTACGCCGTGTGCTTCCCACACCGCAATCTATTAAATGTTGTGGGTCGGTTGAACTCCATGAAACACTTTGGGGTTCTGTAAACCCGGACCCATAACAACACGTAACTGCACAAAGCGGCTAAAATGGAATGAGACAGTGCTGTTCGCTTCAGTTGTAGGGTCAGGTACAAGTTCAAGGTTTAGGGGGGATTTGGGGAAAAAACTTTTTTTATCCAAGAGGGTGGTGACGGTTTGGAACGCGCTGCCTGGGAGGATGGTCGAGGCGGGTTGTCTCACATCCTTTCAAAAATACCTGGATGAGCACTTGGCACGTCACAACATTCAAGGCCAAGTGCTGGCAAACGGGATTAGGTCGGTGATGCACGATCAGTGACCACTAAAGCGAGGTTGTAGTCCAACTGAAGGCTTTAATAAGCTAGATGTTTCCCCCAGCAGCTCAGGTACAGACTGAGGGCTGCTGGGGTGGCACGGGTTCTTATACCCCGCCTATCAGGGCGGAGCTATCATACATTCTAACCAATAGAAAGCATACAGTTTCCACCAATGGTGCTTTAGCCTATCAGGTACCGTAATACCTAAAATACCACAGCCGGCAGGTCAGGCGTTTTTCATGTGTCGGTGCTGACTCGATGGGCCTCTGCACTATTATTCTGTGATTCACACCAAATCTGGTACTATACATCCCGTGCACGTTTACAATCCAACGCCTGTATGGGTGCCGTATACAACAAAGGGAACAATTCTCTCTGGTGTATCAACATTTCTGCTTCACTTAGAAGTCACATTATCTGGACTTATGCATTTTTTCATTTACTTGGCAATTAATTGTGTAACAAGCTAAACAATACCTTAATGCCTGACAGCTGGTGATATTAGGAATCTTCCTTAATGAGGAGGATGTGACCTCACGGAACTCTCGGTCTGTGAGATGACACGGAGAGAGGTAAGAAGGGTGTTGGATTTGGCAAGCAACACCTCGTGAGAGTAACTGAGAGCCCTGTTTACATTCCAAAGAAGGCCTGACCTCAGCCATGATTAAACAAGGCTGCTGTTCTTACATTTAGGGGCCTTGCTGTGGGGAATTGTGAAAAGGTCCTCTATTTCTGACAGTGGAAAGATCATTTCTCACTCGGTAATGCAGCAGAATTCTGACCAGACCTACACCGAGATCAATTAGAAGCAGGACTCCCCACCCACCTAGCTTCTAATTAAGGGACTTCAAAGGTTTCGGCCCAGACCAAGGTTCCAGCAAACATCACAGGGGGATTTATTTTTGGTCAGGATGTTTAAAGAAATTTTGCTGGGGAGGATTGTTTTGGTTCTGATGAACTGTGCTCATTCATGTGTTCTCTCGCGTACAGCCGGGCATAGAACCAAATAAAAGGCTTTGAAGTATCGCTGAAATGGACCATGGGATACAGAGCAGTGAATGGATCCTCTTTCTCTTATGAAAAAAGAGCGACAAGACAAAACAAATTGCGTGAGGGTCTTATTTTGCTTCATAACGCCTCTGTGTAGTTCCTTGGAACATTTTCCAAGGAATAGGCACAGTGGTTATCACTATTGCTTCACAGCTCCAGGGCCCCGGGTTCGATTCCCGGCTTGGGTCACTGTCTGTGCGGAGTCTGCACGTTCACCCCGTGTGTGCGTGGGTTTCCTCCGGGTGCTCCGGTTTCCTCCCACAGTCCAAAGGTGTGCAGGTTAGGTGGATTGGCCATGCTAAATTGCCCTTAATGTTCGGTGGGGTTACTGGGTTATATTGATGGGGGGTGGAGGCGTGGGCTTAAGTAGGGTGCTCTTTCCAAGGGCCCATGCAGACTCGATGGGCTGAATGGCCTCCTTCTGCACTGTAAATTCTATGATTTTATAATGTTTCAGACCTTAAGACATCGGAGCACAAGTGGTGGTTCGGCAGCACTGCTGACTCACAGCGCCAGGGACCCGGGATCGACTCCAGCCTTGGGTGACTGTCTGAGTGGAGTTTGCACATCCTCCCCGTGTCTGTGTGGGGTTCTTCCCACATCCATAGATGTAAAGGCTGGATGGATTGGCCATAAACAATGCGCGGGGTTGCAGGGAATTTGGCAGGGGAGTGGGCCGAGGTAGTGCGCTCTTTCAGAGGGTTGGTGCAGACTCAATGGGCCGAATGGCCTCCACGACACTGTTGGTATTCTATGACTGATACAAATACAAGGTGTTGTCTTCAGTAAGAATAATTACAGACCAGTCAGTCTAACCTTCGTCGAAAGAGAAAATGCTGGAAAATCTCAGCAGGTCTGGCAGCATCTGTAGGGAGAGGAAAGAGCTGACGTTTCGATTCCAATGACTCTGTCAAAGCTAACAGACAGAGAAAGTGGGAAATATTTATACTGTGGAGTGAGGATGAAATGGAAAGCAGTGAAGGTGGATAGTGGGGGAGGGACATATCCTGTCGGAGAGAAGAGCAGTACTTCTTCAGGGTAGGCATTCCTGGAAGAGAGATGGCAGTGAGTTAAACACTGGATAAAAGCAAATTACTGCGGATTACAGTGGAGGACGGAGCACACATCCTTGCGGGGCTCCGGTGTTGAGGACTATTGTGGAGGAGGTGCTGTTTCCTATCCTGACAGATTGCAGTCTGTTGGTGAGGAAGTCAAGGATCCAGCTGCACAGCGAGGGGTCAAGTCCAAGATTGCCGAGTTTGGTTATTAAATGGTCTTACATCGGTGTCCTTGTTGTTGAGGTGGTTCGAGTGTTGATTGCAGAGTCAGTGAGATAGCGTCTGCTGTGGACCGGTTATGGTCTTAGGCAAACTGCAATGGATCGAGACCATCTGGGAGTCTGGCAGTGATCCGTCTCATGACTAGCCGCTCGAAGCATTTCATGGGAACAGACGTCAGGGCCACCGGTCGGTAGTCGTTGAGGCAGGCTTTCTTGTTCTTCTTTGGCACTGGTATTACGGTCGTCTTCTTGAAGAAGATGGGACCTCAGAGCGGAGGAGTGAGGTGGTGAAGATATCTGCGAATACACTCGCCAGCAGGTCTGCGCAGGATCTGGGTTCTCGTCCAGGGACTCTGTCGGGGCTCGTCGCTTTCCGCAGATTCACTTTCAAGAAGGCAGCTCTTACCTCTGAGGCTGTAATAGTGGGTTTGTGTGTGTCCAGGGCGGTTGGGGCAGGTGGCACTGATACATTGGCTGACTGCTCAAAGTGGGCATAGAACTTGTTCAGATCATCGGGGAGGGATGCTCCAGCCCCAGCTATTCTGCCTGGCCTTGTTTTATCGCCTGTGATCTCGTGTAGGCCCTGCCATAGTCGTTGTGGGTTAGTGTCGTTGGCCTGGGACTCTAGTTTGATGCGTTATTGTCTTTTTGCATCCCTGATGGCTTTCCGTACGTCATACCTGGATTTCTTAAATAGGTCAGGGTCGTCAGACTTGAACGCCTCCGTCCGGAACTTCAGCAGGGAGTGAACCTTTTGGTTGAGCCAGGGTTTCCGATTGGTGAATACCCGTATTGTCTACTTTGGTACACAGTCCTCAACACATTTACTGGTGAAGTCTGTGACGATGGTTGCGTACTCGTACAGGTTAGCTGTCGCGGCCTTGAATATGGACCAATCCACAGTCTCCAAGCAGCCGCGGAGGATGACCTCAGATTCCTCGGACCTGCACGGTTTTCTTGACTGGCTCAGCTCGCTTGAGATGCGGTTTGTAAGCCGGAAGTAGGAATACCGACTTGTGGTCGGATTTGCCAAAGTGAGGTTGGGGATTGGAGCGGTAGGCTCCTTTGATGCTTGTGTAGCAGTGGTCCAGGGTGTTTGCACCTCTGCTGGAGCAGGAGATATGTTGCTGGAGTTTGGGTAGGACCTTCCTGAGGTTGGCCTGGTTGAAATAGAACATACAGTGCAGAAGGAGGCCATTTGGCCCATCGAGTCTGCACCGACCCACTTAAGCCCTCACTTCTACCCTATCCCCATAACCCCTCCTAACCTTTTTAGACATTACGGGCAATTTATCATGGCCAATCCACCTAACCTGCACATCTTTGGACTGTGGGGGGGAAACCGGAGCACCCGGAGGAAACTCACGCAGACACGGGGAGAACGTGCAGACTCCGCACAGACAGTGACCCAGCAGGGAATCGAACCTGGGACCCTGGCGCTCTGAAGCCACAGTGCTTTCCACTTGTGCTACCGTGCTGCCCGAAATCTCCAGCCACGATTGCCAGGGCTTTGGGGTGATTTGTTTCTTGGTTGTTGATGGTGGATTGTAGTTCGTCAAATGCTTGCTTCACTTCCGCCTGGGGTGGGATGTTGACTGCTGTTTCAGTTATGAGGGATAATTGTTGGCCAGCACATCGGGGGGAGAACACACCTGCACGTCTTCAAATACTGCCAGGGTTTAGGGCCTGCAGATGGACCCCATTTCAGGAAAGACCCCCGACCTGAGCCCCTCCAGCTCAGCATAAGCCTCCCCCTCCTCCACCTCCCATGAAGGACCCCCCCCCCCCTCTGCACCCTGGAGGCAATTGTAGGGAGATGGTACTCATGGTACTCATCCCTCGCCACCCCTCGCAATACAAGGTCCCCATTTGTCAGGCTTTGCACCAACTCACACCAGCAGGATCCCCGGCTGCGGCTGCTGGAACATCCCAGGTGGCAAGTGAATCGGGCATCCTGCCTGTAAATGAGATTCAAATTAGGCATAATGACCTATTTGCATGTTCCCACCTGGTTTGGGAAGGAACCCCATCAGGGCTGTTGGGAACCATGTCGGGGCTGCTGGGAACCATGTTGGGGCTGCTGGGAACCATGTGGAGGCTGTTGGGAACCATGTGGAGGCTGTTGGGAACCATGTCGGGGCTGCTGGGAACCATGTCGAGGCTGTTGGGAACCATGTCGAGGCTGTTGGGAACCATGTCGAGACGGGCCGGGAGACTCACTGTGGGTTTCATGGCCAGCGTGAACCTCCTTTTCTTGCCTAATCCTAACCGGGACATCGGGATTCCCGCTGCTGGCTGGTGCTGCAGGGCAATCCCGGCCAAGCGACCCACAACCTTGACTCAAGAGGTGACTGCTATTCACTCAGCACTCCGTTTACAGACATCTAGATCGTACCTTTAATGTAGGAAAACGTCACAGAGTCATAGAGTCAGCGAGGTCTACAGCACAGAAAAGGCCCTTCAAGCCCATCGCATCTGCGCCAGTCAAAAACAACCACCTCAGTATTTTAGTTACATTTTCCAGCACTTGGCCCATAGGCTTGGCATACATCAAAGAGGCATAATCGGACAGGTTAGGACAGGCGGCTAAAAGCTGGATTGAAGAGTAGGCTGTTAAGGAGAATCTTAAAGACAGGGGGCTAGGTTGACAGAGGTAAAAGTTTAGGGAAGGAATTCCGAAGCTTCGGGTTGAGAAGGCACAGGTTCCAATGGAGGGAGCAAAGGGAACATAGCAACATAAGAACTAGGAGCAGGAGTAGGCCATCTGGCCCCTCGAGCCTGCTCCACCATTCAATGAGATCATGGCTGATCTTTTGTGGACTCAGCTCCACTTTCCGGCCCGAACACCATAACCCTTAATCCCTTTATTCTTCAAAAAACTATCTATCTTTATCTTAAAAACATTGAATGAAGGAGCCTCAACTGCTTCACTGGGCAAGGAATTCCATAGATTCACAACCCTTTGGGTGAAGAATTGCTCCTCAACTCAGTCCTAAATCTACTTCCCCTTATTTTGAGGTTATGCCCCCTAGCTCTGCTTTCACCCACCAGTGGAAACAACCTGCCCGCATCTATCCTATCTATCCCCTTCATAATTTTATATGTTTCTATAAGATCCCCCTCTCGTCCTTCTAAATTCCAACGAGTACAGTCCCAGTCTACTCAACCTCGCCTCGTAATCCCACCCCCTCAGCTCTGGGACTAACCTAGTGAATCTCCTCTGCACACCCTCCAGTCCGAGTACGTCCTTTCTCAAATAAGGAGACCAAAACTGAACACAATACTCCAGATGTGGCCTCACTAACACCTTATACAATTGCAGCACAACCTCCCTAGTCTTAAATCCCATCTCTCTAGCAATGAAGGACAAAATTCCATTCGCCTTCTTAATCATTATAAGGGTCATTGTAAAAAAGCTGAGGAGGAGAGGAGAGGAGAGTTCTGATGGAGAAGGGTGAGGGGTATGGGGAGACTATGAATATGGAACGTAACCAACCCAGGGTAGTTCACCTGAACTGGTCAAAGAAAGAAGAGGGGTTGGAGGAGGGAGATGTGGTCGACTATGTCAATGGATAATAAAAAGAGGCAAAAGCCAGGTGCGCAGCAAAGAGTCAAAGAACAGCACTGAGGTAGGCCATTCATCCCATTGTTCGTGCGTTGTCCCTTTGCTAGAACAAAACAAAATGAATTCAATGGAGCTGAAGAACAGAAACTCTCCCCAATGTCCTGGTCAATATTTACTCTTCAATATAGATGGGGAAGAGGTGGCATATTGGTATTGTCACTGTGCTAGTGGTCCATAGACCAGGGATTATGCGCTGGGGACTTGGGTTCGAGTCCCACCATGGCAGATGGTGAAATTTGAATTCAATAAAAATCTGGAATTAAACGATGACCAAAAAACATTGTCAATCGTCATAAAACCCCCATCTGATCCACTAATGCTCTTGAGGGAAGGAAATCTGCCGTCCTTACCTGGTCTGGCCTACTCGTGACTCCAGGCCCACAGCTAAGTGGTTGACTCTGAAATCGCTGAGTGGGCAGTTAGGGTCGGGCAATAAATGCTGGCCGAGCCAGTGACACCCACAACCCATCAACGAATAAAATAAATAGATGATCTGGGTATCATCGCATTGCTGTTTGTGGAGTCTTGCTGTGCACAAATTAGCTGCCATGATTCCTACAATACAACAGTGGTGACACATGAAAAGCACTCAATTGCTTGTAAAGTGTTTAGTGATAACCTGAAGTCACCGGAGAATCTGTGGAAAAGCGAGTGTTCCATTTCTCTCTGATACTGGCTGATCCAATCAGGAGCCCTGGGTATTTGAAGGAGCCGGAGGGAACAGGCCTTGGTTTTCATCAGGAGGAATTTCTGTTTCTTTTTTAAGGTTTGATTTAATATCCCCTGGTGTCTAATTCTATCAGAGGAGCCTGTGATATATATCAATGTGACGAGAATCTAATTTTAGGAGTAATTAAGTATGGAACTGGGTTTAATGAAAAATTCTGTAGCAGCCTCATTAATCTTCACAAGGCTCAGGGAGTCAAACCTAACGATGAGCAAAATAAAAGCCCGCACTGCTGTTAATGCTTCTTCTATTCTTCGGCTATCTCCTCCCCATCCCATCTTCTCTCCTTTCCTGAATGTCCTGACTAATGCCGGGAAGTAATCTGTCATAACCCGCCGCATGGGACCTGCGGGGTAGGGAAGGTTCTCTTCCCCGTGTCCCTCGCGGCGTACGAGCTCCCTCATTAAGGGGGCGGGGTAAACCCTACCCATATTGTAAAAACGGTAGGCCGGTTTGGCACTGACCGTTAAGACCCGGTTGGGATCTACTGGGAGCTGTGTATCCTTGCCTTGTAAATAAATCTGTTTCTTTAATACAACCCGGTGTGGACTCTCTGCAACGCATAAAACAATCCCACAGGATTCAGCAGTCACTATAGCTCAGATCGTCATTGGCCCTTAATAATAATAATAATAATAATAATTGCTTATTGTCACAAGTAGGCTTCATTTTAAGTTAGTGTGAAAAGCCCCTAGTCGCCACATTCCGGCGCCTGTTCGGGGAAGCTGGTACGGGAATTGAACCCGCGCTGCTGCCTTGTTCTGCGTTACAAGCCAGCTATTTAGCCCACTGTGCTAAACCAGCCCCTTGGGAAGGGGAGTGGGAGAGACACAGACAGAGAAACGGAAAGCGTCCCTGGAAAAGTTACGGCAGCAGCATCAGGCAAACCACCCATCGTGCCCAAGCCTGTTTTTACTAACCCAATTTCTTCCGCCCTGACTACGATAGAGCTGCTTCACCGATTTTGTTCCCAAACAGCCTGGCTCCAGTTTTACGACCGTTCTCTCTTGCTCCCCAGCAGAGGAAATGGTTTCTCTTAATCCACCCAGTCAACTTCTTTTCACGTTTTTAGCCCCTCGATTGGGTCATCCCTCAACCGTCTAAACTGGAGAGAATATGAACCAAGTTTACACAATCACATAATTTAATCATTTACCCACCAAATTTATTTTGGTAAGTCTGTCCGTGCTGATCTGTCCCCGATGCCAATACATCCTTCCTGAGGTAAACGTAATACTATAGGTGAGGCCTGACCAAGGATGAACAATTTGTGAGATATCTTGCATCCCTTTCTATTTCCACCGAGTTAATGGCTATCTTTCCGATTCCCTTTTTTGGTTACCTCGGTGATTTAATGCTTACCTGGACACCCAAATCCCTGCTCCTTCACTTATCCCACCGCAAAGAGAATTGTTAATTTCTGGAAAAATGGAAAGAATTCACTCAATGCTCTTTATGCCGAGTAGAGCTTCAAACTAGTTTCCTCGGCTGATTGTGGGATGAGGGGGTTTGTCTTAGGAACTTAGAACATACAGTACAGAAGGAGGCCATTCGGCCCATCGAGTCTGCACCGACCCACTTCCACCGTATTCCCCGTAACCCAATAACCCCTCCTAACCTTTTTGGACACTAAGGGCAATTTATCATGGCCAATCCACCTAATCTGCACGTCTTTGGACTGTGGGAGGAAACCGGAGCACCCGGAGGAAACCCACGCAGACACGGGGAGAACGTGCAGACTCCGCGCAGACAGTGACCCAGCGGGGAATTGAACCTGGGACCCTGGCGTTGTGAAGCCACAATGCTATCCACTGTGCTGCCCAAGGAAAGGTCGATCAGGTTGGACCTGTACTCACTGGAACGTAGAAGAATGGGAGGTGATCTTATTGAGACATTTAGGATTCTGAGGGGACTTGACAGGGTGGATCCTGGGAGGAGGTCTCCTCTTGTGGGGGGGGGGGGGGGGTTCGAGAACCAGGGGATACAGTTTAAAGGTCATGGGCGTGATTCTCCGGTCTGCCAGCCGTGTTGACTGGGGCGGTGCGCCCACGCCGGCAGTGGAATTCTCCATTCCCGCCACCTGCCAATGGGATTTCCCATTGTGGCCACCGCAGGCTGCCGGGAAAGCGGCGGGTATGGGCGTGCTGCCAGTACAAAGGAGAATCCAGCCGGCGGAGAATCCCGCTGAAGGGGTCTCCCATTTAAGAAAATGAAATGAAATGAAATGAAAATCGCTTATTGTCACAAGTAAGGCTTCAAGTGAAGTTACTGTGAAAAGCCCCTAGTCGCCTGTTCGGGGAGGCTGGTACGGGAATTGAACCGTGCTGCTGGTCTGCTTTTAGCCCTGTGATAAACCAGCCCCTGGTTGACAAAGATGAGGAAGAGTTTCTTCTCTCAAGAGGGCCGTCTTCAGAATTCTATTCCACAGCTAGCATGGGAACATAGGAGCAGGGATAGGCCATTTGGTCCATCGAGTCTGATCCGCCATTCAACCAGATCATCGCTGATCATCTACCTCAACACCATTTTACCGCACTATCTCCATATTTCTTTATTGCATTTGTATCCAGAATTCTAGCGACTTCTGCCTTGAACATAGAACATACAGTGCAGAAGGAGACAATTCGGCCCATCGAGTCTGCACCGACCCACTTAAGCCCTCACTTCCAACCCATCCCCATAACCCAATAAACCCTCCTAACCTTTTTGGTCACTAAGGGCAATTTATCACGGCCAATCCACCTAACCTGCATGTCATTGGACTGTGAGAGAAAACCGGAGCACCCGGAGGAACCCCACGCAGACACGGAGCGAATGTGCAGACTCCGCATAGACAGTGACCCAAGCCGGGAATCGAACCCGGGACCCTGGAGCTGTGAAGCCACAGTGCTAACCACTGTGCTACCATGCAGCATGTTCAATGACTGAGTCTCCATAGCCCTCTGGGGTAGGGAATTCCAAAGACTCACCACCCTCTGTGCGAAGAAATTCCTCCTCATCCCAGTCTTAAATGGCCTACCCCGGTATCCTGAAACTGTGTCCCTGGTTCTAGACTCACCAGCCAGAGGAAAGATTCTGGAAGAATTTTGCAATTTTATTACCTCTCATTCTTTGAAACTCTGGAGAATAATGGCCCAGTTTCTTCAATCTCTCATCATAAAAGAATCCTGCCATCCCCGAGGTTTGCCTGGTCAACCTCTTTTGCAATCCCTTTATGGCAAGTGTATCCTTCCTTAGGTAAGGAGACCAAAACTGTACATAGTAGACTAGGTGTGGTCTCACCCAGGCCCCATACAAATATAGCAATAAATCTTTATTCCTGTACTCAAATCTCCTTGCGATGAAAGTCATAAGGCGGCACGGTGGCGCAGTGGTTAGCACTGTTGCCTCACAGTGCCAGGGACCCGAGTTCACTCGGCCTCTGTTGACTGTGTGGAGTTTGCACGTTCTCCCCATGTGTGCGTGGGTTTCCTCCGGGTGCTCTGGTTTCCTCCCACAGTCCAAAGATGTGCAGCTTAGGTGGTGTAGCCGTGCTAAATTGCCCCTTAGTGTCCAAAAGGTTAGGTGAGTTTACTGGGTTACGGAGATAGGCTTGGGCCTCAGTAGAGTGGTGTGTCGGAGGGTCAGTGCAGACTCGATGGGCCAAATAGCTTCCTTCTGCACTGTAAGGATTGTATGATTCATAGAAACACAGAAAATACGTGCAGGAGGAGGTCTTTTGGCCCTTCAAGCCTGCTTCGCCATCCATTATGAGCATGGCTGATCATCCAACTCAATAGACTGTCCCTGCATTCCTCACATACCCATTGACCCCGTTTGTCCCAAGTGCTATATCTTCATAAATTTAGAGTACCCAATTCTTTTTGCCAATTAAGGGGGAATTTAGTATGGCCAATTCACTTACCTTGCACATCTTTTTTGGTTGTGGGGGTGAATCCCATGCAGACATGGGGAGAATGTGCAAACTCCACACAGTGACCCGGGGCTGGGATCGAACCCTGGTCCTTGGCAGCAGTGCTAACCACTGCGCCACCATGCCACCCTACCAAGTGCTATATCTAACTCCTTATTGAAAACATAGAGGTGAATTCTCCTCTTCCCCAGCACTCTATGCCGACAGCGGAATTCTCCCTTCCCACAGCCGGCCAATTGGATTTCCCATTGTGGCCACTCCATGCCACTCGGCGGGCGTGAGCTGCCAGCGGAACGGAGAAACCCACCAGCGGAGAATTCACCCCATAGTGTTTTGGCCTCAACTGTTTCCTGTGGTATCAAATTCCACAGGTAGACCACTTTCTGGATGAAGAAATTTCTCCTCATTTTGCCCTCTGACTGTGACCCCAGATTCTGGACACACCCACCATCGGGAACATCCTTCTTGCATCTACCCTAACTAGTCCTGATAAAATTTGAGAGGCCTCCCTTCATTCTTCTGAACTCCAGCGAATACAATCCTAACCTACTCAATCTCCCCTCCTACGTCCATCCTGCCGTCCCATGAATCAGTCTGGTAAACCTTCTCTGCACTCGTAGAACCACAGGATCCCTACAGTGCAGAGGGGGCCATTCGGCCCATCGAGTCTGCACCGACCCTCCGAAAGAGCACTCCCTCTATAGCAAGAACATCCCTCCTCAGATAAGTAGAACAAAACCACACACAATACCCAGGTGTGGCCTCACCAAGGCCCTATTTCACTGCAGCAAAACATCCCTGCTCCTGTACTGGAATCCTCTTGCAATGAAGGCCAGCATACCATTTGCCTTCTTTACTGCCTGCTGTACCTGCATGCTGACTTTCAGTGACTGGTGTACGAGGACACCCAGGTCTCGTTGCACATTCTCCTCTCCTAATTTATGGCCATTCAGATAATAATCTGCCGCCTTGTTTTTGCTACCAAAGTGGATAACCTCGCATTTATCCAAATTATACTGCATATGCCATTCAGGGAAGCAGACCAAGGCAGGCCAGCAGCACGGTTCGATTCCCGTAACAGCCTCCCCGAACAGGCGCCGGAATGTGGCGACTAGGGGCTTTTCATAGTAACTTCATTTGAAGCCGACTTGTGACAATAAGCGATTTTCATTTCATTTCATTTCATTACATTCGCCCACTCACTCAACTTGTCCAAATCACACTGAAGCATCTCTGCATCCTCCTCACAGCTCACCATCCTACCCAACTTTGTCTCATCTGCAAATTTGGAGATATTACATTTAGTTTCCTCACCGAAATCATTCATATATATTGTGAACAGCTGAGGTCCATCACTGATCCCCATGGTACCGTACTGTTGCAAACTTTTGGTTAGTTCAATTGGCCCTGTTTTATAACCTTTGCTCTCGAGTCGCCAGGTATCTTTATGATACCGCCACGAGGTTCAAGTTCAAGTAATGATCAATAACTCAATACACCAATTAGTAAGATTCAAATCAAAGCACATTTATTATACACAGTAATCGCTACTCATTACTCACAGAGCGCATATGACAGGGGCGAGGTTGAGTAGGTTCTTTGGGGAGGAGGACAGGTGTGGGAGGTGCTCGGGAAGCCCGGCAAATCACGTCCATATGTTCTGGTCATGCCCGGCACTGGATGGGTTTTGGAGGGGTTTTGCGAGGATTATGTCCAAGGTGGTGAAAGCCCGGGTCAAGCCGAGCTGGGAGTTGGCATTATTAGGGGTAATGGACGAACCGGGAGTGCAGGAGGTGAAAGAGGCCGGTATTCTGGCCTTTGCGTCCCTTGTAGCCCGGCGGAGGATTTTGCTATTATGGAAAGATGCGAAGCCCCCTAGTGTGGAAGCTTGGATCAATGACATGGCAGGGTTCATCAAGCTGGAGAGGATAAAGTTTGCTTTGTGAGGGTCTGTGCAGGTTCCTCAGGCGGTGGCAACCGTTCCTAGACTATCTCGCGGAGCGTTAGCAGGAGGTCAGCTGCAGCAGCCCAGGGGCGGGGGGGGGATAGAGGGAGGGGGGGTTCGTTTGGGGGGGCGTTTGGGTGGGGGGTGAGGGTTCTTTTGGGGGGTCATTTGGGTGGGTGGGGGGGGGCTTCCCTATTGGTGCTTTTAAATGTCATATGGTGGGTTATTGTATATGGGGGACATCCAATGTATAATTTTTGTATAATTTTTGATTGGTGTGTTCTTGTTTCTTTCTTTTTGTTGTGGAGGGAGTTTGTTGAAAATCTGTTGAAAAATTTGAATACATACATTTTTTAAAAAAGTAATCGCTACTCATGCATAAATTCTACATCTAAGCTACTTCTACAACTAACAGGCCTATACTTAGCTTCGGACTGGCCCACCAGGCCCGGGGAACAAATGGCCTTTCGTTCGGGTTCTGAGTCTGCGGGATTCGAACTTGGTACGGACTGGTAGCTAGGAGCGCCTATCTCGTAGCGAGCGTTGACTTAAGACTTACTGGCTTTTGGCGGCAGCTGAACCGGTCACGGTCAAGGGTTGGTTCGCGTTGCTGAGTGACCCGGTCAAGGAGAACGATTCGAACTTGGGGGCTTAACTTTATAGTTCCATGGGGCTTCCCGCCTTTCGGGGCGGACCCTGTACCTGGTTCCAAGTGATTGGACTTCGTTCCAATCGCTTGGTTCGATGTCTCCAATACTGGAGCGGTTCCCTGATCGATGGGCGGTCTTGAGGTTTTGGCTCCTTTTGTGTTGACTCCTGCTGGCACCGAGGAGTCTGGCTTGGCCTTGTTTATCCCAAATGTTTCGATTGTACCTGGGGATCGCTCATTAATATGTAGATGGCTGCTACATTATTATGCAGATGGCTGCTTATATTGATGCTGTCTGGGCTTTTGCAGAGTTTAATACACAGAAAACTTGCACCTGCTTTTTTCTGCCTGTGTTGCCTGAATTTCCCTGCAGCCTTTGCTGTTCTCCATTTTACGTCAGGAGTTGGCCAACTCAGGTGGCTACACTCCCTCCTTGTGATCCTAACGCGAAGCGTGAAGGATCACATAACTGCGTTGTTTTTCATTCCCTGTCCCAGCGAGCACTCTTCTATGGCCTCTACACTGACCATAACTATGCAAAAAATTTTAAACTGACAATTCTGAGGGGTGCTATGTCAAACAGGGACATGCATTACAAAACAATAAAATCGGTACCTCTAACTATCCTTAATAAACTACACTCACTCAAACATTTCATCACACTAACTTCCTAAACCATACAAACAAAATCATAGCAGTATTATACACATTTTTCTGGCTTGGCAGTCAAGCTCAGGATTGTACAATTGCTCATGAATATTTCTTTATTTGCAACAAATCACAAACGAATGTTCTTGATTAGAGATCGCGGGGGTCGGGGGTCTGGTCATATCCGAAAATAGGGGATCTTATCCTATATACCGGGTGCAGCGCGGTAGGCTCTCCTTCTCCATTTCCTCAGACGAATAGTCTGCACGATGCAGCAGAGTATCGCCAATACTAGTAGGGATTCTATCAAGTAGGACAGGGAGTACCAGGTTATAAACCTGTCACACCAAGATGGTGTGGTGTCGCTTGTGGCTGGGCTCTGGGTACTGTGGGGAAGTGAATCATTAACGGCTGGGGGGGCGTTGAGGTCAGGGGGTTCGCGTTCGCGCGCAACCAAATGCTCATGAGGGTGATGAGCAACACGGAGGATGTCCTCATGGTTCTTCTTCTTTCTCTTCTCTTCTCTTCTCTTCTCTTCTCTGGTCCTGGACCTTCTGGAGTTCTGTGGGATCAAGCATAGTGTCTGTTACTATCTTGGTTTCATATCTCGTACGATAGCCTGTTTGTCCTTTCGTGCCAATTACTCCCTTTATAATTGGTCACTATGTGTAACTCCCTCATTTTTTTTTCCAAAAACCGAATTTCAGGACAAGACTACACTTACAAATACTGAACCAGTGCGAGCCGTCTCGCAGACTGTGCGGTTTACCATCCAAATGTTTGAGGATGTAAATAGCAGAGGGTTGGCAACCTAAGGGTTACCTGAAAACAAAACAAAACTTTTTGAACAAAACTTGCGGAAATTAGGTGCGTATGGGCCGTGACGGGTAAGATTTGGATGGAGTCCCCGGGTAGGACGGTGACCAATGCCGTGTGTGCCCTACCCGAGCGTAGCTGACCAGAGGGGGGTTCCCAGGCAGGGCAGGTCCCAATGCCGTTTCTCCACTGCCTGAGCAACCGACAAGAACGGGCAAGAAATGTAGTCATCGTGGGGGGTTGTCGTATTGGTTCTTCCTTCGAACCAGAAGGGCAGTTACGAACGGGGGTCTGTGTATCTGTCGACAGATGAGTTCATCTGAACTGGCATCTGGGACATTAACAAGTCTCTGCGGACAAGTTCTCAGAGGTTTCTGCCGAAAAATAAGGCGTGGAGCTGTGGGAAAAAATTTCCCGGTCTAACACTTGACTTCCAAAAGGCCTTTGATAAGGTGCCTCACGGGAGACTGCTGAGTAAAATAAGGGCCCATGGTA
This sequence comes from Scyliorhinus torazame, assembly GCF_047496885.1. Lineage (NCBI taxonomy): Eukaryota > Metazoa > Chordata > Chondrichthyes > Carcharhiniformes > Scyliorhinidae > Scyliorhinus > Scyliorhinus torazame. The sequence continues at coordinate 341,577,940 of NC_092709.1, read as the reverse complement.
TTCGAGGCAAGGTACTAACATGGATTGACGACTGGCTGTCAGGCAGAAGGCAGAGAGTTGGGATAAAAGGTTCTTTTTCGGAATGGCAACCGGTGACGAGTGGTGTCCCGCAGGGTTCAGTGTTGGGGCCACAGCTGTTCTCTTTATATATTAACGATCTAGATGACGGGACTGAGGGCATTCTGGCTAAGTTTGCCGATGATACAAAGATAGGTGGAGGGGCAGGTAGTATGGAGGAGGTGGGGAGGCTGCAGAAAGATTTAGACAGTTTAGGAGAGTGGTCCAAGAAATGGCTGATGAAATTCAACGTGGGCAAGTGCGAGGTCTTGCACTTTGGAAAAAAGAATAGAGGCATGGACTATTTTCTAAACGGTGACAAAATTCATAATGCTGAAGTGCAAAGGGACTTGGGAGTCCTAGTCCAGGATTCTCTAAAGGTAAACTTGCAGGTTGAGTCCGTAATTAAGAAAGCAAATGCAATGTTGTCATTCATCTCAAGAGGCTTGGAATATAAAAGCAGGGATGTACTTCTGAAGCTTTATAAAGCATTAGTTAGGCCCCATTTAGAATACTGTGAGCAATTTTGGGCCCCACACCTCAGGAAGGACATACTGGCACTGGAGCGGGTCCAGCGGAGATTCACACGGATGATCCCAGGAATGGTAGGCCTAACATACGATGAACGTCTGAGGATCCTGGGATTATATTCATTGGAGTTTAGGAGGTTGAGTGGAGATCTAATAGAAACTTAGAAGATAATGAATGGCTTAGATAGGGTGGATGTAGGGAAGTTGTTTCCATTAGCAGGGGAGACTAGGACCCGGGGGCACAGCCTTAGAATAAAAGGGAGTCACTTTAGAACAGAGATGAGGAGAAATGTCTTCAGCCAGAGAGTGGTGGGTCTGTGGAATTCATTGCCACAGAGGGCGGTGGAGGCCGGGACGTTGAGTGTCTTTAAGACAGAAGTTGATAAATTCTTGATTTCTCGAGGAATTAAGGGCTATGGAGAGAGAGCGGGTAAATGGAGTTGAAATCAGCCATGATTGAATGGCGGAGTGGACTCGATGGGCCGAATGGCCTTACTTCCGCCCCTATGTCTTATGGTCTTATGGTCTTAACACACAACGTTTAACAGTACAAGTACAAACAACATCAAACATGCTGCAGGTTCCTTCAGAAAGGACACTATTTGCTCCCAAGCGGTTCCTTTTAAAACATCATCTGGACACCTCAGTTATCGGTTGCGAACAGGGTCGCAAAAGGGTTCTCGTTTTGGGAGTCAGGCTCAAAGTCGTCATCTTCTCCCGGATGCCAAACTCTCGAGTGTATCAGGGTTGCAGGGCTCCTTGATGTGATTTTGGATCACTCTCGTCGTTCCGGACGAGTCTGTACGAATTATCTCTGTGCCAAAAGGTGGTGTCTAGTTCTGTGGGGACGGAATCGGGGTCGTCATTGTAGGTCGGTGGTCGATGGTGGGGTTTGTTTAGGAAAGTGATCGTGAAGGGATCATTCGAATCGTGGTCATATTCCCTGGGTGTGGGTCCTGTCGCATGGGGATAGTAGGGGGGCGTGCTGTGGCTATTGTCTGAGTCACAGTCGCTGTCGCTACTGCTGCTGTCTGTGGGCGTTCCAGGGCGGAGTCTATATTTCGGGGGTGGAGTCGAGGTTGAGTCCGTGGCTGGGCTGGACGTGTTGGGGGAGGGTAGGGTTACGTTGGCTGTGGGCGGGGCATGGTTTGCTGCGTCGAGCATGACGTGGTGTGCGTGGTTCGACTGTGTTCCATATGCCTTCATCTGGTTGATATGGAACCACGCAGTCTTTCCATTGGGGTACTTTATTTTGCAGACAGAAGGGCTTACTTTGTCCGCAATGGAGTACGGACCCGAGTACTTTGGTGAAAGGAATGTGCTGGGGTTGTATACAGAGAGCATGTCTTGCTGTCCTACACTGAACTCAGTCGCATGCACTGTCTTATCGAAACAGTGTTTCTTTCTTGTGCCCAATTTCACTGCGGCTGCTGGCTGAGCCGTTTTAACATTCTCCACTAATTGTTCTACTGCTTTCTTGTGTGTGAGGGCCGTCACTTCGGGGCTGGTCAAATCTAATCCTAATAAGAATTCTGTGCCTTTCATGGGACGTCCGGTCATGAGAGTGTGTGGGGTGTAACCTGTGGATGTGGAAACTGTATTTCGCAGAAACATCAGCGCAAAAGGGAGGACTGAATCCCAAGTGGTGTTGTTTTGCTGGACCATTTTTCTGAGGGTGGATTTTAGGGTCCGGTTCATGCGCTCCACGATACCACTTGACTGGGGGTGGTATGCAATGTGGAATTTTTGGGTAATGCCAAATATTGTGAGGACGTTCTTCATGACCCGTCCCGTAAAATGGGAACCTTGGTCGGATACAATGCTGCGTGGGAGTCCCCATCTCGTAAAGATGTGGTGGGTTAAAATCTTGGCTGTGGTCTTTGCCGTGTTAGTTCTGGATGGAAATGCTTCCACCCATTTTGTAAATGTGTCTATCACCACGAGTACATATTTTTAACCATTCCTGCAAGGGGGCAATGGTCCAATATAATCAATCTGGAGGTTAGCCCAGGGGCCATTACCGGGTCGGGTGTGACTGAGTTGAGCCTTTTTGGCGTATCTGTCCGGGTTGTTCTGGGCACAAATAAGGCAATTCTCAACGTAGTGAGTTACATCGTCTTTTAAACTCGGCCACCAACAGAGCTACCTGAGGTGGGCTGTAGTAGGATCGATTCCCTGATGTCCATGACCGTCATGGAACAAACAAATCAGTTGATTCCTGTCCTGTTCAGGAACCACATAAAGGGTGTCTTTTAACACCACACCGTCATGTGTGGTCAGAGCATTTTAAAATCTATTATAGGGTGCTGGATAGTCTCATTTCAAAATCTCCCTGAGATTGCTGTCCTGCTTCTGGGCCTGCACTAAATCCTCGATCTTAGTCTGCGAGACCTGAATTGCATTCACTGGTGTGCTTTCGGGGGGTGTCCAAAAATATCCATGTCTGGAACCTGCTTTAGCGAGTGCGTCGGCTTTCACATTTCCAGGGCGGGAGGAATGATGGTGACTTCGAACTTTGACTATTCCAAAAGTCCTGTTCTGTGCTCTCTCTAAAATGTGATGGAGCAATGGGGCTGAAGGGAGGGGTTTTCCGTCTGCGGAAACAAATCCTCTTGCTCTCCACAGGGGTAGGAATTCCTTAAAGCTGTTGCAGAGATAGAGGCTGTCCGAATATATGTCTGCTGGGCTGGGGAAAGAATCTGGGTGTTCCACTATGTATGCGATGGCCGCAAGTTCTGCTGCCTGCGTGCCTAAGTGTCCTGGAAGTTTTATTGCTATTTCTTCTAGGGCGTGTCCCTGCGCGTCCTCGACGTAAATGCTGCATCGTGTTATGCGCTTCCCTTCTAATATTGTGGAAGATCCATCCACACATATCCTTATGGGTTTGGACGTGTCTGTGTGCATGGGGCTCTGGGTTGAACTACCTATCTTTCTGGGGGGTATTTTAGCAATAAAGGGGCCTGTGTTGTGGTGTGGAGAGATAATTTCACATTCATGGGGGGTTCCGGGGTACTGTAGGTTGTTGGCTAAAAAAGTGTGGGTCTTTGTCCTTTTAACAGTGATGTCCCGTCTCTGCAAAAGAAGGGTCCATCTAGCTGCTTTTATCTGACTAACTGTAGTCATAACTTGAGTCGTCCATCCAGTAAAAGTTGGGTGGGAGTGTGTTCCGTGAGTATTGTGATGGGGTTCAGTCCGGTAATGTAAGAAAAATACTGAACTGCCCAAGATACTGCGAGCAGGTGCCTCTCACAGGCTGAAAATCCCTGCTCCACAGCATCTAAAATTCTGGAGGCGTAAACCACGGGCCTTAACTGGTCGTGCCGTTCCTGAAGGAGTACGGCCGAAAGGGTGCGGTCTGTGGTCGCTACCTCTATCGCATAGGGGGAAAGCGGGTCTGGAACGTGTAGTGAGGGGGCTGCTATGAGTACTTGTTTCAAAGAGTCCACAAGCATCCGTATGCTGCGGCAGCCATTCCCAAGGGGCTCCTTTCTTTAGGAGTTCCGACAGGGGTGCTGCCTTGCTGGCGAATCCGTCAATGTGGTTTCGGCAGTAGCCAACCAGTCCTAACAATGACCGGAGGGCTGAAACGTTCTGGGGAAGGGGCCATTTAGCAATCGAGTCAATCCTTTTATGCTCAATCTCGCGTTTACCGTGCGTGATAATTGTACCCAAATATATCACCTTGTTTTCCAAAATCTGGGCCTTTTGGGGGTTAACTTTACATCCAATTGCTTGTGGGAGTTCCAGGAGTTTGGACAGAAGATCGATGTGCTCTTCCTTGGTGTCTGTCTGCAGTAGTAGGTCGTCTACATACTGGACCAGACACTTGGGGTGTGAAAATCTTGATAATCCATTTGCCAATGGAGGGGGAGTTGTGGAAACCTTGTGAAAGGCATGTCCACGTGTACTGCTGATTTTTAAAGGTGAAGGCAAATTTGTACTGGCACGCCTTTGCCAATGGAATGGACCAGAATCCATTACTGATATCCAAAACCGTTACGTATTGGGAATTGAGTCCCTGCTTGGCATGGTCTCGGGACTTGTTGCTACCAAGGCGGCTGCTGCGGGGGTGACTTTGTTGAGTTCCCGGTAATCGATGGTCAGTCGCCATGATCCCTCGGGCTTTCTCACTGGCCAAATAGGGGCATTATTAGTGGAGGCTACTGATCTAAGTACTCCCTGCTCTAATAAGCTGTTGATTAGTATGGCAGGGGGGTGGGCACGGGAGCAATAGGTCAGAAGGTGAGAGCATTGAGGGAGAACTAGGGAACTAGGAGAACTGGGGAAAACAGCAGCAGCCAGAGCAGTGGCACCACGGCTGGCTCTGATGTTCAGAAGGGAGTGTCAAAGCGCAGAAGAGTAATAGTAATAGGGGACTCTATAGTCAGGGGCACAGATAGGCGCTTCTGTGGACGTGAAAGAGACTCCAGGATGGTATGTTGCCTCCCTGGTGCCAGGATCCAGGATGTCTCCGAACGGGTAGAGGGAATCCTGAAGGGGGAGGGCAAACAGGCAGAGGTCGTTGTACATATTGGTACTAACGACATAGGCAGGAAGGGGCATGAGGTCCTGCAGCAGGAGTTCAGGGAGCTGGGCAGAAAGTTAAAAGACAGGACCTCGAGGGTTGTAATCTCGGGATTACTCCCTGTGCCACGTGCCAGTGAGGCTAGAAATAGGAAGATAGAGCAGATAAACACGTGGCTAAACAGCTGGTGTAGGAGGGAGGGTTTCCATTATCTGGACCACTGGGAGCTCTTCCGGGGCAGGTGTGACCTGTATAAGAAGGACGGGTTGCATCTAAACCGGAGAGGCATAAATATCCTGGCCGCGAGGTTTGCTAGTGTCACACGGGAGGGTTTAAACTAGTATGGCAGGGGGGTGGGCACGGGAGCAATAGGTCAGAAGGTGAGAGCATTGAGGGAGAACTAGGGAATAGGGACAGTGTGGCTCTGAGGCAGAGCAGACGGGGAGAAGTTGCTGAACACAGCGGGTCTGGTGGCCTGAAGTGCATATGTTTTAATGCAAAGAGCATTACGGGTAAGGCAGATGAACTTAGAGCTTGGATTAGTACTTGGAACTATGATGTTGTTGCCATTACAGAGACCTGGTTGAGGGAAGGGCAGGATTGGCAGCTAAACGTTCCAGGATTTAGATGTTTCAGGCGGGATAGAGGGGGATGTAAAAGGGGAGGCGGAGTTGCGCTACTTGTTCGGGAGAATATCACAGCTGTACTGCGAGAGGACACCTCAGAGGGCAGTGAGGCTATATGGGTAGAGATCAGGAATAAGAAGGGTGCAGTCACAATGTTGGGGGTATACTACAGGCCTCCCAACAGCCAGCGGGAGATAGAGGAGCAGATAGGTAGACAGATTTTGGAAAAGAGTAAAAACAACAGGGTTGTGGTGATGGGAGACTTCAACTTCCCCAATATTGACTGGGACTCACTTAGTGCCAGGGGCTTAGACGGGGCGGAGTTTGTAAGGAGCATCCAGGAGGGCTTCTTAAAACAATATGTAGACAGTCCAACTAGGGAAGGGGCGGTACTGGACCTGGTATTGGGGAATGAGCCCGGCCAGGTGGTAGATGTTTCAGTAGGGGAGCATTTCGGTAACAGTGACCACAATTCAGTAAGTTTTAAAGTACTGGTGGACAAGGATAAGAGTGGTCCGAGGATGAATGTGCTAAATTGGGGGAAGGCTAATTATAACAATATTAGGCGGGAACTGAAGAACATAGATTGGGGGCGGATGTTTGAGGGCAAATCAACATCTGACATGTGGGAGGCTTTCAAGTGGCAGTTGAAAGGAATACAGGACCGGCATGTTCCTGTGAGGAAGAAAGATAAATACGGCAATTTTCGGGAACCTTGGATGACGAGTGATATTGTAGGCCTCGTCAAAAAGAAAAAGGAGGCATTTGTCAGGGCTAAAAGGCTGGGAACAGACGAAGCCTGCGTGGAATATAAGGAAAGTAGGAAGGAACTTAAGCAGGGAGTCAGGAGGGCTAGAAGGGGTCACGAAAAGTCATTGGCAAATAGGGTTAAGGAAAATCCCAAGGCTTTTTACACGTACATAAAAAGCAAGAGGGTAGCCAGGGAAAGGGTTGGCCCACTGAAGGATAGGCAAGGGAATCTATGTGTGGAGCCAGAGGAAATGGGTGAGGTACTAAATGAATACTTTGCATCAGTATTCACCAAAGAGAAGGAATTGGTAGATGTTGAGTCTGGAGAAGGGGGTGTAGATAGCCTGGGTCACATTGTGATCCAAAAAGACGAGGTGTTGGATGTCTTAAAAAATATTAAGGTAGATAAGTCCCCAGGGCCTGATGGGATCTACCCCAGAATACTGAAGGAGGCTGGAGAGGAAATTGCTGAGGCCTTGACAGAAATCTTTGGATCCTCGCTGTCTTCAGGGGATGTCCCGGAGGACTGGAGAATAGCCAATGTTGTTCCTCTGTTTAAGAAGGGTAGCAAGGATAATCCCGGGAACTACAGGCCGGTGAGCCTTACTTCAGTGGTAGGGAAATTACTGGAGAGAATTCTTCGAGACAGGATCTACTCCCATTTGGAAGCAAATGGACGTATTAGTGAGAGGCAGCACGGTTTTGTGAAGGGGAGGTCGTGTCTCACTAACTTGATAGAGTTTTTCGAGGAGGTCACTAAGATGATTGATGCAGGTAGGGCAGTAGATGTTGTCTATATGGACTTCAGTAAGGCCTTTGACAAGGTCCCTCATGGTAGACTAGTACAAAAGGTGAAGTCACACGGGATCAGGGGTGAGCTGGCAAGGTGGATACAGAACTGGCTAGGCCATAGAAGGCAGAGAGTAGCAATGGAGGGATGCTTTTCTAATTGGAGGTCTGTGACCAGTGGTGTTCCACAGGGATCAGTGCTGGGACCTTTGCTCTTTGTAGTATATATAAATGATTTGGAGGAAAATGTAACTGGTCTGATTAGTAAGTTTGCAGACGACACAAAGGTTGGTGAAATTGCGGATAGCGATGAGGACTGTCTGAGGATACAGCAGGATTTAGATTGTCTGGAGACTTGGGCGGAGAGATGGCAGATGGAGTTTAATCCGGACAAATGTGAGGTAATGCATTTTGGAAGGTCTAATGCAGGTAGGGAATATACAGTGAATGGTAGAACCCTCAAGAGTATTGAAAGTCAAAGAGATCTAGGAGTACAGGTCCACAGGTCATTGAAAGGGGCAACACAGGTGGAGAAGGTAGTCAAGAAGGCATACGGCATGCTTGCCTTCATTGGCCGGGGCATTGAGTATAAGAATTGGCAAGTCATGTTGCAGCTGTATAGAACCTTAGTTAGGCCACACTTAGAGTATAGTGTTCAATTCTGGTCGCCACACTACCAGAAGGATGTGGAGGCTTTAGAGAGGGTGCAGAAGAGATTTACCAGAATGTTGCCTGGTATGGAGGGCATTAGCTATGAGGAGCGATTGAATAAACTCGGTTTGTTCTCACTGGAACGAAGGAGGTTGAGGGGAGACCTGATAGAGGTATACAAAATTATGAGGGGCATAGACAGAGTGGATAGTCAGAGGCTTTTCCCCAGGGTAGAGGGGTCAATTACTAGGGGGCATAGGTTTAAGGTGAGAGGGGCAAGGTTTAGAGTAGATGTACGAGGCATGTTTTTTACGCAGAGGGTAGTGGGTGCCTGGAACTCGCTACCGGAGGAGGTAGTGGAAGCAGGGACGATAGGGACATTTAAGGGGCATCTTGACAAATATATGAATAGGATGGGAATAGAAGGATACGGACCCAGGAAGTGTAGAAGATTGTAGTTTAGTCGGGCAGCATGGTCGGCTTGGAGGGCCGAAGGGCCTGTTCCTGTGCTGTACATTTCTTTGTTCTTTGTTGTTCTTTGAATAGGGACAGTGGGGCTCTGAGGCAGAGCAGACAGGGAGAAGTTGCTGAACACAGCGGGTCTGGTGGCCTGAAGTGCATATGTTTTAATGCAAGAAGTATTACGGGTAAGGCAGATGAACTTAGAGCTTGGATTAGTACTTGGAACTATGATGTTGTTGCCATTACAGAGACCTGGTTGAGGGAAGGGCAGGATTGGCAGCTAAACGTTCCAGGATTTAGATGTTTCAGGCGGGATAGAGGGGGATGTAAAAGGGGAGGCGGAGTTGCGCAACTGGTTCGGGAGAATATCACAGCTGTACTGCGGGAGGACACCTCAGAGGGCAGTGAGGCTATATGGGTAGAGATCAGGAATAAGAAGGGTGCAGTCACAATGTTGGGGGTCTACTACAGGCATCCCAACAGCCAGCGGGAGATAGAGGAGCAGATAGGTAGACAGATTTTGGAAAAGAGTAAAAACAACAGGGTTGTGGTGATGGGAGACTTCAACTTCCCCAATATTGACTGGGACTCACTTAGTGCCAGGGGCTTAGACGGGGCGGAGTTTGTAAGGAGCATCCAGGAGGGCTTCTTAAAACAATATGTAGACAGTCCATCTAGGGAAGGTGCGGTACTGGACCTGGTATTGGGGAATGAGCCCGGCCAGGTGGTAGATGTTTCAGTAGGGGAGCATTTCAGTAACAGTGACCACAATTCAGTAACTTTTAAAGTACTGGTGGACAAGGATAAGAGTGGTCCTAGGATGAATGTGCTAAATTGGGGGAAGGCTAATGATAACAATATTAGGCGGGAACTGAAGAGCATAGATTGGGGGCGGATGTTTGAGGGCAAATCAACATCTGACATGTGGGAGGCTTTCAAGTGTCAGTTGAAAGGAATTCAGGACCGGCATGTTCCTGTGAGGAAGGAGGATAAATACGGCAATTTTCGGGAACCTTGGATAACGAGAAATATTGTAGGCCTCGTCAAAAAGAAAAAGGAGGCATTTGTCAGGGCTAAAAGGCTGGGAACAGACGAAGCCTGCGTGGAATATAAGGAAAGTAGGAAGGAACTTAAGCAAGGAGTCAGGAGGGCTAGAAGGGGTCACGAAAAGTCATTGGCAAATAGGGTTAAGGAAAATCCCAAGGCTTTTTACACGTACATAAAAAGCAAGAGGGTAGCCAAGGAAAGGGTTGGCCCACTGAAGGATAGGCAAGGGAATCTATGTGTGGAGCCAGAGGAAATGGGCGAGGTACTAAATGAATACTTTGCATCAGTATTCACCAAAGAGAAGAAATTGGTAGATGTTGAGTCTGGAGAAGGGTGTGTAGATAGCCTGGGTCACATTGAGATCCAAAAAGACGAGGTGTTGGGTGTCTTAAAAAATATTAAGGTAGATAAGTCCCCAGGGCCTGATGGGATCTACCCCAGAATACTGAAGGAGGCTGGAGAGGAAATTGCTGAGGCCTTGACAGAAATCTTTGGATCCTCACTGTCTTCAGGGGATGTCCCGGAGGACTGGAGAATAGCCAATGTTGTTCCTCTGTTTAAGAATGGTAGCAAGGATAATCCCGGGAACTACAGGCCGGTGAGCCTTACTTCAGTGGTAGGTAAATTACTGGAGAGAATTCTTCGAGGCAGGATCTACTCCCATTTGGAAGCAAATGGACGTATTAGTGAGAGGCAGCATGGTTTTGTGAAGGGGAGGTCGTGTCTCACTAACTTGATAGAGTTTTTCGAGGAGGTCACTAAGATGATTGATGCAGGTAGGGCAGTGGATGTTGTCTATATGGACTTCAGTAAGGCCTTTGACAAGGTCCCTCATGGTAGACTAGTACAAAAGGTGAAGTCACACGGGATCAGGGGTGAGCTGGCAAGGTGGATACAGAACTGGCTAGGTCATAGAAGGCAGAGAGTAGCAATGGAAGGATGCTTTTCTAATTGGAGGTCTGTGACCAGTGGTGTTCCACAGGGATCAGTGCTGGGACCTTTGCTCTTTGTAGTATATATAAATGATTTGGAGGAAAATGTAACTGGTCTGATTAGTAAGTTTGCAGACGACACAAAGGTTGGTAGAATTGCGGCTAGCGATGAGGACTGTCAGAGGATACAGCAGGATTTAGCTTGTTTGGAGACTTGGGCGGAGAGATGGCAGATGGAGTTTAATCCGGACAAATGTGAGGTAATGCATTTTGGAAGGTCTAATGCAGGTAGGGAATATACAGTGAATGGTAGAACCCTCAAGAGTATTGAAAGTAAAAGAGATCTAGGAGTACAGGTCCACAGGTCAATGAAAGGGGCAACACAGGTGGAGAAGGTAGTCAAGAAGGCATACGGCATGCTTGCCTTCATTGGCCGGGGCATTGAGTATAAGAATTGGCAAGTCATGTTGCAGCTGTATAGAACCTTAGTTAGGCCACACTTGGAGTATAGTGTTCAATTCTGGTCGCCACACTACCAGAAGGATGTGGAGGCTTTAGAGAGGGTACAGAAGAGATTTACCAGAATGTTGCCTGGTATGGAGGGCATTAGCTGTGAGGAGCGGTTGAATAAACTCGGTTTGTTCTCACTGGAACGAAGGAGGTTGAGGGGAGACCTGATAGAGGTATACAAAATTATGAGGGGCATAAACAGAGTGGCTAGTCAGAGGCTTTTCCCCAGGGTAGAGGGGTCAATTACTCGGGGGCATAGGTTTCAGGTGAGAGGGGCAAGGTTTAGAGTAGATGTACGAGGCAAGGTTTTTACGCAGAGGGTAGTGGGTGCCTGGAACTCGCTACCGGAGGAGGTGGTGGAAGCAGGGACGATAGTGACATTTAAGGGTCATCTTGACAAATACATGAATAGGATGGGAATAGAGGGATACGGACCCAGGAAGTGTAGAGGATTGTAGTTTAGTCGGTCAGCATGGTCGGCACGGGCTTGGAGGGCCGAAGGGCCTGTTCCTGTGCTGTACATTTCTTTGTTCTTTGTTCTTTTATTACTTTTGTGATTTCTCCCTCTGCCTCTTGGGGAAATCCATATTGTTTTTGGGGTTTAGGGTCCGGTCCTGTGATTTGTACTGAACCAGTCATCCGGCCACAGTCGTGTTTGTGGGTCGCGAATGCTGTCCTGTTCTTTTGTAACACTGCCCTAACCTGCTTGTCTGTGCTAATCGTAGTCGGGTTAAACTAAAATTCGCCTACTAACTTTGTTTGCATATTCTCCTATGGGGAGCATTGCGGGGGCTCTTGCAGATTTTACCATTTTCCAGACACATTGGTTGACTGGATCAAAGGACAGATTGTGGGAATTCATAAAGTATGTGCCCAAAATGTGTTCTGCTGTGTGGGGCAGGTCGACTAAAACTACGGGGTGCTTGGTGGTGATGTTGGCGATTTGAATGGGTACAGGGGCTGTGATGTGTCCCTGCTGTGAGTGGCCTGTAAAGCCGCTGAAGGTAATAGTGGCTGTAGTGGGCCATGTGTCCTTTTGAAACATGGTGGAGGAATTGATTGTGGTGCGGGACCCTCCTGTGTCCCAGAGAAACTCGATGGGCTGTCCCCGTATTTTTGCTGCGACTACCGGTCGTCCGGACCTATCCCAAAGGGTGTCGCAGACCCAACTGGGGGAGCCCGAACACCGTCAGTCCGTTCCGTTCAGGTCCGTCTGATCTGAACGGGTGCTCACACTATGTATGGGCTCTGTCTTATTCTTATTCAGGGTGCCTGCCTGCTGTGCTCTCTGTGGCTTTCATGGGCATTGCATTCTCTTGCAAAGTGTCCCAACTGTCCACAGTTGTAACACAGTTGACTTTTGTGGGGGGCTGTTCTTGCCTTCATTTACCCATGCGGGGTTCTGGTGTGATTTTACTGCTTGTATGTCTGCTTCTGCCTGCTTTCCTTCGGGATTTTTAACTGCGGGTTTGTTTTGTACAGATAGCTCCCAGGTGCGGGACAATCTTTTTACGACCCATTTCTCATTATGAGCCTCCTCTGCGGGATCATAATTCGCACAAGCTTTTTGTCCTGTTTCTGTGGCATGGGAGATAAGGGTGCGGGTCCATTTGGCCATGTTGTCTGGGGACAAATGGGCGCGGTCTAAGTCTCCAAAAACTGCTGCAAAGTGGATCCACAGGCGTCCAGCAAACGCTGTGGGGTGCTCGGTTTTCTTTTGCCTGCACATATTGAGGCCATCTACGGGGTCACCACCGGTTATACGCGATCGTGTCTAGGACCGCGGTATGCATTTCTGCAAGGGTGCCTCCTCCTACATTCTGTGGGTCGGGAAGGGCTGCTACGACCGAAGGGTCCAAACTCAAAACTGTGAGCTTCACGTGCTCTCGCTAATTCAGGCCGTACATGGTCGCCTGCTGCTTTACTCTGGCAAAGAAGTGGTGGGGGTCTGAGGTGGGGAGGAACGGTGTGATTTTCTCGCACGCGTCCCGTAATTGGGTCACTGTTAAGGGGGTGGTGTACAAAAATTCCGTATCGTCCGATGTGGCTGTGCGGTGGGTGGTGACTGGGTTCATTGGAGCATGAACTATCTGCTCTGTGGGGGGTTGGGGCGCTTTTCTCTTTTGGGGCTTTCCCTGCGCACATGTTCCCTGAACATATCTCTGCGCTGTCTCATTCAACTCTTCCCAATCAGGGCCGTCTTCCTCACCTAATTTTGCTCCAAAGGTTTCCTGGAGTCCTTTTTGAACTGAAAGCAGAGATTGCAATTCTGCAATCTGCTTCCGGCACTTTGCGTGGTCTAGTGAGCTTTGTCTTTGCTCCGTGGTGGCAGCATGGAGTGCTCTTAATGCTGCCTTCAGGTCACTACACTGCCTCTGCAATGCCTCTACCTGTTTCTCGGTTTCTTCTCGTACCAGGACTGCACGTTGCGTGTCCTGATGGGCCTTTTCATACTGGGACTGGAAGCTGCATAAGTGCGCCAGACAAGACTAGTGTGCCCACTTGGCATCATCCACCTCTCCGTCCTTTGCTGCCAACTTCCTCCTTAACTCTAAGTTCTCTATTTCTACCTCACTGATATCGACCTTGCTCATTCGATGTATGCCTTCTCCCACTTTCCGGAGCGTCCTAACAACCTCCTCTGTGCCTCGCAATTGTGCCAAGCAGGGCACGATTGCCATCGGCTTGCTAGCTTTTCCTAAGCTCTTCCTGTGAATCTCGCTCAGGTTCTCCCACCAAGTATGCCCTATACTCCCGGGACCTGTTTCCTCATTGTTACAGAATTCACTCCAAAGTGGCCATCCTTTCCCTTTAAGGTACTTCCTGATTTCTTCTTCCCACACGGGACATTGTCCTACTCTACTGCTGCTGGTCGCTGCGACCACAAAACCTTCTGGGTTCATGAGGCGTTGCATTGCCTGCATTGCCATCTTTCCTATCTGAATGCTTTCTTAAATTTGGAACGAGGGGGACTAAGGCGGTGCTGTAATTACGGGTATGGCTTTCGCTAATTTCCGAAATACAAACTCCCGACAGTTTTGTCGCAACAAAAAGATCTATCAGTATTACCTTATAGCCCTGTTAGATACGCATGCATTTAACACACTTCCGAATTATGAGGATTGATCAGAACTGTTTGAACACTTGTGGTTTTCTGTTCCCAATTGGATCTCTAATTCAAATTTTTGGTTTCTCCCGGAGTGGTGAAGCCACTTCTACTTCGGGTCCCGGCGGAGTCGCCAGTAATATGTTGCTAACTTTTGGTTGGTTCAATTGGCTCTGTTTTATAACCTTTGCTCTCGAGTCGCCAGGTATCTTTATGATACCGCCACGAGGTTCAAGTTCAAGTAATGATCAATAACTCAATACACCAATTAGTAAGATTCAAATCAAAGCACATTTATTATACACAGTAATCGCTACTCATGCATAAATTCAACTTCTAAGCAACTTCTACAACTAACAGGCCTCTACTTAGCTTCGGACTGGCCCATCAGGCCAGGGGAACAAATGGTCTTTCGTTCGGGTTCTGAGTCTGCGGGATTCGAAGTTGGTACGGACTGGTAGCTAGGAGCGCCTATCTCGTAGCGAGTATTGACTTAAGACTTACTGGCTTTTGGCGGCAGCTGAACCGGTCACTGTCAATGGTTGGTTTGTGTTGCTGAGTGACCCGGTCAAGAAGAACGATTTGAACTTGGGGGCTTAACTTTATAGTCCCCAGGGCTTCCCGCCTTTCGAGGCGGACCCTGTACCTGGTTCCAAGTGATTGGACTTCGTTCCAATCATTTGGTTTGATTTCTCCAATACTGGAGCGGTTCCCTGATCGATGGGTGGTTTTGAGGTGTCCGTTAACCTCTTTTGTGTTGGCTCCTGCTGGCGCCGAGGAGTCTGGCTTGGCTTTGTTTATCCCAAATGTTTCGATTGTACCTGGGGATCGCTCATTAGTATGTAGATGGCTGCTACATTATTATGCAGATGGCTGCTTGTATCGATGCTGTCTGGGCTTTTGCAGAGTTTAATACACAGTAAACTTGCACCTGCTGGTTTCTGCCTGTGTTGGCTGAATTTCCCTTCAGCCTTTGCTGTTCTCCATTTTACGTCGGGAGTTGGCCAACCCAGGTGGCTACAGTACTAGTCACTGCCTGCCAATTTGGAAAAAGACCCATTTATTGTTGTCTGCCAACTAGTTTTCTATCCATCTGAATGAATCACCCCCAATCCCTGCTCTTTAAATTTACATGCAAATCTCTTATGTGGGACTTTGTCGAAAGCCTTCTGAAAATCCAAATAAACCACATCCACTGGTTCCTCTTCATCAACCCTACTAGGTACGTCAGCAAAGAATTCTTGTAGATTTGTCAAGCATGATTTTCTTTTCGTAAGCCATGCTGACTCTGTCTGATCCTGCCACTGTTTTCCAAATGGTCTGCTATAAAATCTTTGATAATTGGTCCTAGAACTTACCCACTAGCGATGTCAGGTCTATAATTCCTTGTTTTCTCATACCTCCCTTTTTAAATAGTGGGGTTACATTAGCTATTCTCCAATCTGCAGGGACTGTTCCAGAGTCTGTAGAATCTTGGAAGGTGACCACCAATGCATCCATTATTTTTAGAGCCACTTCCTACTGTACTCTGCGATGTAGATTATCAGGCCCTGGGGATTTATTGACCTTCACTCCCATCAATTTTCTCAATATCATTTCTCTACTAATACTGATCTCCTTCAGTTCCTCCCACTTGAGTATAAGAATTGACAATTGAGTATAAGAATTGGCAAGCCATGTTGCAGCTGTATAGAACCTTAGTTCGGCCACACTTATAGTGTTCAATTCTGGTCGCCACACTACCAGAAGGATGTGGAGGCTTTAGAGAGGGTGCAGAAGAGATTTACCAGAACGTTGCCTGGTATGGAGGGCATTAGCTATGAGGAGCGGTTGAATAAACTCGGTTTGTTCTCACTGGAACGACGGAGGTTGAGGGGCGACCTGATAGAGGTCTACATGATTATGAGGGGCATAGACAGAGTGGATAGTCAGAGGCATTTTCCCAGGGTAGAGGGGTCAATTACTAGGGGGCATAGGTTTAAGGTGCGAGGGGCAAGGTTTAGAGGAGATGTACGAGACAAGTTTTTTACACAGAGGGTAGTGGGTGCCTGGAACACGTTGCCGGAGGAGGTGGTGGAAGCAGGGACGATAGTGACATTTAAGGGGCATCTTGACAAATACATGAATAGGATGGGAATAGAGGGATACGGACCCAGGAAGTGTCGAAGATTGTAGTTTAGTCAGGCAGCATTGTCGGCACGGGCTTGGAGGGCCGAAGGGCCTGTTCCTGTGCTGTACTTTTCTTTGTTCTTTGTTCTCAGTAAACCCTGTGTTCCCCAACATTTCTGTTATGTTATTTGTGTCCTACTTTGTGAAGACAGAACCAGTGCATTTATTTAGTTGGTCAGCCATTATGTTGTTCCCTATTATAATTTCCCTTCTCTCTGACTGTAAGATTTCACATACCATTTGGCTTCCTCATTGCTTGCTTCCCCTTGCATGCTATTTTTTAGTGACTCATGAACAATGACACCCAGGTCTATTTCTGATTTTTTAAAAACGGGTTAAAGGGACATGGGGATCAGGTGAGGAGGTGGATTTGAAACCAGGAAGAGGTCGGCCATGACTTGATTGAATGGCGGAGCAGGCTCGAGAAGGTGAATTGACCACTTCTGCTCGTCTGTAACCCCGTTACTGTACACTGCCCGTAGCAGCAAGTGGAATTCTGCTCTGTGTCCTGGCAATTGTTTATCCTTTGATTAACAGATCACTAAAACAGATAATCTGCCACTTGCGGGAGCCCACCGGGTGCAATTTGGCAGCTGCGATTCTATCATTACAACTGGGCCAACACTTCAAAACTACTTCACTGGCTGTAAGTTGTGAACAATATTAGATAAAGCCAAAGTCCTTCTTCTTCGGTGAACGACATAAACAAATTTCACCTCCCGAAAGTCCACGAGGCCAAATCACAAATATAAAATAATGGCAGAAGGAAAAACAAGTCAGCGAACATTAAACATTCTGCACAACCCGCTCAAAAAAGAACAGACTGTGGAAGAACTCGATGGTTTGTGACCTGGAACAACCCATAGTGTCTGTTAGTAATGAATGGTTTGACAGACACAATTGGGCTGAGGTCACTTCATCTGCCCAGGCCTGGGGGAGTGACTCTCTCACTGGAGTGCTATCTTAGGCTGGGACCGGCTCAATCACCTCAATCTTTTCAATTACCATGATATGTTAATTAACTGTTAGAAGGCCCCATGGCAACGGGTCCCTTCCCCCGTCCCCACCTCGCGACCTCTGCATCATTGATAAGCGAAAGGAATTCCCCTCCTCAGGCCTTTCTTGGGCCCACCTCTCCTCAGGAAGCTCATTGTCTATTTACTGAATATGGTTGGCGTCCAATTGGTGAGCAGATATCAAGGTGTGTCAGCGTGAAAGAAAAAACTAGTTGCATTTATATAGCACCTTCAGTGACCTCAGGATGTTGCAAAGCAATTTACAGCCCATGAATACGATTAGATAGGCTTTCATAGGGTCCCGGCAGTGCAGAAGGAGGCCATTCAGCCCATCGAGTTTGCACCGACCCTCTGAAAGAGCACTCTCACTAGGTCCACACCTCCAACCTATCCCTGTATCCCAGTAACCCCACCTACCTTTTGGACACTAAAGGACAAAAGAGAAAATTAACACCCCGTTTCCCTGGGTTTCTGTGGCTATGACTCATCTTTCAATCTCACTCCACAGTATAAATATTTCCCAATTTCTCTGTCTGTTAGCTTTGACAAAGAGTCATTGGACTCGAAACGTTAGCTCGTTTCTCTCCCTACAGATGCTGCCAGACTTGCTGAGATTTTCCAGCACTTTTTCTTTCGTTTCAGATTCCAGCATCCGCAGTAATTTGCTTTTATCTTTTGGGCGCTAAAGGGCAATTGATCATGACCAATCCACCTAACATAGAACATAGAACATAGAACAATACAGCCTGCACATCTTTGGACCGTGGGAGGAAACCGGAGCACCCGGAGGAAACCCACGCACGGGGAGACCGTGCAGACTCCGCACAGACAGTCACCCAGGCCAGGAATCAAACCCGGGTCCCTGGCTACTGTGAGGTAGCAGTGCTAACCACTGTGCCGCCATGCCGCTCTTTCATTCTTCCATGAGGTGAGGCGAAGCCAGCATTCATTACCCATTTATGAAACATCCTGAAAATAGCAGCATGATCATGTCCATTATTATTGGTTAGGATGCCCAAGAGAATCCCTCTGTTAGTCTTCAGAATACTGACACGGGAGATCTTCTGTGACCACTTGAGCAAGCAGATGGGGCCTCGGTATAAAATGGCTCATTGAAAAGACAGCACCTCTGGCAGTGCAGCACCCCCCTCGGTACCACACTGGGGTGCCAGCCTGGATTTTGTGCTCAAGTCTTTGGAGTTGGACATTAACCTTCTGACACAAAGGTGAGATTGCCAAGCATTGAGACAGGACATCTCACTAACAGGTACTTATCACCGAAGCTACTGAATTGTTGCAAAAACTCAGCAAGTTCTTTTGTATCATGCAGTGACGGGAAGCTATCTGGTTTGACCTACCAGACTGACTCTAAATACTCTGAAGGCAATTAGGATTGGGTATTAACCTGCCGGTGTTGCTCACATTATAAGAACACACCCAAGAAAAGTACTGAGCACTTATCACGTAGCGAAGATGTGAGATTGGTGACGCAGTGGCAATGTCATTGGGCTAGTCATCCAGAGTTCCAAGTAATGCTCTGATGATATGGGTTCACATCCCACCACGGCAGCTGGTGTCATTTAAACTCAATTAATACAATTTGGAAAATAAAGCTAGTCTTAGTAATGGTGACCAGGAAACTTTCATCGGTTATTGTTAAAAAAAAAACGTCTGCCTCACTAGTGTCCTTGTGGGGGAAGAAATCTGCCGTCCTTACCCGGTCTGGCCCACATGTGATTCCAGACCCACAGCAATGTGGTTGACTCTCAACTTGCCTCTGAAATGGTCCAGCGAGACAATCAGTTCAAAGGGCAATTGGGGATGGGAAACAAATGCTGATCCAGCCAGTGACATCCACATCCCATGAAAGAATAAAATAAACTTCCTGCGGTACATGATGGACCATAAGACCATAAGACATAGGAGCAGAATTAGGCCACTCGGCCCATCGAGTCTGCTCCGCCATTCAATCATGGCTGATATTTTCTCATCCCCATTCTCCCCATAACCCCTGATCTCCTTATTAATCAAGACGTGATTTGGCCCCCACAGCCTTCTGCGGCAAAGAGTTCCACAGATTCACCACCCTCTGGCTGAAGAAATTCCTCCTCATCTCTGTTTGAAAGGATCGTCCCTTTAGTCTGAGATGGTGTCCTAATCTGCTTCCAGTTTTTCCTACAAGTGGAAACATCCTCTCCATATCCACTCTATCCCGGCCTCGCAGTCTCCTGTAAGTTTCAATAAGATCCCCCTCATCCTTCTAAACTCCAACGAGTACAGACCCAGAGTCCTCAACCGTTCCTCATATGACAAGTTCTTCATTCCAGGGATCATTCTTATGAATCTCCTCTGGACCCTTTCCAAGACCAGCACATCCTTCCTTAGATACGGGGCCCAAAACTGCTCACAATACTCCAAATGGGGTCTGACCAGAGCCTTATACAGCCTCAGAAGTACATCCCTGGTCTTGTATTCTGGCCCTCTCGACATGAATGCTAACATTGCATCTGCCTTCTTAACTGCCGACTGAACCTGCACATTAACCTTAAGAGAATCGTGAACAAGGACTCCCAAGTCCCTTTGTGCTTCTGATTTCCTAAGCATTTCCCCATTTAAAAAATAGTCTATGCCTATATTCCTCCTTCCAAAGTGCATAACCTCACACTTGTCCACATTGTATTTCATTTGCCACTTCTTTGCCCACTCTCCTACCCTGTCCTAAAACTTCTGCAGCCCCCTTGCTTCGTCAATACTACCTGTCCCTCTGCAGATCTTTGTATCATCTGCAAACTTAGCAACAGTGCCTTCAATTCCTTCTTCCAGATCTTTATGCATATTGTGAAATGTTGTGGTCCCAGCACAGAACCCTGAGGCACTCCACTAGTCACCGGCTGCCATCCTGAAAAAGATCCCTTAATCCCCACTCTGCCTTCTACCAGTCAGCCAATCCTCTATCCATGCCGGGATCTTACCCGTAACACCATGGGCTTTTAACTCATTTAACAGTCTCCTATGCGGCACCTTGTCAAAGGCCTTCTGGAAATCTAAATAAATCACGTCCATTGGTTCTCCTTTGTCTAACTTTCTTGTTACCTCCTCAAAGAACTCTTAACAGATTTGTCAGACAGGACCTCCCTTTGACAAAGCCATGCTGACTCAGTCCTATTTTACCATGCACTTCCAAGTACTCCGCGATCTCATCTTTACTAACAGACTCTAAAATCTTACCAATGACCGAAGTCAGGCTAACCGGCCTATAATTTCCCATCTTCTGCCTCCCTCCCTCCTTAAACAGTAGTGCTACATTAGCCACTTTCCAGTCTTCTGGGACCCTTCCTGCCTCCAATGATTCCTGAAAGATCACCACCAATGCCTCCACAATTTCCTCAGCTGTCTCTTTTAGGATCCTGGGGTGTAGTCTATCCGGTCCAGGTGACTTATCCACCTTCAGACCTTTCAGTTTCCCCAGAACCTTCTCCTTAGTAATGGTCACTGCACTCATCTCTGCCCCCTGGTTCTCCTGGAGCTCTGGCATCCCACTGGTGTCTTCCACCGTGAAGACTGATGCAAAGTAACTATTCAGTTCGTCTGACATTTCTTTGTTTCCTATTATTACTTCTCCAGCCACACACTCCAGTGGTCCAATGTCTATTTTTGCCTCTCTCTTACGTTTTATATATTGAAAAAAAACCTTCCTATCTTCCTTTATATTACTAGCTAGCTTGCACTCATACTTCATATTCTCCCCCATTATTGCTTTTGTAGTTGTCCTCTGCTTGCTTTTAAAGGCTTCCCAATGCTCTAGCTTCCCACTAATTCACACCACTTTGTATGTTTTTTCTTTAGCTTTTATGCTGCCCCTGACATTCCTTGTCAGGAGTTTAGACTTGAGCAGAAGGAGGACTATGGTAGAAGCCAATGCTACTGAAGAGTTATGTTTTCCATAGAATTCCTGCAGTGCAGAAGGAGGCCATTCGGCCCATCGAGTCTGCACCAACCCTCCGAAAGTGCACTCTGCCTAGGCCCACACCCCTACCCTATCCCCATCACCCGGCATATTGATCATGGTTAATCCACCTAACCATATCTTTGGACTGCGGCAGGAAACCTGAGCACTCGGAGACATGGGCGGAAAAGTGCAATGATGTTACTGTGAAAATCCCGATGTCGCCACATTCCGGCACCTGTTCCAATTTACCTCTAACAGCACATCTTTCGGGACTTGTGGGAGGAAACCGGAGGAAACCCACGCAGACGCGGGGAGAACGTGCAGATTCCGCACAGACAGTGACCCAAGCCGGGAATTGAACCAGGGACCCTGGAGCTGTGAAGCAACAGTGCTAACCACTGTGCTACCGTATGCGGGAGGAGTCCCAGAGTCAGGCCTCTGGTGTGGGGTGCAGGGTAGGTGTGACAGTGTGGATGGGAGCTGATGCTTAGACACATAAATGGCACTTACAGTATGAAGTAGAAGTGTGCTGTTCACTTTCCCCACGCTCATCTTATCAGTAATGAGATAACCTTTCAACAGCCTCCAGTGTAAAACGAACGGTTTCAAATGTCATTACCTTCCAGTGTGGAGTGGCTATGTGCTGTGACCTACGCCTTCTGAAAGTCTTGCACAATTAATTATGTGAATATGACAGAACAAATATCAGACACTTTGCGGCAGTTCAGTGGTAATTAGCAATATTCTTGGCTGCCAGCCCATAACCATTTAGTTGCAGGCATAAGATGGAAGTTGGGATCGTTGACCCTAAATCAGTTATTCTCAATGTTATATGCTTACACACACTGGAATCAAATCTTCTCGTACCATTACAGATTCTGGTGGATTTTACAGCATTTCAAAAACTCATGTTGATAAGATTTATTTCATTATGTAGACAGAGAAGGGCTGGTTTAGCCCTGTGGGCTAGACAGCTGGATTGTAATGCAGAACAAGACCAGCAGCGAGAGTTCAATTCCCATACCAGCTTACCCGAACAGGTGCTGGAATGTGGTGACTAGCGGCTTTTCACAGTAACTTCATACTTGTGACAATAAAAGGTTATTATTATGAGTCGGATGGCTTGTTTCTCCACTGCAAATTCAATGTAATAACTCATTTTGCGAACATTAATGATACTGATGTGAGTTGGGGACAGTGTACAGCAGAGAATACAGGACTAATTGACTAAACTTCCTTATGCCACACCACTGACAGACACTGACCCAGAGAGTTCCCTCTGTCTCATCACTGACAGGTACTGACCCAGAGAGTTCCCTCTGTCCCATCACTGACAGGTACTGACCCAGAGAGTTCCCTCTGTCCCATCACTGACAGGTACTGACCCAGAGCGTTCCCCATGTCCCATCAATGACAGGTACTGACCCACAGAGTTCCCCCTGTCCCATCACTGACAGGTACTGACCCAGAGAGTTCCCACTGTCCCATCACTGACAGGTACTGTCCCAGTGAGTTCCCCCTGTCCCATCAGTGACAGGTAATAAACCAGAGAGTACCCCTTGTCCCATCACTGTTAGGTACTGACCCAGAGAGTCCCCCCTATCCCATCAATGACAGGTACTGACACAGAGAGGTCCCTCTGTCCCATCACTGACAGGTACTGACCCAGAGAGTCCCCCCTGTCCCAACACTGACAGGTACTGACCCAGCGAGTAACCCCTGTCCCATCACTGACAGGTACTGACCAAAAGAGTTCCCCCTGTCCCACACAGACAGGGACTGACCCAGAGAGTTCCCCCTGTCCCATCACTGACAGGTACTGACCCAGAGAGTTCTTCCTGTCCCATCACTGACAGGTAATGACCCAGAGAGTCCCCCCTGTCCCATTACTGACAGGTACTGACCCCAGAGTGTACCCCCTGTCCCATCACTGACAGGTACTGACCCAGAGAGTTCCCCCTGTCCCATCACTGAAAGGCACTGACCTAGAGAGTTCCACCTGTCCCATCACTGACAGACACTGACCGAGAGTGTTCCCCCTGTCCCATTACTGACAGGTACTGACCCCAGAGAATTCCCCCTGTCCCATCACTGGCAGGTACTGACCCAGAGAGTTCCCTCTGTCCCATCACTGACAGGTACTGACCCAGAGAGTTCCCCCTGTCCCATCACTGACAGACACTGACCCAGAGTGTTCCCCCTGTCCCATCACTGACAGACACTGACCCAGAGTGTTCCCCCTGTCCCATCACTGACAGTTACTGACCCAGAGAGTCCCTCTGTCCCATCACTGACAGATACTGACCCAGAGTTCCCCCTGTCCCATCACTGACAGACACTGACCCAGAGTGTTCCCCCTGTCTCATCACTGACAGACACTGACCCAGAGTGTTCCCCCTGTCCCATCACTGACAGGTACTGACCCAGAGAGTTCCCCCTGTCCCATCACTGACAGACACTGACCCAGAGAGTTCCCCGTGTCCCATCACTGACAGACACTGACCCAGAGAGTTCCCCCTGTCCCATCACTGACAGTTACTGCCCCAGAGAGTTCCCCCTGTCCCATCACTGACAGGTACTGACCCAGAGAGTTCCCCCTGTCCCATCACTGAGAGGTACTGACCCAGAGAGTTCCCTCTGTCCCATCACTGACAGGTACTGACCCAGAGAGTTCCCCCTGACCCATCACTGACAGGTACTGACCCAGAGAGTTCCCCCTGTCCCATCACTGACAGGAACTGACCCAGAGAGTTCCCCCTGTCCCATCACTGACAGACACTGACCCAGAGAGTTCCCCGTGTCCCATCACTGATAGGTACTGAGCCAGAGAGTTCCCCCTGTCCCATCACTGACAGACACTGACCCAGAGAGTTCCCCGTGTCCCATCACTGACAGGTACTGACCCAGAGAGTTCCCCCTGTCCCATCACTGACAGGTACTGTCCCAGAGAGTTCCCCCTGTCCCATCACTGACAGACACTGACCCAGAGAGTTCCCCGTGTCCCATCACTGACAGGTACTGACCCAGAGAGTTCCCCCTGTCCCATCACTGACAGACACTGACCCAGAGAGTTCCCCCTGTCCCATCACTGACAGGTACTGACCCAGAGAGTTCCCTCCGACCCATCACTGACAGGAACTGACCCAGAGAGTTCCCCCTGTCCCATCACTGACAGGTACTGACCCAGAGAGTTACCCCAGTCCCATCAATGACAGACACTGACCCAGAGAGTTCCCCCTGTACCATCACTGACAGGTACTGACCCAGAGAGTTTCCCCTGTCCCATCACTGACAGACACTGACCCAGAGAGATCCCCCTGTCCCATCACTGACAGGTACTGACCCAGAGAGTTCCCTCTGTCCCATCACTGACAGGTACTGACCCAGAGAGTTACCCCTGTCCCATCACTGACAGGTACTGACCCAGAGAGTTCCCCCTGTCCCATCACTGACAGGTACTGACCCAGAGAGTTCCCTCTGTCCCATCACTGACAGACACTGACCCAGAGAGATCCCTCTGTCCCATCACTGACAGGTACTGACCCAGAGAGTTCCCCCTGTCCCATCACTGACAGGTACTGACCCAGAGAGTTCCCCCCGTCCCATCTCTGACAGGTACTGACCCAGAGAGTTCCGCCTGTACCATCACTGACAGGTACTGACCCAGAGAGTTCCCCCTGTCCCATCTCTGACAGGTACTGACCCAGAGTGTCCCCCTGTCCCATCACTGACAGATACTGACCCAGAGAGTTCCCCCTGTCCCATCACTGACAGGTACTGACCCAGAGAGTTCCCCTTGTCCCATCACTGACAGACACTGACCCAGAGAGTTCCCCCTGTCCCTTCACTGACAGGTACTTACCCAGAGCGTTCCCCCTGTCCCATCTCTGACAGGTACTGACCCAGAGTGTCCCCCTGTCCCATCACTGACAGGTACTGACCCAGAGAGTTCCCCCCGTCCCATCACTGACAGGTAATGACCCTGTACTGTCAGGTACTGACCCAGAGAGTCCCCCTTGTCCCATCACTGACAGGTACTGACCCAGAGAGTTCACTCTGTCCCATCACTGACAGGTACTGACCCAGAGAGTTCCCCCTGTCCCATCACTGACAGGTACTGACCCAGTACTGACAGGTACTGACCCAGAGAGTCCCCCTTGTCCCTTCACTGACAGGTACTGACCCAGAGAGTACCCCCTGTCCCATCACTGACAGGTACTGACCCAGACAGTCCCCCCTGTCCCATCACTGACACGTATTGACCCAGAGAGTTCCCCCTGTCCCATCACTGACAGACACTGACCCAGACAGTCCCCCCGTCCCATCACTGACAGGTATTGACCCAGAGAGTTCCCCCTGTCCCATCACCGACAGGTACTGACCCAGAGAGTTCCCCCTGACCCATCACTGACAGGTACTGACCCAGACAGTCCCCCCTGTCCCATCACTGACAGGTATTGACCCAGAGAGTTCCCCCTGTCCCATCACTGACAGACACTGACCCAGACAGTCCCCCCCTGTCCCATCACTGACAGGTATTGACCCAGAGAGTTCCCCCTGTCCCATCACTGACAGGTATTGACCGAGAGAGTTCCCCCTGTCCCATCACTGACAGACACTGACCCAGAGAATGCTCCCTGTCCCATCATGACAGGTACTGACCCAGAGAGTTCCCCCTGTCCCATCACTGACAGGTACTGACCCAGAGAGTTCCCCCCTGTCCCATCACTGACAGGTACTGGCCCAGAGAGTTCTCCCTGTCCCATCACTGACAGGTACTGACGCAGAGTGCTCCCCCTGTCCCATCACTGACAGACACTGACCCAGAGAGTTCCCCCTGTCCCATCACTGACAGGTACTGACCCAGAGAGTTCCCCCTGTCCCATCACTGACAGGTACTGACCCAGAGAGTCCCCCCTGTCCCATCACTGACAGGTACTGACCCAGAGAGTTCTCCCTTTCCCATCACTGACAGATACTGACCCAGAGAGTTCCCCCTGTCCCATCACTGACAGGTACTGACCCAGAGAGTTCCCCTTGTCCCATCACTGACAGACACTGACCCAGAGAGTTCCCCCTGTCCCATCACTGACAGGTACTTACCCAGAGCGTTCCCCCTGTCCCATCACTGACAGGTACTGACCCAGAGAGTTCCTCCTGTCCCATCACTGACAGGTACTGACCCAGAGAGTTCCCCCTGTCCCATCACTGACAGGCACTGACCCAGAGAGTTCCCCCTGTCCCATCACTGACAGGTACTGACCCAGAGAGTTCCCTCTGTCCCATCACTGACAGGTACTGACCCAGAGAGTTCCCTCTGACCCATCACTGACAGGTACTGACCGAGAGAGTTCCTCCTGTCCCATCACTGACAGGTACTGACCCAGAGAGTTCCCCTGTCCCATCACTGACAGACACTGACCCAGAGAATGCTCCCTGTCCCATCACTGACAGGTACTGACCCAGAGAGTTCCCCCTGTCCCATCACTGACAGATACTGACCCAGAGAGTCCCACCTGTCCGATGACTGACAAACACTGACCCAGAGAGTTCCCCCTGTCCCATCACTGACAGGTACTGACCCAGAGAGTTCCCCCTGTCCCATCACTGACAGGTACTGACCCAGAGAGCTCCCCCTGTCCCATCACTGACAGACACTGACATAGAGAGTCCCCCCTGTCCCATCACTGACAGGTACTGACCCAGAGAGTTCCTCCTGTCCCATCACTGACAGGTACTGATCCAGAGAGTTCCCCCAGTCCCATCACTGACAGGTACTGACCCAGAGAATTCCCCCTGTCCCCTCACTGACAGGTACTGACCGAGAGAGTTCTCCTGTCCCATCACTGACAGACACTGACCCAGAGAATCCCCCCTGTCCCATCATTGACATGTACTGGCCCAGAGAGTTCCTCCTGTCCCATCACTGACAGGTACTGACCCAGAGAGTTCCCCCTGTCCCATCACTGACAGGTACTGACCCAGAGAGTTCCCCCGTTCCCATCACTGACAGACACTGACCCAGAGAGTTCCCCCGTTCCCATCACTGACAGACACTGACCCAGAGAGTTCCCCCTGTCCCATCACTGACAGGTACTGACCCAGAGAGTTCCCCCTGTCCCATCACTGACAGACACTGACCCAGAGAGTTCCCCCTGTCCCATCACTGACAGGTACTGACCCAGAGAGTTCCCCCTGTCCCATCACTGACAGACACTGACCCAGAGAGTTCCCCCTGTCCCATCACTGACAGGTACTGACCCAGAGAGTTCCCCCTGTCCCATCACTGACAGACACTGACCCAGAGAGTTCCCCCTGTCCCACTCTGACAGGTACTGTCCCAGAGAGTTCCCCCTGTCCCATCACTGACAGGGACTGACCCAGAGAGTTCCCCCTGTCCCATCACTGACAGGTACTGACCCAGAGAGTCCCCCCTGTCCCATCACTGACAGACACTGACCCAGAGAGTTCCCCGTGTCCCATCACTGATAGGTACTGACCCAGAGAGTTCCCCCCGTCCCATCACTGACAGGTAATGACCCTGTACTGACAGGTACTGACCCAGAGAGTCCCCCTTGTCCCATCACTGACAGGTACTGACCCAGAGAGTTCACTCTGTCCCATCACTGACAGGTACTGACCCAGAGAGTTCCCCCTGTCCCATCACTGACAGGTACTGACCCAGTACTGACAGGTACTGACCCAGAGAGTCCCCCTTGTCCCATCACTGACAGGTACTGACCCAGAGAGTTCCCCCTGCCCCATCACTGACAGGTACTGACCCAGACAGTCCCCCCTGTCCCATCACTGACACGTATTGACCCAGAGAGTTCCCCCTGTCCCATCACTGACAGACACTGACCCAGACAGTGCCCCCCGTCCCATCACTGACAGGTATTGACCCAGAGAGTTCCCCCTGTCCCATCACCGACAGGTACTGACCCAGAGAGTTCCCCCTGTCCCATCACTGACAGGTACTGACCCAGACAGTCCCCCCTGTCCCATCACTGACAGGTATTGACCTAGAGAGTTCCCCCTGTCCCATCACTGACAGACACTGACCCAGACAGTCCCCCCTGTCCCATCACGGACAGGTATTGACCCAGAGAGTTCCCCCTGTCCCATCACTGACAGGTACTGACCCAGAGAGTTCCCCCTGTCCCATCACTGACAGGTACTGACCCAGAGAGTTCCCCGCTGTCCCATCACTGACAGGTACTGGCCCAGAGAGTTCTCCCTGTCCCATCACTGACAGGTACTGACCCAGAGAGTCCTCCCTGTCCCATCACTGACAGGTACTGACCCAGAGAGTTCTCCCTTTCCCATCACTGACAGATACTGACCCAGAGAGTTCCCCCTGTCCCATCACTGACAGGTACTGACCCAGAGAGTTCCCCTTGTCCCATCACTGACAGACACTGACCCAGAGATTTCCCCCTGTCCCATCACTGACAGGTACTTACCCAGAGCGTTCCCCCTGTCCCATCACTGACAGGTACTGACCCAGAGAGTTCCTCCTGTCAAATCACTGACAGGTACTGACCCAGAGAGTTCCCCCTGTCCCATCACTGACAGGCACTGACCCAGAGTGTTCTCCCTGTCCCATAACTGACAGGTACTGACCCAGAGAGTTCCCTCTGTCCCATCACTGACAGGTACTGACTCAGAGAGTTCCCTCTGACCCATCACTGACAGGTACTGACCGAGAGAGTTCCTCCTGTCCCATCACTGACAGGTACTGACCCAGAGAGTTCCCCTGTCCCATCACTGACAGACACTGACCCAGAGAGTTCCCCCTGTCCCATCACTGACAGGTACTGACCCAGAGAGTTCCCCCTGTCCCATCACTGACAGACACTGACCCAGAGAGTTCCCCCTGTCCCACTCTGACAGGTACTGTCCCAGAGAGTTCCCCCTGTCCCATCACTGACAGGGACTGACCCAGAGAGTTCCCCCTGTCCCATCACTGACAGGTACTGACCCAGAGAGTCCCCCCTGTCCCATCACTGACAGACACTGACCCAGAGAGTTCCCCGTGTCCCATCACTGATAGGTACTGACCCAGAGAGTTCCCCCCGTCCCATCACTGACAGGTAATGACCCTGTACTGACAGGTACTGACCCAGAGAGTCCCCCTTGTCCCATCACTGACAGGTACTGACCCAGAGAGTTCACTCTGTCCCATCACTGACAGGTACTGACCCAGAGAGTTCCCCCTGTCCCATCACTGACAGGTACTGACCCAGTACTGACAGGTACTGACCCAGAGAGTCCCCCTTGTCCCATCACTGACAGGTACTGACCCAGAGAGTTCCCCCTGCCCCATCACTGACAGGTACTGACCCAGACAGTCCCCCCTGTCCCATCACTGACACGTATTGACCCAGAGAGTTCCCCCTGTCCCATCACTGACAGACACTGACCCAGACAGTGCCCCCCGTCCCATCACTGACAGGTATTGACCCAGAGAGTTCCCCCTGTCCCATCACCGACAGGTACTGACCCAGAGAGTTCCCCCTGTCCCATCACTGACAGGTACTGACCCAGACAGTCCCCCCTGTCCCATCACTGACAGGTATTGACCTAGAGAGTTCCCCCTGTCCCATCACTGACAGACACTGACCCAGACAGTCCCCCCTGTCCCATCACGGACAGGTATTGACCCAGAGAGTTCCCCCTGTCCCATCACTGACAGGTACTGACCCAGAGAGTTCCCCCTGTCCCATCACTGACAGGTACTGACCCAGAGAGTTCCCCGCTGTCCCATCACTGACAGGTACTGGCCCAGAGAGTTCTCCCTGTCCCATCACTGACAGGTACTGACCCAGAGAGTCCTCCCTGTCCCATCACTGACAGGTACTGACCCAGAGAGTTCTCCCTTTCCCATCACTGACAGATACTGACCCAGAGAGTTCCCCCTGTCCCATCACTGACAGGTACTGACCCAGAGAGTTCCCCTTGTCCCATCACTGACAGACACTGACCCAGAGATTTCCCCCTGTCCCATCACTGACAGGTACTTACCCAGAGCGTTCCCCCTGTCCCATCACTGACAGGTACTGACCCAGAGAGTTCCTCCTGTCAAATCACTGACAGGTACTGACCCAGAGAGTTCCCCCTGTCCCATCACTGACAGGCACTGACCCAGAGTGTTCTCCCTGTCCCATAACTGACAGGTACTGACCCAGAGAGTTCCCTCTGTCCCATCACTGACAGGTACTGACTCAGAGAGTTCCCTCTGACCCATCACTGACAGGTACTGACCGAGAGAGTTCCTCCTGTCCCATCACTGACAGGTACTGACCCAGAGAGTTCCCCTGTACCATCACTGACAGACACTGACCCAGAGAATGC
Source organism: Scyliorhinus torazame (assembly GCF_047496885.1). NCBI lineage: Eukaryota > Metazoa > Chordata > Chondrichthyes > Carcharhiniformes > Scyliorhinidae > Scyliorhinus > Scyliorhinus torazame. The sequence goes on along the minus strand of NC_092709.1, from coordinate 341,547,467 downwards.
TCCCTGTCCCATCACTGACAGGTACTGACCCAGAGAGTTCCCCCTGTCCCATCACTGACAGATACTGACCCAGAGAGTCCCACCTGTCCGATGACTGACAAACACTGACCCAGAGAGTTCCCCCTGTCCCATCACTGACAGGTACTGACCAAGAGAGTTCCCCCTGTCCCATCACTGACAGGTACTGACCCAGAGAGTTCCCCCTGTCCCATCACTGACAGACACTGACATAGAGAGTTCCCCCTGTCCCATCACTGACAGGTACTGACCCAGAGAGTTCCTCCTGTCTCATCACTGACAGGTACTGACCCAGAGAGTTCCCCCAGTCCCATCACTGACAGGTACTGACCCAGAGAATTCCCCCTGTCCCCTCACTGACAGGTACGGACCGAGAGAGTTCTCCTGTCCCATCACTGACAGACACTGACCCAGAGAATCCCCCCTGTCCCATCACTGACATGTACTGGCCCAGAGAGTTCCTCCTGTCCCATCACTGACAGGTACTGACCCAGAGAGTTCCCCCTGTCCCATCACTGACAGGTACTGACCCAGAGAGTTCCCCCGTTCCCATCACTGACAGACACTGACCCAGAGAGTTCCCCCTGTCCCATCACTGCCAGGTACTGAGCCAGAGAGTTCCCCCTGTCCCATCACTGCCAGACACTGACCCAGAGAGTTCCCCCTGTCCCATCACTGACAGGTACTGACCCAGAGAGTTCCCCCTGTCCCATCACTGACAGACACTGACCCAGAGAGTTCCCCCTGTCCCATCACTGACAGGTACTGACCCAGAGAGTTCCCCCTGTCCCATCACTGACAGACACTGACCCGGAGAGTTCCCCCTGTCCCATCACTGACAGGTACTGACCCAGAGAGTTCCCCCTGTCCCACTCTGACAGGTACTGTACCAGAGAGTTCCCCCTGTCCCATCACTGACAGGGACTGACCCAGAGAGTTCTCCCTTTCCCATCACTGACAGATACTGACCCAGAGAGTTCCCCCTGTCCCATCACTGACAGGTACTGACCCAGAGAGTTCCCCTTGTCCCATCACTGACAGACACTGACCCAGAGAGTTCCCCCTGTCCCATCACTGACAGGTACTTACCCAGAGCGTTCCCCCTGTCCCATCACTGACAGGTACTGACCCAGAGAGTTCCTCCTGTCCCATCACTGACAGGTACTGACCCAGAGAGTTCCCCCTGTCCCATCACTGACAGGCACTGACCCAGAGAGTTCCCCCTGTCCCATCACTGACAGGTACTGACCCAGAGAGTTCCCTCTGTCCCATCACTGACAGGTACTGACCCAGAGAGTTCCCTCTGACCCATCACTGACAGGTACTGACCGAGAGAGTTCCTCCTGTCCCATCACTGACAGGTACTGACCCAGAGAGTTCCCCTGTCCCATCACTGACAGACACTGACCCAGAGAATGCTCCCTGTCCCATCACTGACAGGTACTGACCCAGAGAGTTCCCCCTGTCCCATCACTGACAGATACTGACCCAGAGAGTCCCACCTGTCCGATGACTGACAAACACTGACCCAGAGAGTTCCCCCTGTCCCATCACTGACAGGTACTGACCCAGAGAGTTCCCCCTGTCCCATCACTGACAGGTACTGACCCAGAGAGCTCCCCCTGTCCCATCACTGACAGACACTGACATAGAGAGTCCCCCCTGTCCCATCACTGACAGGTACTGACCCAGAGAGTTCCTCCTGTCCCATCACTGACAGGTACTGATCCAGAGAGTTCCCCCAGTCCCATCACTGACAGGTACTGACCCAGAGAATTCCCCCTGTCCCCTCACTGACAGGTACTGACCGAGAGAGTTCTCCTGTCCCATCACTGACAGACACTGACCCAGAGAATCCCCCCTGTCCCATCATTGACATGTACTGGCCCAGAGAGTTCCTCCTGTCCCATCACTGACAGGTACTGACCCAGAGAGTTCCCCCTGTCCCATCACTGACAGGTACTGACCCAGAGAGTTCCCCCGTTCCCATCACTGACAGACACTGACCCAGAGAGTTCCCCCGTTCCCATCACTGACAGACACTGACCCAGAGAGTTCCCCCTGTCCCATCACTGACAGGTACTGACCCAGAGAGTTCCCCCTGTCCCATCACTGACAGACACTGACCCAGAGAGTTCCCCCTGTCCCATCACTGACAGGTACTGACCCAGAGAGTTCCCCCTGTCCCATCACTGACAGACACTGACCCAGAGAGTTCCCCCTGTCCCATCACTGACAGGTACTGACCCAGAGAGTTCCCCCTGTCCCATCACTGACAGACACTGACCCAGAGAGTTCCCCCTGTCCCACTCTGACAGGTACTGTCCCAGAGAGTTCCCCCTGTCCCATCACTGACAGGGACTGACCCAGAGAGTTCCCCCTGTCCCATCACTGACAGGTACTGACCCAGAGAGTCCCCCCTGTCCCATCACTGACAGACACTGACCCAGAGAGTTCCCCGTGTCCCATCACTGATAGGTACTGACCCAGAGAGTTCCCCCCGTCCCATCACTGACAGGTAATGACCCTGTACTGACAGGTACTGACCCAGAGAGTCCCCCTTGTCCCATCACTGACAGGTACTGACCCAGAGAGTTCACTCTGTCCCATCACTGACAGGTACTGACCCAGAGAGTTCCCCCTGTCCCATCACTGACAGGTACTGACCCAGTACTGACAGGTACTGACCCAGAGAGTCCCCCTTGTCCCATCACTGACAGGTACTGACCCAGAGAGTTCCCCCTGCCCCATCACTGACAGGTACTGACCCAGACAGTCCCCCGTGTCCCATCACTGACACGTATTGACCCAGAGAGTTCCCCCTGTCCCATCACTGACAGACACTGACCCAGACAGTGCCCCCCGTCCCATCACTGACAGGTATTGACCCAGAGAGTTCCCCCTGTCCCATCACCGACAGGTACTGACCCAGAGAGTTCCCCCTGTCCCATCACTGACAGGTACTGACCCAGACAGTCCCCCCTGTCCCATCACTGACAGGTATTGACCTAGAGAGTTCCCCCTGTCCCATCACTGACAGACACTGACCCAGACAGTCCCCCCTGTCCCATCACGGACAGGTATTGACCCAGAGAGTTCCCCCTGTCCCATCACTGACAGGTACTGACCCAGAGAGTTCCCCCTGTCCCATCACTGACAGGTACTGACCCAGAGAGTTCCCCGCTGTCCCATCACTGACAGGTACTGGCCCAGAGAGTTCTCCCTGTCCCATCACTGACAGGTACTGACCCAGAGAGTCCTCCCTGTCCCATCACTGACAGGTACTGACCCAGAGAGTTCTCCCTTTCCCATCACTGACAGATACTGACCCAGAGAGTTCCCCCTGTCCCATCACTGACAGGTACTGACCCAGAGAGTTCCCCTTGTCCCATCACTGACAGACACTGACCCAGAGATTTCCCCCTGTCCCATCACTGACAGGTACTTACCCAGAGCGTTCCCCCTGTCCCATCACTGACAGGTACTGACCCAGAGAGTTCCTCCTGTCAAATCACTGACAGGTACTGACCCAGAGAGTTCCCCCTGTCCCATCACTGACAGGCACTGACCCAGAGTGTTCTCCCTGTCCCATAACTGACAGGTACTGACCCAGAGAGTTCCCTCTGTCCCATCACTGACAGGTACTGACTCAGAGAGTTCCCTCTGACCCATCACTGACAGGTACTGACCGAGAGAGTTCCTCCTGTCCCATCACTGACAGGTACTGACCCAGAGAGTTCCCCTGTACCATCACTGACAGACACTGACCCAGAGAATGCTCCCTGTCCCATCACTGACAGGTACTGACCCAGAGAGTTCCCCCTGTCCCATCACTGACAGATACTGACCCAGAGAGTCCCACCTGTCCGATGACTGACAAACACTGACCCAGAGAGTTCCCCCTGTCCCATCACTGACAGGTACTGACCAAGAGAGTTCCCCCTGTCCCATCACTGACAGGTACTGACCCAGAGAGTTCCCCCTGTCCCATCACTGACAGACACTGACATAGAGAGTTCCCCCTGTCCCATTACTGACAGGTACTGACCCAGAGAGTTCCTCCTGTCTCATCACTGACAGGTACTGACCCAGAGAGTTCCCCCAGTCCCATCACTGACAGGTACTGACTCAGAGAATTCCCCCTGTCCCCTCACTGACAGGTACGGACCGAGAGAGTTCTCCTGTCCCATCACTGACAGACACTGACCCAGAGAATCCCCCCTGTCCCATCACTGACATGTACTGGCCCAGAGAGTTCCTCCTGTCCCATCACTGACAGGTACTGACCCAGAGAGTTCCCCCTGTCCCATCACTGACAGGTACTGACCCAGAGAGTTCCCCCGTTCCCATCACTGACAGACACTGACCCAGAGAGTTCCCCCTGTCCCATCACTGACAGGTACTGACCCAGAGAGTTCCCCCTGTCCCATCACTGCCAGACACTGACCCAGAGAGTTCCCCCTGTCCCATCACTGACAGGTACTGACCCAGAGAGTTCCCCCTGTCCCATCACTGACAGACACTGACCCAGAGAGTTCCCCCTGTCCCATCACTGACAGGTACTGACCCAGAGAGTTCCCCCTGTCCCATCACTGACAGACACTGACCCGGAGAGTTCCCCCTGTCCCATCACTGACAGGTACTGACCCAGAGAGTTCCCCCTGTCCCACTCTGACAGGTACTGTACCAGAGAGTTCCCCCTGTCCCATCACTGACAGACACTGACCCAGAGAGTTCCCCCTGTCCCATCACTGACAGGTACTGACCCAGAGAGTCCCCCCTGTCCCATCACTGACAGACACTGACCCAGAGAGTTCCCCGTGTCCCATCACTGATAGGTACTGACCCAGAGAGTTCCCCCTGTCGCATCACTGACAGACACTGACCCAGAGAGTTCCCCGTGTCCCATCACTGACAGGTACTGACCCAGAGAGTTCCCCCTGTCCCATCACTGACAGGTACTGTCCCAGAGAGTTCCCCCTGACCCATCACTGACAGACACTGACCCAGAGAGTTCCCCGTGTCCCATCACTGACAGGTACTGACCCAGAGAGTTCCCCCGTCCCATCACTGACAGACACTGACCCAGAGAGTTCCCGCTGTCCCATCACTGACAGGTACTGACCCAGAGAGTTCCCTCTGTCCCATCACTGACAGGTACTGACCCAGAGAGTTCCCCCTGTCCCATCTCTGTCAGGTACTGACCCAGAGAGTTCCCCCTGTCCCATCACTGACAGACACTGACCCAGAGAGTTCCCCCTGTACCATCACTGACAGGTACTGACCCAGAGAGTTTCCCCTGTCCCATCACTGACAGACACTGACCCAGAGAGTTCCCCCTGTCCCATCACTGACAGATACTGACCCAGACAGTCCCCCCTGTCCCATCACTGACAGGTATTGACCCAGAGAGTTCCCCCTGTCCCATCACTGACAGACACTGACCCAGACAGTCCCCCCCGTCCCATCACTGACAGGTATTGACCCAGAGAATTCCCCCTGTCCCATCACCGACAGGTACTGACCCAGAGAGTTCCCCCTGTCCCATCACTGACAGGTACTGACCCAGACAGTCCCCCCTGTCCCATCACTGACAGGTATTGACCCAGAGAGTTCCCCCTGTCCCATCACTGACAGACACTGACCCAGACAGTCCCCCCTGTCCCATCACTGACAGGTATTGACCCAGAGAGTTCCCCCTGTCCCATCACTGACAGGTATTGACCGAGAAAGTTCCCCCTGTCCCATCACTGACAGACACTGACCCAGAGAATGCTCCCTGTCCCATCACTGACAGGTACTGACCCAGAGAGTTCCCCCTGTCCCATCACTGACAGGTACTGACCCAGAGAGTTCCCCCCTGTCCCATCACTGACAGGTACTGGCCCAGAGAGTTCTCCCTGTCCCATCACTGACAGGTACTGACCCAGAGAGTCCCCCCTGTCCCATCACTGACAGGTACTGACCCAGAGAGTTCTCCCTTTCCCATCACTGACAGATACTGACCCAGAGAGTTCTCCCTGTCCCATCACTGACAGGTACTGACCCAGAGAGTTCCCCTTGTCCCATCACTGACAGACACTGACCCAGAGAGTTCCCCCTGTCCCATCACTGACAGGTACTTACCCAGAGCGTTCCCGCTGTCCCATCACTGACAGGTACTGACCCAGAGAGTTCCTCCTGTCCCATCACTGACAGGTAGTGACCCAGAGAGTTCCCCCTGTCCCATCACTGACAGACACTGACCCAGAGAGTTTCCCCTGTCCCATCACTGACAGACACTGACCCAGACAGTCCCCCCTGTCCCATCACTGACAGGTATTGACCCAGAGAGTTCCCACTGTCCCATCACTGACAGGTATTGACCGAGAGAGTTCCCCCTGTCCCATCACTGACAGACACTGACCCAGAGAATGCTCCCTGTCCCATCACTGACAGGTACTGACCCAGAGAGTTCCCCTTGTCCCATCACTGACAGGTACTGACCCAGAGAGTTCCCCCCTGTCCCATCACTGACAGGTACTGGCCCAGAGAGTTCTCCCTGTCCCATCACTGACAGGTACTGACCCAGAGAGTCCCCCCTGTCCCATCACTGACAGGTACTGACCCAGAGAGTTCTCCCTTTCCCATCACTGACAGATACTGACCCAGAGAGTTCCCCCAGTCCCATCACTGACAGGTACTGACCCAGAGAGTTCCCCTTGTCCCATCACTGACAGACACTGACCCAGAGAGTTCCCCCTGTCCCATCACTGACAGGTACTTACCCAGAGCGTTCCCCCTGTCCCATCACTGACAGGTACTGACCCAGAGAGTTCCTCCTGTCCCATCACTGACAGGTACTGACCCAGAGAGTTCCCCCTGTCCCATCACTGACAGACACTGACCCAGAGAGTTCCCCATGTCCCATCACTGACAGGTACTGACCCAGAGAGTTCCCTCTGTCCCATCACTGACAGGTACTGATCCAGAGAGTTCCCTCTGACCCATCACTGACAGGTACTGACCGAGAGAGTTCCTCCTGTCCCATCACTGACAGGTACTGACCCACAGAGTTCCCCTGTCCCATCACTGACAGACACTGACCCAGAGAATGCTCCCTGTCCCATCACTGACAGGTACTGACCCAGAGAGTTCCCCCTGTCCCATCACTGACAGGTACTGACCCAGAGAGTCCCACCTGTCCGATGACTGACAAACACTGACCCAGAGAGTTCCCCCTGTCCCCTCACTGACAGGTACTGACCCAGAGAGTTCCCCCTGTCCCATCACTGACAGGTACTGACCCAGAGAGTTCCCCCTGTCCCATCACTGACAGGTACTGACCCAGAGAGTCCCCCCTGTCCCATCACTGACAGGTACTGACCCAGAGAGTTCTCCCTTTCCCATCACTGACAGATACTGACCCAGAGAGTTCCCCCTGTCCCATCACTGACAGGTACTGACCCAGAGAGTTCCCCTTGTCCCATCACTGACAGACACTGACCCAGAGAGTTCCCCCTGTCCCATCACTGACAGGTACTTACCCAGAGCGTTCCCCCTGTCCCATCACTGACAGGTACTGACCCAGAGAGTTCCTCCTGTCCCATCACTGACAGGTACTGACCCAGAGAGTTCCCCCTGTCCCATCACTGACAGACACTGACCCAGAGAGTTCCCCCTGTCCCATCACTGACAGGTACTGACCCAGAGAGTTCCCTCTGTCCCATCACTGACAGGTACTGATCCAGAGAGTTCCCTCTGACCCATCACTGACAGGTACTGACCGAGAGAGTTCCTCCTGTCCCATCACTGACAGGTACTGACCCACAGAGTTCCCCTGTCCCATCACTGACAGACACTGACCCAGAGAATGCTCCCTGTCCCATCACTGACAGGTACTGACCCAGAGAGTTCCCCCTGTCCCATCACTGACAGGTACTGACCCAGAGAGTCCCACCTGTCCGATGACTGACAAACACTGACCCAGAGAGTTCCCCCTGTCCCCTCACTGACAGGTACTGACCCAGAGAGTTCCCCCTGTCCCATCACTGACAGGTACTGACCCAGAGAGTTCCCCCTGTCCCATCACTGACAGACACTGACATAGAGAGTTCCCCCTGTCCCATCACTGACAGGTACTGACCCAGAGAGTTCCTCCTGTCCCATCACTGACAGGTACTGACCGAGAGAGTTCCCCCAGTCCCATCACTGACAGGTACTGACCCAGAGAATTCCCCCTGTCCCCTCACTGACAGGTACTGACCGAGAGAGTTCTCCTGTCCCATCACTGACAGATACTGACCCAGAGAGTTCCCCCTGTCCCATCACTGCCAGGTACTGAGCCAGAGAGTTCCCCCGTTCCCATCACTGACAGACACTGACCCAGAGAGTTCCCCCTGTCCCATCACTGACAGGTACTGACCCAGAGAGTTCCCCCTGTCCCATCACTGCCAGGTACTGAGCCAGAGAGTTCCCCCGTTCCCATCACTGACAGACACTGACCCAGAGAGTTCCCTCTGTCCCATCACTGACAGGTACTGACCCAGAGAGTTCCCCCTGTCCCATCACTGACAGACACTGACCCAGAGAGTTCCCCCTGTCCCATCACTGACAGACACTGACCCAGAGAGTTCCCCTTGTCCCATCACTGACAGACACTGACCCAGAGAGTTCCCCCTGTTCCATCACTGACAGATACTGACCCAGAGAGTTCCCCCTGTCCCATCACTGACAGGTACTGACCCAGAGAGTTCCCCCTGTCCCATCACTGCCAGGTACTGAGCCAGAGAGTTCCCCCGTTCCCATCACTGACAGACACTGACCCAGAGAGTTCCCCCTGTTCCATCACTGACAGATACTGACCCAGAGAGTTCCCCCTGTCCCATCACTGACAGGTACTGACCCAGAGAGTTCCCTCTGTCCCATCACTGACAGGTACTGACCCAGAGAGTTCCCCCTGTCCCATCACTGACAGACACTGACCCAGAGAGTTCCCCCTGTCCCATCACTGACAGACACTGACCCAGAGAGTTCCCCCTGTCCCATCACTGACAGACACTGAACCAGAGAGTTCCCCCTGTCCCATCACTGACAGGTACTGACCCAGAGAGTTCCCCCTGTCCCATCACTGACAGGTACTGACCCAGAGAGTTCCCCCGTTCCCATCACTGACAGGTACGGACCCAGAGAGTTCCCTCTGTCCCATCACCGACAGGCACTGACCCAGAGAGTTCCCCCTGTCCCATCACTGACAGACACTGACCCAGAGAGTTCCCCCTGTGCCATCACTGACAGGTACTGACCCAGAGAGTTTCCCGTGTCCCATCACTGACAGGGACGGACCCAGATTGTTCTCCCTGTCCCATCACTGACAGGTACTGACCCAGAGAGTTCCCCCTGTCCCATCACTGACAGGTAGTGACCCAGATTGTTCTCCCTGTCCCATCACTGACAGGTACTGACCCAGAGAGTTCCCCCTGTCCCATCACTGACAGGTACTGACCCAGAGATTTCCCCCTGTCCCATCACTGACAGGTACTGACCCAGAGATTTCCCTCTGTCCCATCCCTGACAGACACTGACCCAGAGAGTTCCCCCTGTCCCATCACTGACAGGTACTGACCCAGAGAGTCCCCCCTGTCCCATCACAGACAGATACTGACCCAGAGAGTTCCCCCTGTCCCATCACTGACAGACACTGACCCAGAGAGTTCTCCTCTGTCCCATCACTGACAGACACTGACCCAGAGAGTTCCCCCTGTCCCATCACTGACAGGCACTGACCCAGAGAGTTCCCCCTGTCCCATCACTGACAGGTACTGACCCAGAGAGTTCCCCCTGTCCCATCACTGACAGGTACTGACCCAGAGAGTTCCCCCTGTCCCATCACTGACAGGTACTGACCCAGAGAGTTCCCCCTGTCCCATCACTGACAGGCACTGACACAGAGAGTTCCCCCTTTCCCATCACTGACAGGTACTGACCCAGGGAGTTCCCCTTGTCCCATCACTGACATGTACTGACCCAGAGAGTTCCACCTGTCCCATCACTGACAGGTACTGACCCAGAGAGTTCCCCCTGCCCCATCACTGACAGGTACTGACCCAGAGAGTTCCCCCTGTCCCATCACTGACAGGTACGGACCCAGAGAGTTCCCCCTGTCCCATCACTGACAGACACTGACCCAGAGAGTTCCCCCTGTCCCATCACTGACAGGTACTGACCCAGAGAGTTCCCCCCGTCCCATCACTGACAGACACTGACCCAGAGAGTTCCCCCTGTCCCATCACTGACAGGTACTGACCCAGAGAGTTCCCCCTGTCCCATCACTGACAGACACTGACCCAGAGAGTTCCCCCTGTCCCATCACTTACAGGGACTGACCCAGAGAGTTCCCTCTGTCCCATCACTGACAGGTACTGACCCAGAGACTTCCCTCTGTCCCATCACAGACAGACACTGACCCAGAGAGTTCCCTCTGTCCCATCACTGACAGACACTGATCCAGAGAGTTCCCCCTGTCCCATCACTGACAGACACTGACCCAGAGAGTTCCCCCTGTCCCATCACTGACAGGTACTGATCCAGAGAGTTCCTCCTGTCCCATCACTGACAGACACTGACCCTGAGAGTTCCTACTGACCCATCACTGACTGGTACTGACCGAGAGAGCTCCCACTGTCCCATCATTGACAGGTACTGACCGAGAGAGTTCCCTCTGTCCCATCACTGACAGGTACTGACCCAGAGAGTTCCCCCTGTCCCATCACTGACAGGTACTGACCCAGGGAGTTCCCCCTGTCCCATCACTGACAGGTACTGACCCAGAGAGTTCCCCCTGTCCCATCACTGACAGGTACTGACCCAGAGAGTTCCCCCTGTCCCATCACTGACAGACTCTGACCCAGAGAGTTCCCTCTGTCCCATCACTGACAGACACTGACCGAGAGTGTTCCCCCTGTCCCATTACTGACAGGTACTGACTCCAGAGAATTCCCCCTGTCCCATCACTGACAGGTACTGACCCAGTGAGTTCCCCCTGCCGCATCACTGACAGTTACTGCCCCAGAGAGTTCCCCCTGTCCCATCACTGACAGACACTGACCCAGAGTGTTCCCCCTGTCCCATCACTGACAGACACTGACCCAGAGTGTTCCCCATGTCCCATCACTGACAGTTACTGCCCCAGAGAGTTCCCCCTGTCCCATCACTGACAGGCACTGACCCAGAGAGTTCCCCCTTGTCCCATCACTGACAGGTACTGACCCTGAGAGTTCCTACTGACCCATCACTGACTGGTACTGACCGAGAGAATTCCCCCTGTCCCATCACTGACAGGTACTGACACAGAGAGTTCCCCTTGTCCCATCACTGACAGGTACTGACCCAGAGAGTTCCCCGTGTCCCATCACTGACAGACACTGACCCAGAGAGTTCCCCCTGTCCCATCACTGACAGACACTGACCCAGACGGTTCGCCCTGTCCCATCACAGACAGATACTGACCCAGTGAGTTCTCCCTGTCCCATCACTGACAGGTACTGACCCAGAGAGTTCCCCCTGTCCCATCACTGACAGACACTGACCCAGATTGTTCTCCCTGTAACATCACTGACAGGTACTGACCCAGAGAGTTCCCCCTGTCCCATCACTGACAGACACTGACCCTGAGAGTTCCTACTGACCCATCACTGACTGGTACTGACCGAGAGAGCTCCCACTGTCCCATCATTGACAGGTACTGACCGAGAGAGTTCCCTCTGTCCCATCACTGACAGGTACTGACCCAGAGAGTTCCCCCTGTCCCATCACTGACAGGTACTGACCCAGGGAGTTCCCCCTGTCCCATCACTGACAGGTACTGACCCAGAGAGTTCCCCCTGTCCCATCACTGACAGGTACTGACCCAGAGAGTTCCCCCTGTCCCATCACTGACAGACTCTGACCCAGAGAGTTCCCTCTGTCCCATCACTGACAGACACTGACCGAGAGTGTTCCCCCTGTCCCATTACTGACAGGTACTGACTCCAGAGAATTCCCCCTGTCCCATCACTGACAGGTTCTGACCCAGTGAGTTCCCCCTGCCGCATCACTGACAGTTACTGCCCCAGAGAGTTCCCCCTGTCCCATCACTGACAGACACTGACCCAGAGTGTTCCCCCTGTCCCATCACTGACAGACACTGACCCAGAGTGTTCCCCATGTCCCATCACTGACAGTTACTGCCCCAGAGAGTTCCCCCTGTCCCATCACTGACAGACACTGACCCAGAGAGTTCCCCCTTGTCCCATCACTGACAGGTACTGACCCTGAGAGTTCCTACTGACCCATCACTGACTGGTACTGACCGAGAGAATTCCCCCTGTCCCATCACTGACAGGTACTGACACAGAGAGTTCCCCTTGTCCCATCACTGACAGGTACTGACCCAGAGAGTTCCCCGTGTCCCATCACTGACAGACACTGACCCAGAGAGTTCCCCCTGTCCCATCACTGACAGACACTGACCCAGACGGTTCGCCCTGTCCCATCACAGACAGATACTGACCCAGTGAGTTCTCCCTGTCCCATCACTGACAGGTACTGACCCAGAGAGTTCCCCCTGTCCCATCACTGACAGACACTGACCCAGATTGTTCTCCCTGTAACATCACTGACAGGTACTGACCCAGAGAGTTCCCCCTGTCCCATCACTGACAGACACTGACCCAGATTGTTCTCCCTGTCCCATCACTGACCGGTAGTGACCCAGAGAGTTCCCCCTGTCCCATCACTGACAGGTACTGACCCAGAGAGTTCCCCCTGTCCCATCACTGACAGGTACTGACCCAGAGAGTTCCCCCTGTCCAATCACTGACAGGTACTGACCCAGAGAGTTCCCCCTGTCCCATCACTGACAGACACTGACCCAGAGAGTTCCCCCTGTCCCATCACTGACAGACACTGACCCAGAGTGTTCCCCCTGTCCCATCACTAACAGGGACTGACCCAGAGAGTTCCCTCTGTCCCTCACTGACAGATACTGACCCAGAGAGTTCCCTCTGTCCCATCACTGACAGACACTGACCCAGAGAGTTCCCTCTGTCCCATCACTGACAGACACTGACCCAGAGAGTTCCCCCTGTCCCATCTCTGACAGGTACTGACCCAGAGAGTTCCCCCTGTCCCATCACTGACAGGTACTGACCCAGAGAGTCCCCCCTGTCCCATCTCTGACAGACACTGACCCAGAGAGTTCCCCCTGTCCCATCTCTGACAGGTACTGACCCAGAGAGTTCCCCTTGTCCCATCACTGACAGACACTGACCCAGAGAGTTCCCTCTGTCCCATCACTGACAGACACTGACCCAGAGAGTTCCCCCTGTCCCATCTCTGACAGGTACTGACCCAGAGAGTTCCCCCTGTCCCATCACTGACAGGTACTGACCCAGAGAGTCCCCCCTGTCCCATCTCTGACAGACACTGACCCAGAGAGTTCCCCCTGTCCCATCTCTGACAGGTACAGACCCAGAGAGTTCCCCTTGTCCCATCACTGACAGACACTGACCCAGAGAGTTCCCTCTGTCCCATCACTGACAGACACTGACCGAGAGTGTTCACCCTGTCCCATTACTGACAGGTACTGACCCCAGAGAATTCCCCCTGTCCCATCACTGACAGGTACTGACCCAGTGAGTTCCCCCTGCCACATCACTGACAGTTACTGCCCCAGAGAGTTCCCCCTGTCCCATCACTGACAGACACTGACCCAGAGTGTTCCCCCGGTCCCATCACTGACAGACACTGACCCAGAGTGTTCCCCCTGTCCCATCACTGACAGACACTGATCCAGAGAGTTCCCCCTGTCCCATCACTGACAGACACTGACCTTTGGAGTTCCCCCTGTCCCATCACTGACAGACACTGACCCAGAGAGTTCCCCCTGTCCCATCACTGACAGGTACTGACCCAGAGAGTTCCCCCTGTCCCATCACTGACAGGTACTGACCCAGAGAGTTCCCCCGTTCCCATCACTGACAGGTACGGACCCAGAGAGTTCCCTCTGTCCCATCACCGACAGGCACTGACCCAGAGAGTTCCCCCTGTCCCATCACTGACAGACACTGACCCAGAGAGTTCCCCCTGTGCCATCACTGACCGGTACTGACCCAGAGAGTTCCCCGTGTCCCATCACTGACAGGTACTGACCCAGAGAGTTCCCCCTGTCCCATCACTGACAGGTACTGACCCAGATTGTTCTCCCTGTCCCATCACTGACAGGTACTGACCCAGAGAGTTCCCCCTGTCCCATCACTGACAGGTACTGACCCAGAGATTTCCCCCTGTCCCATCACTGACAGGTACTGACCCAGAGATTTCCCTCTGTCCCATCACTGACAGACACTGACCCAGAGAGTTCCCCCTGTCCCATCACTGACAGGTACTGACCCAGAGAGTCCCCCCTGTCCCATCACAGACAGATACTGACCCAGAGAGTTCCCCCTGTCCCATCACTGACAGGTACTGACCCAGAGAGTTCCCCCTGTCCCATCACTGACAGACACTGACGCAGAGAGTTCCCCCTGTCCCATCACTTACAGGGACTGACCCAGAGAGTTCCCCCTGTCCCATCACTGACAGGTACTGACCCAGAGACTTCCCTCTGTCCCATCACTGACAGACACTGACCCAGAGAGTTCCCTCTGTCCCATCACTGACAGACACTGATCCAGAGAGTTCCCCCTGTCCCATCACTGACAGACACTGACCCAGAGAGTTCCCCCTGTCCCATCACTGACAGACACTGACCCAGAGAGTTCCTCCTGTCCCATCACTGACAGACACTGACCCTGAGAGTTCCTACTGACCCATCACTGACAGATACTGACCCAGAGAGTTCCCCCTGTCCCATCACTGACAGGTACTGACCCAGAGAGTTCCCCCTGTCCCATCACTGCCAGGTACTGAGCCAGAGAGTTCCCCCGTTCCCATCACTGACAGACACTGACCCAGAGAGTTCCCCCTGTTCCATCACTGACAGATACTGACCCAGAGAGTTCCCCCTGTCCCATCACTGACAGGTACTGACCCAGAGAGTTCCCTCTGTCCCATCACTGACAGGTACTGACCCAGAGAGTTCCCCCTGTCCCATCACTGACAGACACTGACCCAGAGAGTTCCCCCTGTCCCATCACTGACAGACACTGACCCAGAGAGTTCCCCCTGTCCCATCACTGACAGACACTGAACCAGAGAGTTCCCCCTGTCCCATCACTGACAGGTACTGACCCAGAGAGTTCCCCCTGTCCCATCACTGACAGGTACTGACCCAGAGAGTTCCCCCGTTCCCATCACTGACAGGTACGGACCCAGAGAGTTCCCTCTGTCCCATCACCGACAGGCACTGACCCAGAGAGTTCCCCCTGTCCCATCACTGACAGACACTGACCCAGAGAGTTCCCCCTGTGCCATCACTGACAGGTACTGACCCAGAGAGTTTCCCGTGTCCCATCACTGACAGGGACGGACCCAGATTGTTCTCCCTGTCCCATCACTGACAGGTACTGACCCAGAGAGTTCCCCCTGTCCCATCACTGACAGGTAGTGACCCAGATTGTTCTCCCTGTCCCATCACTGACAGGTACTGACCCAGAGAGTTCCCCCTGTCCCATCACTGACAGGTACTGACCCAGAGATTTCCCCCTGTCCCATCACTGACAGGTACTGACCCAGAGATTTCCCTCTGTCCCATCCCTGACAGACACTGACCCAGAGAGTTCCCCCTGTCCCATCACTGACAGGTACTGACCCAGAGAGTCCCCCCTGTCCCATCACAGACAGATACTGACCCAGAGAGTTCCCCCTGTCCCATCACTGACAGACACTGACCCAGAGAGTTCTCCTCTGTCCCATCACTGACAGACACTGACCCAGAGAGTTCCCCCTGTCCCATCACTGACAGGCACTGACCCAGAGAGTTCCCCCTGTCCCATCACTGACAGGTACTGACCCAGAGAGTTCCCCCTGTCCCATCACTGACAGGTACTGACCCAGAGAGTTCCCCCTGTCCCATCACTGACAGGTACTGACCCAGAGAGTTCCCCCTGTCCCATCACTGACAGGCACTGACACAGAGAGTTCCCCCTTTCCCATCACTGACAGGTACTGACCCAGGGAGTTCCCCCTGTCCCATCACTGACATGTACTGACCCAGAGAGTTCCCCCTGTCCCATCACTGACAGGTACTGACCCAGAGAGTTCCCCCTGCCCCATCACTGACAGGTACTGACCCAGAGAGTTCCCCCTGTCCCATCACTGACAGGTACGGACCCAGAGAGTTCCCCCTGTCCCATCACTGACAGACACTGACCCAGAGAGTTCCCCCTGTCCCATCACTGACAGGTACTGACCCAGAGAGTTCCCCCCGTCCCATCACTGACAGACACTGACCCAGAGAGTTCCCCCTGTCCCATCACTGACAGGTACTGACCCAGAGAGTTCCCCCTGTCCCATCACTGACAGACACTGACCCAGAGAGTTCCCCCTGTCCCATCACTTACAGGGACTGACCCAGAGAGTTCCCTCTGTCCCATCACTGACAGGTACTGACCCAGAGACTTCCCTCTGTCCCATCACAGACAGACACTGACCCAGAGAGTTCCCTCTGTCCCATCACTGACAGACACTGATCCAGAGAGTTCCCCCTGTCCCATCACTGACAGACACTGACCCAGAGAGTTCCCCCTGTCCCATCACTGACAGGTACTGATCCAGAGAGTTCCTCCTGTCCCATCACTGACAGACACTGACCCTGAGAGTTCCTACTGACCCATCACTGACTGGTACTGACCGAGAGAGCTCCCACTGTCCCATCATTGACAGGTACTGACCGAGAGAGTTCCCTCTGTCCCATCACTGACAGGTACTGACCCAGAGAGTTCCCCCTGTCCCATCACTGACAGGTACTGACCCAGAGAGTTCCCCCTGTCCCATCACTGACAGACTCTGACCCAGAGAGTTCCCTCTGTCCCATCACTGACGGACACTGGCCGAGAGTGTTCCCCCTGTCCCATTACTGACAGGTACTGACTCCAGAGAATTCCCCCTGTCCCATCACTGACAGGTACTGACCCAGTGAGTTCCCCCTGCCGCATCACTGACAGTTACTGCCCCAGAGAGTTCCCCCTGTCCCATCACTGACAGACACTGACCCAGAGTGTTCCCCCTGTCCCATCACTGACAGACACTGACCCAGAGTGTTCCCCATGTCCCATCACTGACAGTTACTGCCCCAGAGAGTTCCCCCTGTCCCATCACTGACAGACACTGACCCAGAGAGTTCCCCCTTGTCCCATCACTGACAGGTACTGACCCTGAGAGTTCCTACTGACCCATCACTGACTGGTACTGACCGAGAGAATTCCCCCTGTCCCATCACTGACAGGTACTGACACAGAGAGTTCCCCTTGTCCCATCACTGACAGGTACTGACCCAGAGATCTCCCCGTGTCCCATCACTGACAGACACTGACCCAGAGAGTTCCCCCTGTCCCATCACTGACAGACACTGACCCAGACGGTTCGCCCTGTCCCATCACAGACAGATACTGACCCAGTGAGTTCTCCCTGTCCCATCACTGACAGGTACTGACCCAGAGAGTTCCCCCTGTCCCATCACTGACAGACACTGACCCAGATTGTTCTCCCTGTAACATCACTGACAGGTACTGACCCAGAGAGTTCCCCCTGTCCCATCACTGACAGACACTGACCCAGATTGTTCTCCCTGTCCCATCACTGACCGGTAGTGACCCAGAGAGTTCCCCCTGTCCCATCACTGACAGGTACTGACCCAGAGAGTTCCCCCTGTCCCATCACTGACAGGTACTGACCCAGAGAGTTCCCCCTGTCCAATCACTGACAGGTACTGACCCAGAGAGTTCCCCCTGTCCCATCACTGACAGACACTGACCCAGAGAGTTCCCCCTGTCCCATCACTGACAGACACTGACCCAGAGTGTTCCCCCTGTCCCATCACTAACAGGGACTGACCCAGAGAGTTCCCTCTGTCCCATCACTGACAGATACTGACCCAGAGAGTTCCCTCTGTCCCATCACTGACAGACACTGACCCAGAGAGTTCCCTCTGTCCCATCACTGACAGACACTGACCCAGAGAGTTCCCCCTGTCCCATCTCTGACAGGTACTGACCCAGAGAGTTCCCCCTGTCCCATCACTGACAGGTACTGACCCAGAGAGTCCCCCCTGTCCCATCTCTGACAGACACTGACCCAGAGAGTTCCCCCTGTCCCATCTCTGACAGGTACTGACCCAGAGAGTTCCCCTTGTCCCATCACTGACAGACACTGACCCAGAGAGTTCCCTCTGTCCCATCACTGACAGACACTGACCCAGAGAGTTCCCCCTGTCCCATCTCTGACAGGTACTGACCCAGAGAGTTCCCCCTGTCCCATCACTGACAGGTACTGACCCAGAGAGTCCCCCCTGTCCCATCTCTGACAGACACTGACCCAGAGAGTTCCCCCTGTCCCATCTCTGACAGGTACAGACCCAGAGAGTTCCCCTTGTCCCATCACTGACAGACACTGACCCAGAGAGTTCCCTCTGTCCCATCACTGACAGACACTGACCGAGAGTGTTCACCCTGTCCCATTACTGACAGGTACTGACCCCAGAGAATTCCCCCTGTCCCATCACTGACAGGTACTGACCCAGTGAGTTCCCCCTGCCACATCACTGACAGTTACTGCCCCAGAGAGTTCCCCCTGTCCCATCACTGACAGACACTGACCCAGAGTGTTCCCCCGGTCCCATCACTGACAGACACTGACCCAGAGTGTTCCCCCTGTCCCATCACTGACAGACACTGATCCAGAGAGTTCCCCCTGTCCCATCACTGACAGACACTGACCTTTGGAGTTCCCCCTGTCCCATCACTGACAGACACTGACCCAGAGAGTTCCCCCTGTCCCATCACTGACAGGTACTGACCCAGAGAGTTCCCCCTGTCCCATCACTGACAGGTACTGACCCAGAGAGTTCCCCCGTTCCCATCACTGACAGGTACGGACCCAGAGAGTTCCCTCTGTCCCATCACCGACAGGCACTGACCCAGAGAGTTCCCCCTGTCCCATCACTGACAGACACTGACCCAGAGAGTTCCCCCTGTGCCATCACTGACCGGTACTGACCCAGAGAGTTCCCCGTGTCCCATCACTGACAGGTACTGACCCAGAGAGTTCCCCCTGTCCCATCACTGACAGGTACTGACCCAGATTGTTCTCCCTGTCCCATCACTGACAGGTACTGACCCAGAGAGTTCCCCCTGTCCCATCACTGACAGGTACTGACCCAGAGATTTCCCCCTGTCCCATCACTGACAGGTACTGACCCAGAGATTTCCCTCTGTCCCATCACTGACAGACACTGACCCAGAGAGTTCCCCCTGTCCCATCACTGACAGGTACTGACCCAGAGAGTCCCCCCTGTCCCATCACAGACAGATACTGACCCAGAGAGTTCCCCCTGTCCCATCACTTACAGGGACTGACCCAGAGAGTTCCCCCTGTCCCATCACTGACAGGTACTGACCCAGAGACTTCCCTCTGTCCCATCACTGACAGACACTGACCCAGAGAGTTCCCTCTGTCCCATCACTGACAGACACTGATCCAGAGAGTTCCCCCTGTCCCATCACTGACAGACACTGACCCAGAGAGATCCCCCTGTCCCATCACTGACAGGTACTGACCCAGAGAGTTCCTCCTGTCCCATCACTGACAGACACTGACCCTGAGAGTTCCTACTGACCCATCACTGACTGGTACTGACCGAGAGAGCTCCCCCTGTCCCATCATTGACAGGTACTGACCGAGAAAGTTCCCTCTGTCCCATCACTGACAGGTACTGACCCAGAGAGTTCCCCCTGTCCCATCACTGACAGGTACTGACCCAGAGAGTTCCCCCTGTCCCATCACTGACAGGTACTGACCCAGAGAGTTCCCCCTGTCCCATCACTGACAGGTACTGACCCAGAGAGTTCCCCCTGTCCCATCACTGACAGACTCTGACCCAGAGAGTTCCCTCTGTCCCATCACTGACAGACACTGACCGAGAGTGTTCCCCCTGTCCCATTACTGACAGGTACTGACCCCAGAGAATTCCCCCTGTCCCATCACTGACAGGTACTGACCCAGTGAGTTCCCCCTGCCGCATCACTGACAGTTACTGCCCGAGAGATTCCCCCTGTCCCATCACTGACAGACACTGACCCAGAGTGTTCCCCCTGTCCCATCACTGACAGACACTGACCCAGAGTGTTCCCCCTGTCCCATCACTGACAGTTACTGCCCCAGAGAGTTCCCCCTGTCCCATCACTGACAGACACTGACCCAGAGAGTTCCCCCTTGTCCCATCACTGACAGGTACTGACCCTGAGAGTTCCTACTGACCCATCACTGACTGGTACTGACCGAGAGAATTCCCCCTGTCCCATCACTGACAGGTACTGACACAGAGAGTTCCCCTTGTCCCATCACTGACAGGTACTGACCCAGAGAGTTCCCCGTGTCCCATCACTGACAGACACTGACCCAGAGAGTTCCCCCTGTCCCATCACTGACAGACACTGACCCAGACGGTTCGCCCTGTCCCATCACAGACAGATACTGACCCAGTGAGTTCTCCCTGTCCCATCACTGACAGGTACTGACCCAGAGAGTTCCCCCTGTCCCAGCACTGACAGACACTGACCCAGATTGTTCTCCCTGTCCCATCACTGACAGGTACTGACCCAGAGAGTTCCCCCTGTCCCATCACAGACAGACACTGACCCAGATTGTTCTCCCTGTCCCATCACTGACCGGTAGTGACCCAGAGAGTTCCCCCTGTCCCATCACTGACAGGTACTGACCCAGAGAGTTCCCCCTGTCCCATCACTGACAGGTACTGACCCAGAGAGTTCCCCCTGTCCAATCACTGACAGGTACTGACCCAGAGAGTTCCCCCTGTCCCATCACTGACAGACACTGACCCAGAGAGTTCCCCCTGTCCCATCACTGACAGACACTGACCCAGAGTGTTCCCCCTGTCCCATCACTAACAGGGACTGACCCAGAGAGTTCCCTCGGTCCCATCACTGACAGATACTGACCCAGAGAGTTCCCTCTGTCCCATCACTGACAGACACTGACCCAGAGAGTTCCCTCTGTCCCATCACTGACAGACACTGACCCAGAGAGTTCCCCCTGTCCCATCTCTGACAGGTACTGACCCAGAGAGTTCCCCCTGTCCCATCACTGACAGGTACTGACCCAGAGAGTCCCCCCTGTCCCATCTCTGACAGACACTGACCCAGAGAGTTCCCCCTGTCCCATCTCTGACAGGTACTGACCCAGAGAGTTCCCCTTGTCCCATCACTGACAGACACTGACCCAGAGAGTTCCCTCTGTCCCATCACTGACAGACACTGACCCAGAGAGTTCCCCCTGACCCATCTCTGACAGGTACTGACCCAGAGAGTTCCCCCTGTCCCATCACTGACAGGTACTGACCCAGAGAGTCCCCCCTGTCCCATCTCTGACAGACACTGACCCAGAGAGTTCCCCCTGTCCCATCTCTGACAGGTACTGACCCAGAGAGTTCCCCTTGTCCCATCACTGACAGACACTGACCCAGAGAGTTCCCTTTGTCCCATCACTGACAGACACTGACCGAGAGTGTTCACCCTGTCCCATTACTAACAGTTACTGACCCCAGAGAATTCCCCCTGTCCCATCACTGACAGGTACTGACCCAGTGAGTTCCCCCTGCCACATCACTGACAGTTACTGCCCCAGAGAGTTCCCCCTGTCCCATCACTAACAGACACTGACCCAGAGTGTTCCCCCTGTCCCATCACTGACAGACACTGACCCAGAGTGTTCCCCCTGTCCCATCACTGACAGACACTGACCCAGAGTGTTCCCCCTGTCCCATCACTGACAGACACTGACCCAGAGAGTTCCCCCTGTCCCATCACTGACAGACACTGACCCAGAGAGTTCCCCCTGTCCCATCACTGACAGACACTGACCCAGAGAGTTCCCCCTGTCCCATCACTGACAGGTACTGACCCAGAGAGTTCCCCCTGTCCCATCACTGACAGGTACTGACCCAGAGAGTTCCCAGGTTCCCATCACTGACAGGTACGGACCCAGAGAGTTCCCTCTGTCCCATCACCGACAGGCACTGACCCAGAGAGTTCCCCCGTCCCATCACTGACAGACACTGACCCAGAGAGTTCCCCCTGTCCCATCACTGACAGGTACTGACCCAGAGAGTTCCCCGTGTCCCATTACTGACAGGTACTGACCCAGAGAGTTCCCCCAGTCCCATCACTGACAGGTACTGACCCAGATTTTTCTCCCTGTCCCATCACTGACAGGTACTGACCCAGAGAGTTCCCCCTGTCCCATCACTGACAGACACTGACCCAGAGAGTTCCCCCTGTCCCATCACTGACAGGCACTGACCCAGAGAGTTCCCCCTGTCCCATCACTGACAGGTACTGACCCAGAGAGTTCCCCCTGTCCCATCACTGACAGGTACTGACCCAGAGAGTTCCCCCTGTCCCATCACTGACAGGTAATGACCCAGAGAGTTCCCCCTGTCCCATCACTGACAGGCACTGACACAGAGAGTTCCCCCTTTCCCATCACTGACAGGTACTGAAACAGAGAGTTCCCCCTGTCCCATCACTGACATGTACTGACCCAGAGAGTTCCCCCTGTCCCATCACTGACAGGTACTGACCCAGAGAGTTCCCCCTGCCCCATCACTGACAGGTACTGACCCAGAGAGTTCCCCCTGTCCCATCACTGACAGGTACGGACCCAGAGAGTTCCCCCCGTCCCATCACTGACAGACACTGACCCAGAGAGTTCCCCCTGTCCCATCACTGACAGGTACTGACCCAGAGAGTTCCCCCTGTCCCATCACTGACAGACACTGACCCAGAGAGTTCCCCCTGTCCCATCACTTACAGGGACTGACCCAGAGAGTTCCCCCTGTCCCATCACTGACAGGTACTGGCCCAGAGACTTCCCTCTGTCCCATCACTGACAGACACTGACCCAGAGAGTTCCCTCTGTCCCATCACTGACAGACACTGACCCAGAGAGTTCCCCCTGTCCCATCACTGACAGGTACTGACCCAGAGAGTTCCTCCTGTCCCATCACTGACAGACACTGACCCTGAGAGTTCCTACTGACCCATCACTGACTGGTACTGACCGAGAGACCTCCCCCTGTCCCATCATTGACAGGTACTGACCCAGAGAGTTCCCCCTGTCCAATCACTGACAGGTACTGACCCAGAGAGTTCCCCCTGTCCCATCACTGACAGACACTGACCCAGAGAGTTCCCCCTGTCCCATCACTGACAGACACTGACCCAGAGTGTTCCCCCTGTCCCATCACTAACAGGGACTGACCCAGAGAGTTCCCTCTGTCCCATCACTGACAGATACTGACCCAGAGAGTTCCCTCTGTCCCATCACTGACAGACACTGACCCAGAGAGTTCCCTCTGTCCCATCACTGACAGACACTGACCCAGAGAGTTCCCCCTGTCCCATCACTGACAGACACTGACCCAGAGAGTCCCCCCCTGTCCGATGACTGACAAACACTGACCCAGAGAGTTCCCTCAGTCCCTTCACTGACAGGTACTGACCCAGAGAGTTCCCTCTGTCCCATCACTGACAGGTACTGACCCAGAGAGTTCCCTCTGTCCCATCACTGAAAGGCACTGACCCAGAGAGTTCCCTCTGTCCCATCACTGACAGGTACTGACCCAGAGAGTTCCCCCTGTCCCATCGCTGACAGGTACTGACCCAGAGAGTCCCCCCTATCCGATGACTGACAACACTGACCCAGAGAGTTCCTCCTGTCCCATCACTGACAGGTACTGACCCAGAGAGTTCCCCCTGTCCCATCACTGACAGGTACTGACCCTGAGAGTTCCCCCTGTCCCATCACTGACAGGTACTGACCAGGAGAGTCCCCCCTGTCCGATGACTGATAAACACTGACCCTGAGAGTTCCCCCTGTCCCATCACTGACAGGTACTGACCCAGAGAGTTCCTCCTGTCCCATCACTGACAGGCAGTGACCCAGAGAGTTCCCCCTGTCCCATCACTGACAAACACTGACCCAGAGAGTTCCCCCCTGTCCGATGACTGACAAACACTGACCCAGAGAGTTCCCTCAGTCCCTTCACTTACAGGTACTGACCCAGAGAGTTCCCTCTGTCCCATCACTGACAGTCACTGACCCAGAGAGTTCCCCCTGTCCCATCACTGACAGGTACTGACCCAGAGAGTTCCCTCTGTCCCATCACTGAAAGGCACTGACCCAGAGAGTTGCCTCTGTCCCATCACTGACAGGTACTGACCCAGAGAGTTCCCCCTGTCCCATCACTGACAGGTACTGACCCAGAGAGTTCCCCCTGTCCCATCACTGACAGGTACTGACCCAGAGAGTTCCCCCTGTCCCATCCCTGACAGACACTGACCCAGTGAGTTCCCCCTGTCCCATCACTGACAGACACTGACCCAGAGAGTTCCCTCTGTCCCATCACTGACAGGTACTAACCCAGAGAGTTCCCCCTGTCCCATCACTGACAGGTACTGACCCAGAGAGTTCCCCCTGTCCCATCCCTGACAGATACTGACTCAGAGAGTTCCCCCTGTCCCATCACTGACAGACACTGACCCAGAGAGTTCCCCCTGTCCCATCACTGACAGGTACTGACCCAGAGAGTTCCCCGTGTCCCATCAGTGACAGGTACTGACCGAGAGAGTTCCCCCTGTCCCATCACTGACAGGTACTGACCCAGAGAGTTCCCCCTGTCCCATCACTGACAGGTACTGACCCAGAGAGTTCCCCATGTTCCATCACTGACAGGTACTGACCCAGAAAATCCCCCCTGTCCCATCACTGACAGGCACTGACCCAGAGAGTTCCCCCTGTCCCATCACTGACAGGTACTGACCGAGAGAGTTCCCCCTGCCCCATCACTGACATGTACTGACCCAGAGAGTTCCCCCTGTCCCATCACTGACAGGTACTGACCCAGAGAGTTCCCCCTATCCCATCACTGACAGACACTGACACAGAGAGTTCCCCCTGTCCCATCACTGACAGGTACTGACCCAGAGAGTTCCTCCTGTCCCATCACTGACAGGCACTGACCCAGAGAGTTCCCCCTGTCCCATCCCTGACAGACACTGACCCAGATTTCCCCCTGTCCCATCACTGACAGACACTGACACAGAGAGTTCCCCCCTGTCCAATCCCTGACAGACACTGACCCAGAGTTCCCCCTGTCCCATCACTGACAGGCACTGATCCAGAGAGTTCCCCCTGTCCCATCACTGACAGGTACTGACCCAGAGAGTTCCCTCTGTCCCATCACTGACAGACACTGACCCAGAGAGTTCCTCCTGTCCCATCACTGACAGGCACTGACCCAGAGAGTTCCCCCTGTCCCATCACTGACAGACACTGACCCAGAGAGTTCCCCCCTGTCCGATGACTGACAAACACTGACCCAGAGAGTTCCCTCAGTCCCTTCACTGACAGGTACTGACCCAGAGAGTTCCCTCTGTCCCATCACTGACATGTACTGACCCAGAGAGTTCCCTCTGTCCCATCACTGAAAGGCACTGACCCAGAGAGTTCCCTCTGTCCCATCACTGACAGGTACTGACCCAGAGAGTTCCCCCTGTCCCATCGCTGACAGGTACTGACCCAGAGAGTCCCCCCTGTCCGATGACTGACAAACACTGACCCAGAGAGTTCCTCCTGTCCCATCACTGACAGGTACTGACCCAGAGAGTTCCCCCTATCCCATCACTGACAGGTACTGACCCTGAGAGTTCCCCCTGTCCCATCACTGACAGGTACTGACCAGGAGAGTCCCCCCTGTCCGATGACTGATAAACACTGACCCTGAGAGTTCCCCCTGTCCCATCACTGACAGGTACTGACCCAGAGAGTTCCTCCTGTCCCATCACTGACAGGCAGTGACCCAGAGAGTTCCCCCTGTCCCATCACTGACAGACACTGACCCAGAGAGTTCCCCCCTGTCCGATGACTGACAAACACTGACCCAGAGAGTTCCCCCTGTCCCTTCACTGACAGGTACTGACCCAGAGAGTTCCCTCTGTCCCATCACTGACAGTCACTGACCCAGGGGGTTCCCCCTGTCCCATCAATGACAGGTACTGACCCAGAGAGTTCCCTCTGTCCCATCACTGAAAGGCACTGACCCAGAGAGTTCCCTCTGTCCCATCACTGACAGGTACTGACCCAGAGAGTCCCCCCTGTCCCATCACTGACAGGTACTGACCCAGAGAGTTCCCCGTGTCCCATCAGTGACAGGTACTGACCGAGAGAGTTCCCCCTGTCCCATCACTGACAGGTACTGACCCAGAGAGTTCCCCATGTTCCATCACTGACAGGTACTGACCCAGAAAATCCCCCCTGTCCCATCACTGACAGGTACTGACCCAGAGAGTTCCCCCTGTCCCATCACTGACAGGTACTGACCCAGAGAGTTCCCCCTGTCCCATCACGGACAGGTACTGACCCAGAGAGTCCCCCCTGTCCCATCACTGACAGGTACTGACCCAGAGAGTTCCCCGTGTCCCATCACTGACAGGTACTGACCGAGAGAGTTCCCACTGTCCCATCACTGACAGATACTGACCCAGAGAGTTCCCCCTGTCCTATCACTGACAGATACTGACCCAGAGAGTTCCCTCTGTCCCATCACTGACAGACACTGACCCACAGAGTTCCCCCTGTCCCATCACTGACAGACACTGACCCAGAGAGTTCCCCCTGTCCCATCACTGACAGATAATGACCCAGGGAGTTCCCCCAGCCCCATCACTGACAGGTACGGACCCAGAGAATCCCTCCTGTCCCATCACTGACAGGTACTGACCCAGAGAGTTCCTCCTGTCCCATCATTGACAGGTACTGACCCAGAGAGTTCCCCCTGTCCCATCACTGACAGACGCTGACCCAGAGAGTTCCCCCCTGTCCGATGACTGACAAACACTGACCCAGAGAGTTCCCTCAGTCCCTTCACTGACAGGTACTGACCCAGAGAGTTCCCTCTGTCCCATCACTGACAGTCACTGACCCAGAGAGTTCCCCCTGTCCCATCACTGACAGGTACTGACCCAGAGAGTTCCCTCTGTCCCATCACTGAAAGGCACTGACCCAGAGAGTTCCCTCTGTCCCATCACTGACAGGTACTGACCCAGAGAGTTCCCCCTGTCCCATCACTGACAGGTACTGACCTCGAGAGTTCCCCCGGTCCGATCACTGACAGGTACTGACCCAGAGAGTTCCCCCTGTCCCATCACAGACAGGTACTGACCCAGAGAGTTCCCCATGTTCCATCACTGACAGGTACTGACCCAGAGAGTCCCACCTGTCCGATGAGTGACAAACACTGACCCAGAGAGTTCCCCCTGTCCCATCACTGACAGGTACTGACCCAGAGAGTTCCCGCTGTCCCATCACTGACAGGTACTGACCCAGAGAGTTCCCCCTGTCCCATCACTGACAGACACTGACACAGAGAGTTCCCCCTGTCCCATCACTGACAGGTACTGACCCAGAGAGTTCCTCCTGTCCCATCACTGACAGGCACTGACCCACAGAGTTCCTCCTGTCCCATCCCTGACAGGCACTGACCCAGAGAGTTCCCCCTGTCCCATCCCTGACAGACACTGACCCAGATTTCCCCCTGTCCCATCACTGACAGACACTGACACAGAGAGTTCCCCCCTGTCCAATCCCTGACGGACACTGACCCAGAGTTCCCCCTGTCCCATCACTGACAGGCACTGATCCAGAGAGTTCCCCCTGTCCCATCACTGACAGGTACTGACCCAGAGAGTTCCCTCTGTCCCATCACTGACAGACACTGACCCAGAGAGTTCCTCCTGTCCCATCACTGACAGGCACTGACCCAGAGTGTTCCCCCTGTCCCATCACTGACAGGTACTGACCCAGAGAGATCCCCCTGTCCCATCACTGACAGACACTGACCCAGAGAGTTCCCCCCTGTCCGATGACTGACAAACACTGACCCAGAGAGTTCCCTCAGTCCCTTCACTGACAGGTCCTGACCCAGAGAGTTCCCTCTGTCCCATCACTGACAGGTACTGACCCAGAGAGTTCCCTCTGTCCCATCACTGAAAGGCACTGACCCAGAGAGTTCCCTCTGTCCCATCACTGACAGGTACTGACCCAGAGAGTTCCCCCTGTCCCATCGCTGACAGGTACTGACCCAGAGAGTCCCCCCTGTCCGATGACTGACAAACACTGACCCAGAGAGTTCCTCCTGTCCCATCACTGACAGGTACTGACCCAGAGAGTTCCCCCTGTCCCATCACTGACAGGTACTGACCCTGATATTTCCCCCTATCCCATCACTGACAGGTACTGACCCAGAGAGTCCCCCCTGTCCGATGACTGATAAACACTTACCCTGAGAGTTCCGCCTGTCCCATCACTGACAGGTACTGACCCAGAGAGTTCCTCCTGTCCCATCACTGACAGGCAGCAACCCAGAGAATTCCCCCTGTCCCATCACTGACAGGTACTGACCCAGAGAGTACCCCCTGTCCCATCACTGACAGGCAGTGACCCAGAGAGTTCCCCCTGTCCCATCACTGACAGGTACTGACCCAGAGAGTTCCCCCTGTCCCATCACTGACCGGTACTGACCCAGAGAGTCCCCCCTGTCCGATGACTGACAAACACTGACCCAGTGAGTTCCCCCTGTCCCATCACTGACAGGTACTGACCCAGAGAGTCCCCCCTGTCCCATCACTGACAGGTACTGACCCAGAGAGTTCCTCCTGTCCCATCACTGACAGGTACTGACCCAGAGAGTTCCTCCTGTCCCATCACTGACAGGTACTGACCCAGAGAGTTCCCCCTGTCCCATCACTGACAGGTACTGACCCAGAGAGTTCCCCCTGTCCCATCACTGACAGGTACTGACCCAGAGAGTTCCCCCTGTCCCATCCCTGACAGACACTGAACCAGAGTTCCCCCTGTCCCATCACTGACAGGCACTGACCCAGAGAGTACCCCCTGTCCCATCACTGACAGGTACTGACCCAGAGAGTTCCCCCTGTCCCATCACTGACAGGTACTGACCCAGAGAGTTCCCCCTGTCCCATCACTGACAGGTACTGACCCAGAGAGTTCCCCCTGTGCCATCACTGACAGGTACTGACCCAGAGAGTTCCCCCTCTCCCATCACTGACAGGTACTGACCCAGAGAGTTCTTCCTGTCCCATCACTGACAGGCACTGACCCAGAGAGTTCCCTCTGTCCCATCACTGACAGGTACTGACCCAGAGAGTTCCCTCTGTCCCATCACTGACAGGTACTGACCCAGAGAGTTCCCCCTGTCCCATCACTGACAGGTACTGACCCAAAGAGTTTCCCCAACAGACGGGCACCCATTGGTGACTTTGCAATGTCAATTAGTCACTTATTAAAAGATTCACTAATCAACAATTTTGAGCAATCGATTCAGATATTAGTCATTGTACAAATCAGATGAGTCTTGTTATGAATGTGAAATTAATAGTTCCGAGAAAGGTAGAAAATAAAACAGGATGAACCATTGAGCCCTGTGGCGCACAAAGAATCCATGAGACGAATAGAGTGAAGTCGATGAGGCTTTATTAAGCGTGTCTGTTCCCCAGCAGCCCGATAGTAAACTGGCCTGCGGGGGAAGGCACCGACTTCTTATACTTCGCCTTCAGGCCGGAGTATGAGGTCAACGGCCAACCAGGACCCGGGATCTGTCAGCAAATGACATTAGGGCTTCCAGTCCCACATGACCCCCAATACATACTACCACATTCACCCCTTGTCAAAAATGAACCCGGCGGGGTGATGCTTCGTATGGTGGTAAGGGTTTACAGGGTTGGTCCTGGGAGGATAGAACATTCACATGGTAGGACAGTATTGGACAGTATCGTCCTGTTACAACTATTTACAGAGGGTATAGGAAAAACAAAATGTTCATTGGCAGTCCATCTTTGTTTTACATCGACGCCACGAGTCGGTCGGGCGGTCTGGTCGTCCGTGTCGATCGCCTCGGCCCCGGCGGTGGTGGTGGTGCTTGTACCAGCGTTGTCGCCTCCGGGAGCCGCACGGTTTCAGCTGTCGGTGCAAAGGGGAGGGGGACTGATCCTCCTGGGAAGGGGGCGGTCGCGGGGTGCGGCGGTGGCAGGAAGGGGGGCGGTTGGGTTGATGGTGTCGGGGGGGTGTGCGTGGTGCCGGCGGGCGCCAGATCCCGCAGGGAGACCGTGTCCTGTCGGCCGTCGGGGTACTCCACGTAGGCGTACTGGGGGTTTGCGTGGAGGAGGTGAACCCTTTCGACCAACGGGTCCGCCTTATGTGCCCGCACGTGCTTTCGGAGCAGGATGGGTCCTGGGGCCTCCAGCCAGGTCGGCAGCGACGTTCCAGAGGAGGACCTCCTAGGGAAGACAAGGAGACGCTCGTGAGGCGTTTGATTAGTGCTTGTACATAATAACGACCGGATGGAATGGAGAGCGTCCGGGAGGACCTCCTGCCACCGTGAAACTGGGAGATCCCTGGACCGTAGGGCCAGTAGGACGGCCTTCCAGACCGTGCCGTTCTCCCTTTCTACTTGCCCGTTCCCCCGGGGGTTGTAGCTGGTCGTCCTGCTTGAAGCTATGCCCTTGCTGAGCAGGAACTGGCGCAGCTCGTCACTCATGAAAGAGGACCCCCAGTCGCTGTGGACGTATGCGGGGTAACCGAACAGCGTGAAGATGCTGTTCAGGGCTTTAATGACTGTGGCCGCGGTCATGTCGGAGCAGGGAATGGCAAAAGGGAAGCGGGAGTATTCGTCCACTACATTAAGGAAATACGCGTTGCAGTCGGTGGAGGGGAGGGGCCCTTTGAAATCGAGACTGAGGCGTTCAAAGGGGCGGGACGCCTTAATCAGGTGCGCTCCATCTGGCCTGAAAAAATGTGGTTTGCATTCTGCGCAGATGTGGCAGTCCCTTGTGACTGTACGGACCTCCTCTAAGGAGTATGGGAGATTGCGGGAATTGATGAAGTGGTAAAACCGAGTGACCCCCGGGTGGCAGAGGTCCTCGTGGAGGGCTTGGAGGCGGTCAATTTGTGCGTTGGCACATGTGGCGGGATAGGGCATCGGACGGCTCGTTCAGCTTTCCGGGCCGGTACAAGATCTCATAGTTGAAGGTGGAGAGTTCGATCCTCCACCGCAAGATCTTGTCGTTCTTGATCTTGCCCCGCTGTGCATTATCGAACATGAAGGCTACCGACCGTTGGTCAGTGAGGAGAGTGAATCTCCTGCCGGCTAGGTAATGCCTCCAATGTCGCACAGCTTCCACTAAGGCTTGGGCTTCCTTTTACACTGAGGAGTGGCAGATTTCTGAGGCGTGGAGGGTTCGGGAGAAGAAGGCCACGGGTCTGCCCGCTTGGTTAAGGGTAGCCGCTAGAGCTACGTCAGAGGCGTCGCTCTCGACCTGGAAGGGGAGGGACTCGTCGATGGCGCGCATCGTGGCCTTTGCGATGTCCGCTTTGATGCGGCTGAAAGCCTGGCAAGCCTCTGTCGACAGCGGGAAAGTTGTGGTCTGTATTAGGGGGCGGGCCTTGTCTGCGTACTGGGGGACCCACTGGGCGTAATATGAAAAGAACCCCAGGCAGCGTTTCAGGGTTTTTGGGCAGTGCGGGAGGGGAAATTCCATGAGTGCGCGCATACGTTCGGGGTCGGGGCCTATTATCCCATTGCGCACTACGTAGCCCAAAATGGCTAGCCGATCGGTGCTAAAAACGCACTTGTCCTCGTTGTACGTGAGGTTCAAGGCTTTGGCAGTCTGGAGGTATTTTTGGAGGTTGGCGTCGTGGTCCTGCTGATCGTGGCCGCAGATGGTTACATTGTCGAGGTACGGGAACGTGGCCCGTAACCCATGTTGATCAACCATTCGGTCCATCTCCCGTTGGAAGACCGAGACCCCGTTTGTGACACCAAAAGGGACCCGTAGGAAATGGTATAATCGCCCGTCTGCCTCGAAGGCTGTGTACTTGCGGTCACTTGGGCGGATGGGGAGCTGATGGTAGGCGGACTTGAGGTCCACGTTGGAGAAGACTTTATACTGGGCAATCCGATTGACCATGTCGGATATGCGGGGGAGAGGGTACGCGTCTAGTTGTGTGTACCTGTTGATGGTCTGGCTATAGTCAATGACCATCCTTTGTTTCTCCCCTGTCTTCACTACTACCACCTGCGCTCTCCAGGGACTATTGCTGGCCTGGATTATGCCCTCCTTTAGTAGCCGCTGGACTTCGGAGCGAATGAAGGTCCGGTCCTGGGCGCTGTACCGTCTGCTCCTAGTGGCGACGGGTTTGCAATCCGGGGTGAGGTTCGCAAACAAGGACGGGGGTTGCACCTTGAGGGTGGCGAGGCCGCAGATAGTGAGTGGGGGTATGGGGCCGCCGAATTTAAACGTAAGGCTCTGTAGGTTACATTGAAAATCTAAGCCCAGCAAGGTGGGGGCACAGAGTTGGGGAAGGACGTTAAGTTTGTAGTTTTTGAATTCCCTCCCCTGTACCGTTAGGGTAACTATGCAGAATCCCTGGATCTGTACGGAGTGGGATCCTGCAGCTAGTCAAATCTTTTGTGCGCTGGGGAAGGTAGTTAAGGAACAGCGTCTTACCGTGTCGGGATGTATAAAACTTTCCGTGCTCCTGGAGTCGACTAGGCATGGCGTCTCGTGGCCGTTAATTAGGACCGTTGTCGTCGTCGTCTGGAGAGTCCGGGGCCGAGCCTGATCGAGTGTAACCGAAGCGAGCCGTGGTTGTAGTAGTGGGGTGGGGTCCGTTGTTGCCGTCCAAGATGGCGTCGGGGATGGACAAAATGGCCACCCCCATACATCGCACGTGGCTGAGGGGTCACAAGATGGACTCGGGGGTGGACAAAATGGCCGCCCCCATGCGTCGTACAGGTCGGGGGCGGTCCAAGATGGCGACGCCCCTCCTCCCCTCGTGGTGGTCGGGACCCAAAATGGCGGCGTCTGCGGGTCGCACATTGAGTGCTGGGGGGTCTGGGGGGCGCTAGGACCGCGCGGAGTTTCTGCATTGCGAGCGCCCGGGCCGCGGGCGCTAGGACCGCGCGGAGTTCCTTGACTGCGAGCGCCAGGGCCGCGGGCGCTAGGACCGCGCGGAGCTCCCTCACCGGGGACAGCGGTGGTCGGGGTCCAGGCCGGCGGGTCAGTACCGCGAGCGCTGGGACCGTGCGGAGCTCCCTCGCTGGGGACAGCGGTGGTCGGGGTCCAGGTAGGTTGCGGGTCAGGCGTGGGGCGCGGGACGGGGGTGAGGGCCCAGGTCGGCGGCTCCGGCGGGTCAGTCGTGGGGCCGCGAGCGCTGGGAGCGTGCGGAGCTCCCTCGCCGGGGACAGCGGTGGTCGGGGCCCAGGCCGGCGGGTCAGGCGTGGGGCGCGGGACGGGGGTGAGGGCCCAGGTCGGCGGCGCCGGCGGGTCAGTCGTGGGGCCGCGAGCGCTGGGACCGTGCGGAGCTCCCTCGCCGGGGACAGCGGTGGTCGGGGTCCAGGTAGGTTGCGCCGGCGGGTCAGGCGCGGGACGGGGGTGAGGGTGGCGTTCGGGATGCGAAAAACCCCCTCCTCTCCGTGGAGAGTGTTGGCCGGCACCCAAATCGGGAGCGCCGGCGGCGGGTCGTACATGGACTGCGGGGAGGGGGGTTGGGGAGCGTAGGTGGCGTGCAGAGCTCCCAGTTCTCCCGGGACCGCGGTGGTCGGGACCCAAAATGGCGGCGTCTGCGGGTCGCACATGGCGTGCTGGGGGGGTTGGGACGCATAGGCTGCCTGTAGGGCTCCCTGTGGCCCCGGGACAGCGGCGACCACGCGGGATCGGCACACCACCGCATAGTGGCCCTTTTTCCCGCAGCTTTTGCAGATGGCTGCGCGGGCCGGACAGCGTTGTCGGGGGTGCTTCGCCTGGCCGCAGAAATTACAGCGGGCGCCCCCGGTGCGACTCGTCGTTTGGACTGCGCAAGCCCGGGTGTCCGGGGGGGGGGCGGGGTAGGGGGTTTGCCGCGCGGTCGGGGCCGTAGGCGCGGGTATTATGCGTGGCTACGTCCAGCGAGGCTGCCAGGGCCCGTGCCTCTGAGAGTCCTAGCGACTCTTTTTCTAGAAGTCTTTGGCGGATTTGGGAGGATTGCATACCTGCCACAAAAGCATCGCGCATTAACATGTCCGTATGTTCGTTTGCATTCACCGACGGGCAGCTGCAGGCTCTTCCCAAAATCAGCAGCGCGGCGTAGAATTCGTCCATCGATTCTCCGGGAGCTTGCCGTCTTGTCGCGAGCTGGTAGCGAGCGTAGACTTGGTTAACTGGGCGAACGTAGAGACTTCTCAGTGCTGTGAACGCCGTCTGGAAATCGTGGGTGTCTTCAATGAGGGTGAAAATCTCCGTGCTCACCCTCGAGTGCAGGACCTGCAGTTTTTGTTCGTCTGAGACTTGGACTGTGGTCGATCTGATGTAGGCCTCGAAGCAAGTCTGCCAGTGTTTGAAGGCTGCTGCCGCATTCACTGCGTGGGGGCTGATCCTCAGGCATTCTGGAATGATCCTGAGCTCCATAGTCCTTTTTAGGCACGCTTAATAAATTGTGGCGCATAAAGACTCCGTGAGACGAATAGAGTGAAGTCGATGAGGCTTTATTAAGCGTGTCTGTTCCCCCGCAGCCCGATAGTAAACTGGCCTGCGGGGGAAGGCACCGGCTTCTTATACTTCGCCTTCAGGGCGGAGTATGAGGTCAACGGCCAACCAGGACCCGGGATCTGTCAGCCAATGACATTAGGGCTTCCAGTCCCACATGACCCCCAATACATACTACCACAAGCCCTTTGCCCTCCGAGCCTGCGCCGCCATTCATTATGATCATGGCTGATCATAAAGTTCAATATCCTGATCCCACCTTCCCCCCATATCCCTTGATCCCTCTATAAGGACTATGCTGACTGAGTGTGAATTGGGTCTCAGTTCTATGTAACCTCTGTTATCACACCCTGGGCTAGTGCTCGGTCGATTCGGGCCGCACAGACCGCACAGTCCCAACACGTGTCAATTAACAAATTATTTGGATAAAATTTGCAGACTCTTTGGCCCTCTTGACTGCTCAATATGTTCTCGCCACCATGTTTGTAAGTTGAACACAATAACTGTTTATTTATAACAGGAACAAATTTGAAATATGTATGAATTTTATCGAAATCATTGCCAGCTCATCTACTACTGCCCCCCTTTACCATTTCACCCTCTGCCCAAACACACACAAGATATACACACATAAAGGGAGGGGAAGGGGTAAAAATAATAGGAATCAAAATGACATGAAAGACAAGTGTCCTTGCTTCCGATGTCAAAGTTGTTGCAGCAGGCAACAAGATGGCGCCGGAGCATGGCGACACTGCGAGCTCTCACCCCCTGTCTCCTTTCTTTTGTCTCCTATTAGCGTTCTGACCTACTGAAACTATTTTATTATTTTTATATAATTATTAACTATGTTCTTCTATGCTTTCTTACAGATCTGAGGATCCTACGAACCTCGAGGACCGGACATCCAAGGCATCCCATTCGCGTGGTCGCCACAGGACCGCCGCCCCCGCCCAGTGACCGCCCGCAGACCGGAGCCCCCCCCCTGAACATAGAACATTACAGCGCAGTACAGGCCCTTCGGCCCTCGATGTTGCGCCGACCTGTGAAACCACTCTAAAGCCCATCTACATTATTCCCTTATCGTCCATATGTCTATCCATTTGAATGCCCTTAGTGTTGGCGAGTCCGCTACTGTTGCAGGCAGGGCATTCCACGCCCTTACTACTCTCTGAGTAAAGAACCTGCCTCTGACATCTGTCCTATATCTCTCTCGAATGACCCCGGACCGGAGCCCCCCCCGCCCAGCGAACACCCAAAGCCCCAGCAAAAACCTTTTAACTTACCTGGCCCAGGAGAACTGCTTTATCCTTTCCCCGGTGGAGGCCTGATTAGGCCCACACCGGAGTCCGACCACGTGGCCGTTCCCTCCAGACTCCGACCACGTGACCTGACCCAACCACATGGTGCTCAGCCTGTCCATCATCCTGTAGCACCTGGAGGAAGAAAATGTAAAAGATGCGGCCTTTCCACACCCGCACCAAGGCCAACGTCAGTGTGACGAGACCGCAAGGGCGCAGGGCGTCGCTAGCGAAGCACGAATGCCCGAGCCAACCCTGGAGCGACAGCTACCCACCCGTCCCCACCGGAAGGCGAACCCAATCTCACCGCCCCACGAGACCAGACCGGCCCATGCACATCCCCCTCCAGTGACCCTGACACCATCACCATCCACGACCCCTCCAAACGCAATCGCCTACCTTATGCAAAGCCTGCCCTGCCAGCCGAGAGCAGCCGCTGACGCAGGAAGCGGGGAAAACGCGCCGGCCTGAAGGTGAAACTTAAATTACGCGGCTTCAAGACTCCTCTCCCCAGCATACTCCTGGCGAACGTTCAAGCGATTGAGAACAAGCTGGATGACCTCAACGCAAGACTCACCTCCCAGAGAGAAGTGAGAAGCTGTTGTGTGTTCTGCTTCACCGAGACAAGGCTCACTCCAACCACACCAGGTTGTCCCATCCAACCCGAAGGATTTTCAATCTACCGAATGGACCGCACGAAGGCCTCAGGCAAGTCGAAGGGCGGGGGTGTTTGCCTTCTCATCAACACCTCCTGGTGCTCGGATGTGGTGTCCCTAACGTGCCTGCTCCCCCGGCCTAGAATACCTAACCGTGAAATGTTGCCCCTTCTATCCCCCACGCAAATTCACCTCTGTACTCATCACAGCAGTCGACATCCCAGCCCAGGCGGAAGTGAAGAAAGCACTTGACGAACTACATTCCACCATCAACAACCAAGAAACAAATTACCCCGAAGCCCTGACAATCGTGGCTGGAGATTTCAACCAGGCCAACCTCAGGAAGGTCCTACCCAAACTCCAGCAACATATCTCCTGCTCCAGCAGAGGTGCAAACACCCTGGACCACTGCTATACAAGCATCAAAGGAGCCTCCCGCTCCATTCCCCGACCGCACTTTGGCAAATCCAACCACAAGTCGGTATTCCTACTTCCGGCTTACAAACAGCAACTCAAGCGAGCTGAGCCAGTCAAGAAAACCGTGCAGGTCCGAGGAATCTGAGGACATCCTCCGTGGCTGCTTGGAGACTGTGGATTGGTCCATATTCAAGGCCGCGACAGCGAACCTGTACGAGTACGCAACCATCGTCACAGACTTCATCAGTAAATGTGTCGAGGACTGTGTACCAAAGAAGACAATACGGTTATTCCCCAATCGGAAACCCTGGCTCAACCAAAAGGTTCACTCCCTGCTGAAGTTCCGGACGGAGGCGTTCAAGTCTGGCGACACTGACCTATTTAAGAAATCCAGGTATGACGTACGGGAAGCCATCAGGGTTGCAAAAAGACAATACCGCATCAAACTAGAGTCCCAGGCCAACGATACTAACCCACGACGACTATGGCAGGGCCTACACAAGATCACAGGTGATAAAGCAAGGCCAGGCAGAATAGCTGGGGCTGGAGCATCCCTACCCGATGATCTGAACAAGTTCTATGCCCACTTTGAGCAGTCAGGCAATGTATCAGTGCCACCTGCCCCAACAGCCCTGGACACACCCATACCCACTATTACAGCCTCAGAGGTAAGAGCTGCCTTCTTGAAAGTGAACCCGTGGAATGCGACGGTCCCGACGGAGTCCCTGGACGAGCACTCAGATCCTGCGCAGACCAGCTGGCGAGTGTATTCGCAGATATCTTCACCACCTCACTTCTCCACTCCGAGGTCCCCACCTCCTTCAAGAAGGCCACCATAATACCAATACCAAAGAAGGACAAGGTAGCCTCTCTCAACGACTACCGATCGGTGGCCCTAACGTCTGTTATCATGAAATGCTTTGAGCGGCTAGTCATGAGACGGATCACTGCCAGCCTCCCAGACAGTCTCAATCCATTGCAGTTTGCCTATGACCATAACCGGTCCACAGCAGACGCTATCTCACTGGCTCTACAATCAACACTCAAACACCTCGACAATGTGACTATGTAAGACTGTTGTTCATAGATGACAGCTTCGCCTTCAACGCCATTATCCCAACAAGACTAATAACCAAACTCCGCAATCTTGGACTTGACCCCTCGCTGTGCAGCTGGATCCTTGACTTCCTCACCAACAGACTGCAATCTGTCAGGATAGGCAACAGCACCTCCTCCACAATAGTCCTCAACACCGGAGCCCCGCAAGGATGTGTGCTCAGTCCTCTACTGTACTCCCTTTCCACCCATGACTATGTGGCAACATTTAACTCCAACTCAATCTATAAGTTTGCGGATGATACAACTGTGATGGGCCGCATCTCAAACAACGACGAATCAGACTACAGAAGGGAGGTAAATCACTTGGTTGCACGGTGTATCGAAAACAACCTCTCTCTAAATGTTGGAAAGACCAAGGAACTGACCATCGACTTCAGGAAGCGCAGCACGACACACACTCCCGTCTGCATGGTCATGTGAGAGTACCTAAACAGCAGGGGCTGTTTAGCACAGGGCTATCGCTGGCTTTGAGAGCAGACCAAGGCAGGCCAGCAGCATGGTTCAATTCCCGTACCAGCCTCCCCGAACAGGCGCCGGAATATGGCGACCAGGGGCTTTTCACAGGAACTTCATTTTGAAGCCTACTTGTGACAATAAGCGATTTTCATTTCATTTCATTCTTTAAGAAATGGGTGTTTATCAATGGGTATGTATATAAATATCTGTAGGAAGAGTACCTTTAAGAAATGGGTGTTTATCAGTGATGTTAGAGTGTGGGGGAGCTGAGCTGTCTGTCAGCTTTTTACTTTCGTTTTAGGCTGTTTGCTGCAGTGTGTGTTTTAGTTTCGTTTTCAGAGCTGGATAGCTGCAGTCACAGCCAGAAGGGGTCTCTCTCTCTGTAATCTAAAGAATGTAAATCGATCCTTTGGTGATTTAAAACTAATAATTGCTCTCAGTAGTGACTTTAACCTGATGTGCCTCTGTTAAAAGTTTTTTTTAAAAAAGTCTTATGGATGTTAAAAGGAAAGCTTAAAGGATTACGTAGTGCTGTAGTCTTTGGGGGTTGTATTTGAATTAATGGTTGCTAAGATGTTCACTGTATGTTTTAAAAAGGTTAACTTGAGTTCATAGAATAAACATTGTTTTGCTTTAAAAAATACTTTTCAATTTCTGATGTACCACACCTGTAGAGTGGGCCGTGTGCTCCCCATACCACAATCTATTAAAAGTTGTGGGTCAGGTGAACTCCATGATACCTTTGGGGTTCTCTAATCCCTGGCCCACAATAAATTGGGGGCTAGAGGGGAATAAAAGTCTATCTATTGGATTGGCTTAGTGAACTTAAAGACAGTGAGGGGTGAGCATATTGGGTTGCTTTTCAGGTGTGGTATTTTAGTTTAAGGAGGGAGTGTGTTGTGGACAATGGCTCTTTCAGAGGCTCTGAAGTTTTTGGAGTGGGGACGTTCACACGCAGCACCTTACGGACAGAGACTAAAAGCAGACTGTTAGATTTGGCAAAAACATTGCAGTTAACATTACCTGACAAAATGCGAAACGATGAGGTAATTATGGCGGTGGCTAAGCATTTAAAGTTGCCTGAGATACAGTCTGACTCATTAAAAATGCCAAAGATCCAGTAGCAGATTAAGCAACTTGAACATGAAAAAGAATTAAAGCAGCTTGAATATGCAATGAGAGGAAAAGAAAGAGAAAGGGAGATACAGATCCTGGAAAAGAAAAGGAGAGAGAAGAAAGAAACAAAGAAAGAGATAGAGAGGAAAAGGAAAGAGATAGAGAGGAAAGGGAAAAAGAGAGAGAGTTTGAACTTCAGAAAATGGCTCTGAAATATAACAGTCAGTTAAAATTGGCAGATGTAAAGGGAAACATACAGTTGGAGGATAGTGAGAAAGAGCATCATAGTCAAAGGCTTGGTGGGGATCTATTGAAATATGTCCAAGCATTGCCAAGGTTTGATGAGAAGGAGGTGGAAGCCTTTTTCGTTTCATTTGAGAAGGTAGCGAAACAAATGAAATGGCCACAGGACATGTGGGTATTATTGATTCAAACAAAGCTGATAGGTAGGGCTAGTGAAGTGTTTGCATCACTATCAGAGGAGGTGTCTGAAACGTATGAGGAGGTGAAAAAATCCATCTTAGGTGCATATGAACTAGTGCCTGAAGCTTACAGACAAAGGTTTAGAAATTTAAGGAAAGAATTTGGTCAAAAATACATGGAGTTTGAAAGGCTCAAACAGAGTAATTTTGATAGGTGGATAAGTGGCTTTGAAAATAGACCAAACGAATGAAGTTCTCAGAGAAATTATGCTTTTGGAGGAGTTTAAAAATTCAATTCCTGATGTAGTGAGAACTCCTGTGGAAGAGCAGAGGATTAAAACTGCGAGAATAGCAGAAGAAATGGCAGATGATTATGAATTAGTTCATAAATCAAAGCTTGGTAGTTTCCGACATCAGTTTCACCCTGTGAGGGATAGAAACTGGGGACATGAGAAATACTCAAGTGGTAAAGGTAAAGGTGATCTGAAGGGAGATAATAAGGAGAATGCACCTCAGATTAAAAAAGAAATCCAGGAGGGTGGAAGAAAAATGAAAAGTTTCAAATGTTTTCACTGTAATAAACTAGGCCATGTTAAGTCACAGTGTGTGTGGTTGAAGAAAAGCACTGGGAAGGCTGATGTGGTAAAACAGGATAAGACAGTGGGGTTTGTTAAAGTGGTAAAGGAAAGCCCAAGTGAAGTGAAGGAGGTACAAAATACTGTACAGCCTGATCAAGAGGTGATTGAAAAGAAGGTGTCAGATGTCTTTAAAGAATTTACTTGTGTGGGTAAAGTTTACTCATGTGTATCAGGAGGAGCAGGTAAAGAAGTCACAATTTTAAGAGATAGGGGAGCTAGTCAATCTTTAATGGGAAGAGATGAGGAGTTATGTAGTTTGGAAAGAATGTTGCCAGAAAAGGTGGTAATATGTGGAATTCAGGGCGAGAGGAGTAGTGTTCAATTATATAAGGTAAGGTTGGAAAGTCCAGTGAAGAGTGGTGTAGTGGTAGTAGGAGTAATAGAGAAACTATCTTGTCCAGGAATACAGTTTATCTTGGGTAATGATATAGTTGGATCGCAGGTGGGAATGATGCCTACTATGGTTGATAAGCCAGTGGAAAATCAGACAACTGTAGTGTTGAAGGACGAATATCCTGAGATTTTTCTGGATTGTGTAGTAACAAGGTCGCAAAGTCACAGGTTAAGACAAGAGGAGAAATCAAAGAGTGAAGATGAAATGGAAGTGCAATTATCAGAAACTATTTTTGATCAAATAGTTGAAAAAGAACAAGAACAGGTGGAGGATGAGGCGGATATTTTTAGTTCAGGAAAATGGCGGAGTTACAACAGAAAGATATAGAAATAAAACGGATGTATCAGAAAGCATATATGGAAGAGGAATCTGAGTGTATACCAGAGTGTTATTACCGTAAAAGTGATGTCTTGATGAGAAAATGGAGACCTTTTCATATGCAGGCGGATGAAAAATGGGCAGAAGTCCATCAAGTAGTATTGCCGGGAGGGTATAGAAAGGAGGTGTTGCGAGTTGCACATGAGGTACCAGTGGGAGGTCATTTGGGAATAAGGAAAACTCAAGCTAAAATACAAAAACATTTTTATTGGCCTGGACTACATAAAGATGTAGTTACATTTTGTCAATCATGTCACACACGTCAACTGATAGGATAGCTCAAGCGGTGATAAAACCAGCGCCCTTAATACCCATTCTAGCATTTGAGGAACCTTTTACAAGGGTCCTAATTGATTGCATAGGACCGCTTCCTAAAATGAAAAGTGGGAATCAATATCTTTTGACGATAATGGATGTGCCTACTAGGTTTCCAGAGGCCATTCCAGTACGTAATATTACAGTTAAAAAGATTGTGGAGGAGTTACTTAAATTCTTTACTAGATATGGACT
Organism: Scyliorhinus torazame; assembly: GCF_047496885.1. Lineage (NCBI taxonomy): Eukaryota > Metazoa > Chordata > Chondrichthyes > Carcharhiniformes > Scyliorhinidae > Scyliorhinus > Scyliorhinus torazame. The sequence continues at coordinate 341,505,252 of NC_092709.1, read as the reverse complement.
ACCCACAGAAATACAATCGGATCAAGGATCAAATTTTACCTCCATATATTCAAAGAAGTTTTGAATAGTTTAGGAATAAAACAATTTAAATCAACTGCATACCATCCAGAATCGCAGGGAGCGTTAGAAAGGTGGCATCTGACATTAAAGACATTGTTGAGGGCTTTTGTCAAGATTATCCAGAGGCAAAGTAATGGAAAGGGTACTGAAGGATAGGATTTCTGAGCATCTGGAAAGACACTGCTTGATTGGGGATAGTCAGCACGGATATATGAGGGGTAGGTCTTGCCTTACAAATCTTATTGAATTCTTTGAGGAGGTGACCAAGCATGTGGATGAAGGTAAAGCAGTGGATGTAGTGTACATGGATTTTAGTAAGGCATTTGATAAGGTTCCCCATGGTAAACTTATGCAGAAAGTAAGGAGGCATGGGATAGTGGGAAATTTGGCCAGTTGGATAACGAACTGGCTAACCGATAGAAGTCAGAGAGTGGTGGTGGATGGCAAATATTCAGCCTGGATCCCAGTTACCAGTGGCGTACCGCAGGGATCAGTTCTGGGTCCTCTGCTGTTTGTGATTTTCATCAATGACTTGGATGAGGGAGTTGAAGGGTGGGTCAGTAAATTTGCAGACGATACGAAGATTGGTGGAGTTGTGGATAGTAAGGAGGGCTGTTGTCGGCTGCAAAGAGACATAGATAGGATGCAGAGCTGGGCTGAGAAGTGGCAGATGGAGTTTAACCCTGAAAAGTGTGAGGTTGTCCATTTTGGAAGGCCAAATATGAATGCGGAATACAGGGTTAACGGTAGAGTTCTTGGCAATGTGGAGGAGCAGAGAGATCTTGGGGTCTATGTTCATACATCTTTGAAAGTTGCCACTCAAGTGGATAGAGCTGTGAAGAAGGCCAATGGTGTGCTCGCGTTCATTGACAGAGGGATTGAATTTAAGAGCCGTGAGGTGATGATGCAGCTGTACAAAACTTTGGTAAGGCCACATTTGGGGTACTGTGTACAGTTCTGGTCGCCTCATTTTAGGAAGGATATGGAAGCTTTGGAAAAGGTGCAAAGAAGATTTACCAGGATGTTGCCTGGAATGGAGAGTAGGTCTTACGAGGAAAGGTTGAGGGTGCTAGGCCTTTTCTCATTAGAACGGAGAAGGATGTGGGGCGACTTGATAGAGGTTTATAAGATGATCAGGGGAATAGATAGAGTAGACAGTCAGAGACTTTTTCCCCGGGTGGAACAAACCATTACAAGGGTACATAAATTTAATGTGAAAGGTGGAAGATATAGGTGGGATATCAGAGGTAGGTTCTTTACCCAGAGAGTAGTGGGGGCATGGAATGCACTGCCTGTGGAAGTAGTTGAGTCGGAAAAATTAGGGACCTTCAAGCAGCTATTGGATAGGTACATGGATTACGGTTAAATGATATAGTGTAGATTTATTTGTTCTCAAGGGCAGCACGGTAGCATTGTGGATAGCACAATTGCTTCACAGCTCCAGGGTCCCAGGTTCGATTCCGGCTTGGGTCACTGTTTGTGCGGAGTCTGCACGTCCTCCCCGTGTCTGCGTGGGTTTCCTCCGGGTGCTCCGGTTTCCTCCCACAGTCCAAAGATGTGCGGGTTAGGTGAATTGGCCAATGATAAATTGCCCTTAATGTCCAAATTGCCCTTGGTGTTGGGTGGAGGTGTTGAGTTTGGGTAGGGTGCTCTTTCCAAGAGCCGGTGCAGACTCAAAGGGCCGAATGGCCTCCTTCTGCACTGTAAATTCAATGATAATCTATGATTAATCTAGGACAAAGGTTCGGCACAACATCGTGGGCCGAAGGGCCTTTTCTGTGCTGTATTTTCTATGTTCTATGATTGGGATAAAGGAATTCCATTCGTACTGTTTGCAATTAGGGATGCACCTAATGAGTCAACCAAATTTAGTCCTTTTGAACTCATTTTTGGTCATGAGGTAAGAGGACCACTTAAATTGATTAAGGAAAAATTGGTGAGTGAGAAATCGGAAATTACATTATTGGATTACGTGTCAATTTTAGTGAACGATTAAATAGAGCAGGTGAATTGGCTAGACAACATTTAAACGTTGCACAAAATGTGATGAAAGGTTAGCGGACAAGAAATCCAAAGTTCGTAGTTTTGCCAGTGGGGATAAAGTTTTAGTGTTATTACCAGTGGTAGGTGAACCTTTAAAAACAAGGTTTTGTGGACCGTATCAGATTGAAAGGAAATTAAGTGAGGTGAATTATGTGGTAAAAACACCAGATAGAAGGAAGACTCATCGAGTGTGTCATGAGAATATGCTTAAAAGGTACTTTGAAAGGGAAGGAGAGAAAAAGGAGGTTTTAATGATTCTCACTCAAAGTGATGAACCAAATCCAGATGACTGTGAATTTGACATACCTCAAATTAAATTGGAAAATGAGGATGCTCTTAAAAATTGGGATAAATCTAAATCTAATCTATTAAAAGTTGTGGGTCAGGTGAACTCCATGATACCCTTTGGGGTTCTCTAATCCCTGTCCCATAACAACATCAATGGCTCCGAAGTGGAGATGATCGATAGTTTTATGTTCCTGGGGGTCACCATCACCAACAGTCTGTCCGGGTCCACTCATGTTGATGCAACAGTCAAGAAAGCCCAACAACATCTCTACTTTCTGCGGAAGCTAAAGAAATTTGACATGTCTGCATCGACTCTCACAAACTTCTACAGATGTGCGATAGAGAGCATCCTATTCAGCTGCATCACAGCCTGGTATGGCAACTGCTCGGTCCAAGATCGCAAGAAACTGCAGAGTGTGGTGACCTCAGCCCAACGCACCACACAAGCTTGCCACCCTCACGTTGATTCTGTCTACACCTCTCACTGCCTCAGGGAGGCAGACAGCATTGTCAGAGACCCCTCCCACCCAGGCATTACCTTCTTCCAGACCCTCCCATCAGGCAGAAGGTACAGAAGTCTGAAGACTCGCACATCCAGACATAGGAACAGCTTCTTCCCCACAGCTGCAAGACTCCTCAACGACTCCCCCTCGGACTGATCTGTTCCCTGTAAGAACACTATTCACGACGCCCTATGCTGCCCTTGTTCATGTACTTGCTTTGTTTGCTTTGTTTTGCCCCCTGTTCCACACTGCAACCAATCACTGTTTTGTCGATATACCATTTATCAATGTTCCCTGATTATTCTTGTGTCTACTATGTCCATACTGTGTACATTCCTCAGTCGCAGAAACATACTTTTCACTGTATTTACTTCGGTACATGTGACAATAAATCCAATCAAATCAAATCAGGCTGTCCTCCCAGGAGGGTTAGGGATGAAAACCACCAGTTGGATTGTCAGCGGAGATCTTCTAGCGGAAACAGACAGTCTGAACTCACAGGCAATATGATTCCCTCTGGGCAGTCACTTTAACTTTTATTAACCTGGGCCTTCACTCAATGATCTGCCTCAGGTCTGCTTAATTCTTGCTTGTTTCCAACTCCACTAGACTGACCAACAGCCTTACTAAGGTAAGAACTGAGTTCCCCACCTGACATTATTAAAAGGGTTTTAAACAGCTGATCCTACCTTCAGCTGGTGGCTGGACTGGGTTTCCTTGCAGTTCAGTCTGGCTGTAGAGATAGAAAGGTCTTTACTTTGGATCTTCAGAAATAATCCATTGGATTAGAGAGAGAGATCAGGGTTGTGACCTTCCAGCTTTGACCAAAATGAAAGTAAAGGAAACATAGTCACATAGAGGAAAGAACATTCCAGAGAAAACCTCAACCAGTCGCCAGGGGCCATTAATAAGACCCGACAATTCGAAACAGTCTATTGGCCGACAGCCAAGTCCATCATGACGTGTCAGCACTGATCTCCCTGGAATCTGCTGATCCGAAATGTAAACAGCTCTTTGCGACCTGCCTTGCCTGAAGTCATAAGCCATTGCTCAGGTTGCCAGCCACTTGAATTAAAGGTGAAATCCATCGTAAAGGCATTGGAACATTAATTGTCCAGGTACAAGAATTGAAATTGCAAAATAACATAAATTTAAAGAAAAAAAATGGGGATTAAAAAGAGGATCCTTACATACTGCCCCCATAAAAGAATGAAACTTCAGGGAATGGACTTCTCATTACGAGGTTTGCAAGACACACAACACCAACAAGTACCGATCCAAAACAGCTCCATTATATGAGTCCCCTTTACTTGTTTCTACATTGGTAATGAATCAGCTTTTAAACACATGCCAAAGCATTTACAATCTCATTGGGGGGGATTCTCTGTCGTCTCACCCCAGATTCGGGAAACCCGATCGGGATGTGAATCGTGCACCAGCTGGAAATCAATGGAATGCCATCCTCTGGTGCCTCGACAGCAACGTGGTATACACCACATGTACAGTAAACACCATTGGCATATCATTACCGGGCCTGTCCCGGTATTCGCCGGGGCTCTCGAGGAGTCCCGCCTCTGCCAAGAGGAATTACTGATGGTGAAGTTCACTTGTGGTTTTAAAAATTGTGAAGCAGATGCAGTGGCTGCTGAGGGAGAGAGCGGAGGTAGAACATGTTCCCAGAGACGCCCTTGGCAGCCGGTCCTGCTGCTGGTAGGTCTCGCTGGGGAGGGGGACGTTTGCCAGGACAGGGGGCGTAGCGGACCAGGGTATAGGCTGCGGCATCGGGTTGATCCCCGGGACCGGGGAACCAGGCACAGACCGCCATTGCCTCGGCCTACAAGGTATCCATCCTGCTGCGCACCCCATTGACTGCTCACCATGGCCCATGGTTACGTCGAGCACACCAGCCATATGGGTGCACCCCCACCCACAAACCCCTCCCTCCACCCCACCAACAGCCCCCCCCCCACCCACAACCGGGTGCCATCCACCAGCGGGGCATCACGAGACCCACCCAAGGGCAACACCCATGTAGCCCCTACAGGAGGGCACCAGATGAGGGCTGCAGAGCATATCTTTGGCATGGGAAGTGCCATCCCTCAGCACTCCTGCCAGCAGTGACAGGTGCCAAGGCCCACGTTGTGCTGGGAACCAATGGGGCCTTGGGTGTGATGAGGAGGGCAGAGTGCTGGGGGGTCATCTGGGTTTGGTACAAGGAGGAGGGAGTGGGGAGGGGGATGACCTTCTGGGGCGGTTATGCCGTCCAATACTCTGGTGAGTGAGGGGACCATGTAGCATATCTGCCAGATTATGGCGCACTTGGGGGTATGGGGGAGGACACCCGCTCCTGGTGGCCGTCAAGGTGACGGTCGCCCTGAACATTTTTGCCATGGGGTCCTTCCAGGCGTTGAGATCTCTGGGATCTTGCAGTCCTCGGTGCACGGATGCATCCCCGCCGTCATGGAGGCCCTATATGCACTCGGCACAATATACCAGCATCATGGATGCGTGTCCTTCAGCGAGCACCGGAGCATGTGTAGTTGGTTCACAAACCAAAAGGGGTTCCACTCAAAGAATGTGTGACTACGAGATGCACATCATGCATGTGTGCGCCCGATAATAATAATAATCGCTTGTTGGCACAAGTAGGCTTCAATGAAGTCAATGAAGAGGGGCTGTTTAGCACAGGGCTAAATCGCTGGCTTTGAAAGCAGACCAAGGTAGGCCAGCAGCACGGTTCAATTCCCGTAACAGCCTTCCCGAACAGGCGCCGGAATGTGGCGACTAGGGGCTTTTTACAGTAACTTCATTTGAAGCCTACTTGTGACAATAAACGATTTTCATTCATTTCATTTAAAGTTACTGTGAAAAGCCCCTAGTCGCCACATTCCGGCGCCTGTTCATGGAGGCTGGTACGGGAATTGAACCCGCGCTGCTGCCTTGTTCTGCATTACAAGCCAGCCGTTTAGCCCACTGTGCTAAGCCAGCCCCGGGCAGTGCGCAAGATGCCTTCATCCTTGCAAAATCAACAGTTCCCAACCTCTTCGAACCCCTCCTCCACTTCCGGAGAGGGGCTGGCTCTTGGGCAACAGGAGTTATCTGAAATGAAATGAAAAATGAAAATGAAAATCGCTTATTGTCACAAGTAGGCTTCAAATGAAGTTACTGTGAAAAGCCCCTAGTCGCCACATTCCGGCGCCTGTTCGGGGAGGCTGGTACGGGAATTGAACCATGCTGCTGGCTTGCCTTGGCCTGCTTTAAAAGCCAGCTATTTAGCCCAGTGTGCTAAACCAGCCCCTGCTGCGGTTGCGGCTGATGACTCCTATCCAGCGGCCACCAGGCGTGTGATAGAGTGGTGCATTGGCATCCTAAAGATGCGGTTCAGGTGCCTGGACTGTTCTAGCGTGGCCCTCCGTATAGCACTAATTCAGTCTCCCACATCGTGGTGGCTCTATCTCGCCCCTGGTCATGGCATGGGCATTGTTGTAGCGGGTCTCCGCGTTGGTCTGTGGCCTCCGGGTAGGCCAGATACAGGGAGAACATGCAGATTCCGCACAGGCAGTGACCCAAGCCGGGAATCGAATGCTGTTCCTGATGTGTTAAGTAAGTTGGTTCAACATTGACTGCAACTGGATGCAGTGAAACTAGAAATAGGCTTTCGACACAGGAGATGGTCCAACACTGTTTTATTGAACTTGCTGGTTGCTGTACATAATCTGCTGTGGGTTGACACTCTATTAATCTAACTGATAACCTCTGACTGGCTTGACCAGACTAGCTCTCTACCACATGGAGATGGTGCTCACTGGCTTGTGCACTCTAACTATCTCAGTGGCTGTGTCCTGTGAGAGAGAGAGAGTCTTAATGCCCTGTGTGCTTTATAGTGGTGGTGTCCTGTCCGGTGATTGGTTGTTCTGTGTCGTGTGTGTTCTTTGGTTATCCTGTGTGTCAATCACTGCCTGTCTGCATCTCATTATAAACATGAGTGGATATTATGACATCTTCCCCTTTTAAAATAAATTTTGGAATGTGGCGGTATATACATGCATGACTATGTACAAGTGGTGAGTGAATGAACATATGTACATGGGAAGGTGTCTATCGTGCAGGTACAGAACAAACTGAACAAAATTTACAAGATTTAAGTCTATAGATTCAGTCTTTGGGTCATCAAATTCTTGTTGATCGCCTCAGTGGTGGAGGGGGGGACGCCAGCACCTGGACAGGTGGGATTGCTGCCATTTTGGTGGCCTCGTGGACAGGCGGGATCGCTGTCAGATCGATGGCCACGTGGGGCGAGATGTCCTGAGGCGGCATGATGACATGCGGAGAAGTACGATCAGGTGGTGTGCAGGGGATTTTGAGCAGCGCCCTCCTGTTGCGGCGGTAGAATGGAGCCATCAACCATTTGAACAATGAAAGACCTGGGGGCAGCCTGCCTGACGACAACAGCTGGGGCTGACCAACCTCCCTCAGGCAACTGGACGCGAACAACATCATCTGGAGCCAGCGCAGGCAGATCCGTAGCATGAGCATTATACGTGATTTTATGCTGGTCCCTGGATCTCTGCACCTTCTGCAGCACCGTGAGGTGGTCAAGGTCTAGAACATGGATGGCTGGAACAGTCGTCCTCAGGTTGCGGTTCATGAGCCAGTTCTTTATCCATCTAGCTAGTAGACCCTGGACCCCATGAGACTTCACTTTCTCCATCAGCCTACCATGGGGAACCTTATCAAATGCCTTGCATAGGTCCATGTATATGACATCTACAGCCTTTCCCTCATCAATCAACTTTGTCACTTCCTCAAAGAATTCTATTAAGTTGGTAAGACATGACCTTCCCTGCACAAAACCATGTTGTCTATCACTGATAAGCCCATTTTCTTCCAAATGAGAATAGATCCTATCCCTCAGTATCTTCTCCAGCAGCTTCCCTACCACTGACGTCAGGCTCACCAGTCTATAATTACCTGGATTATCCCTGCTACCCTTCTTAAACAAGGGGACAACATCAGCAATTCTCCAGTCCTCCGGTACCTCACCCATGTTCAAGGATGCTGCAAAGATATCTGTTAAGGCCCCAGCTATTTCCTCTCTCACTTCCCTCAGTAACCTGGGATAGATCCCATCCGGACCTGGGGACTTGTCCACCTTAATGCCTTTTAGAATATCCAACACATCCTCCCTCCTTATGCCGACTTGACCAAGAGTAATCAAACATCTATCCCTAACCTCAACATCCGCCATGTCCCTCTCCTCGGTGAATACCGATGCAAAGTACTCGTTAAGAATCTCACCCATTTTCTCTGACTCCACGCATAACTTTCCTCCTTTGTGCTTGAGTGGGCCAACCCTTTCTCTAGTTACCCTCTTGCTCCTTATATATGAATATAAGGCTTTGGGATTTTCCTTCACCCTGTTTGCTAAAGATATTTCATGACCCCTTTCAGCCCTCTTGATTTCTCGTTTCAGATTGGTCCTACATTCCCGATACTCTTCCAAAGCTTCGTCTGTCTTCAATCGCCTAGACTTTATGTATGCTTCCTTTTTCCTCTTAGCTAGTCTCACAATTTCACCTGTCATCCATGGTTCCCTAATCTTGCCATTTCTATCCCTCATTTTCACAGGGACATGTCTGTCCTGCACTCTAATCAACCTCTCTTTAAAAGCCTCCCACATATCAAATGTGGATTTACCTTCAAACAGCTGCTCCCAATCCACATTCCCCAGCTCCTGGTGAATTTTGGTATAGTTGGCCTTCCCACAATTTAGCACTCCTCCTTTAGGGCCACTCTCATCTTTGTCCATGAGTATTCTAAAACTTACGGAATTGTGATCACTATTCCCAAAGTAATCCCTGACTGAAACTTCAACCACCTGGCTGGGCTCATTCCCCAACACCAGGTCCAGTATGGCCCCTTCCCAAGTTGGACTATTTACATACTGCTCTAGAAAACCCTCCTGGATGCTCCTTACAAATTCTGCTGCATTGAGACCTCTGACAAGTGTATCCCAGTCAAAATCTCCTATCACCACCACCCTGTTGCTCCGACATCTTTCCATAATCTGTTTACATATTTGTACGTCTATCTTACGCTCGCTGTTGGGAGGTCTGTAGTACAGTCCCAACATTGTTACCGCACCCTTCGTATTTCTGAGCTCTGCCCATATCGCCTCACTGCTCGAGTCCTCCATAGTGCCCTCCTTCAGCACAGCTGTGATATCCTCTCTGACCAGTAATGCAACTCCTCCACCCCTTTTACCTCCCTCTCTATCCCGCCTGAAGCATCAATATACTGGGATATTTAGTTGCCAATAATGCCCTTCCCTCAACCAAGTCTCAGTAATAGTAATAACATCATACTCCCAGGTACTAATCCAAGCCCTAAATTCATCTGCCTTACCTACTACACTTCTTGCATTAAAACAAATGCACCTCAGACCACCAGTCCCTTTGCATTCATCATCTGCTCCCTGCCTACTCTTCCCCTTAGTCACACTGACTTCATGATCTAGTTCCTTACAGGCTTTAGTTACTACCTCCTTACTGTCCACTAACCTCCTCATTTGGTTCCCATCCCCCTGCCACATCAGTTTGAACCCTCCCCAGCAGCATTAGCAAAAGCACCCCCAAGGTCATTGGTTCCAGACCGCCCCAGATGTAGACCGTCCAATTTGTAGTCGTCCCTCCTCCCCCAGAACCGGTCCCAATGTCCCAAAAATCTGAACCCCTCCCTCCTGCACCATCTCTCAAGCCACGCATTCATCCTGCCTATTATTTCATTTCTACTCTGACTACCACGTGGCACTGGTAACAATCCTGAGCTTACTACCTCTGAGGTCCGACTTTTTAACTTGGCTCCTAACTCCCTAAATTCTGCTTGTAGGACCTCATCCCGTTTTTTACCTATATCATTGGTGCCTATATGCACCACGACAACTGGCTGTTCACCCTCCCCCTTCAGAATGTTCTGCAGCCGATCTGAGACATCCCTGACCCGTGCACCTGGGAGGCAACATACCATTCAGGAGTCTCGCTTTCGACCACAGAACCGCCTATCTATTCCCCTTACAATTGAATCCCCTATGACTATAGCCCTTCCACTCTTTTTCCCGCCCTTCTGTTCAGCAGAGCCAGCCACGGTGCCATGAACCTGGCTACTGCTGCCTTCCCCTGGTGAGCCATCTCCCCCAACAGTATCCCAAACTGTTTTATAGGGAGATGACCGCAGGGGACACCGGTACTGCCTTCCTGCATTTTATCTGCCTTTTGGTCACCCATTCCCTTCCTCACTCAGCAATCCTAATCTGTGGTGTGACCAATTTGCTAAACGTGCTATCCACGACCTCCTCAGCAGCGCGCATGCTCCAAAGTGAGTCCATCCTCAGCTCCAGAGCCATCATGCGGTCTAACAGGAGCTGCAGCTGGACACACTTCCCGCACGTGAAGGAGCCAGGGACATCAGCCCTGAGCTCCCACATTGAGCAAGAGGAGCATAACACGGGTCTGAGATCTCCTGCCATTTTTAATCTTAAGCTTAACTTAGTCCAACTATAATATCAAATAATAGATAAATGAAAAAGGAAAAAAAAAATTGTTACCAATCACACGATAAAAAAAAAATAGAAATAGAAAAACCCTACCTTATCAACACACCTCAGGGAAAAGAAAAACTACTTACCAATCACCAGCCAATCACTTACCTGCTGGCTGTGACATCACGGTTCAACTTCTTTCTACTTCTACCTGCCCTCGAGTCTTCCTCTTGATCTTTACTCGGCTGGGATCCTTACAGTGATTGGCTTTTTTGGTTAGAGGAGGTGATAGGGAGGGAAACACTGAAGAAGTGTTTGGGGTTTAACTGTCACTTGACAACAGCTCCTCCCCAAACCATCTTCTGGATACAGTGACAGCAATGAACTGATGCAAATTTTCCCCGCAACAGCCAATCAGCGGCTTCGCTCTGTTGCCCTCTGCTGGATGCTTGCTTTCACTTGAACACGGAGGGTGTCTTGCTCAGGTACACCTTCTGGATACAGCTGGATCCTCCAGCTTGACCTTCTCCCTTGGCCTTCACATGGCTACCTTCAGCAACAAGTACACCTGAGGGTTCAACCGTCTTAGGGTTGTGATTTGAAATGCACGATTCCTCTGTGTTTTTGTCATCACAACCTTTTTCTGCAATTAGCAATATAGACTGGCATGATTGGTGCTTTCCAGATTTTAATTTTGCTTCTCTACTTTCAGATCCAGAGCATGATACATTGTTGGCTCTCTGAATTTCCTGGTTATGGTTAACAGGCACAGTGGCAGAATTACTACTGGGGTCTTCATTCACCTTCTCCTCAACTCTGAAAATGGAATTCATTGCCAATTGCTTCACCCCCTTACTGTCCACTTCTTTTACCTCGAAGAGGCACTGTAGTCCTTCAAAAGGATGTGGGTTAACCAGCCACTCGCTTGGTATCACTTCACAGTCCTTACTGTCCTCGCCCTGAATAACTGATGCCGTGCTGTCATATATACTTTCCTTCAAAGCAAGCCTGCTCTGGGAAATTCTTTCACCTGAAGGCAGTGGCAATAGGTTAACTGCAAGAGGTGGTAACAAATTACTTTAGAGAAGTCCAATTCTCTTTCTTCTTCCGGTTTGCTATCTCCTTTACTCGCTTTTGAGGAATTGCTTGCCCATCATTCGCGATCAATTAGTGACGGGTCTATTCAGTAACTATTGTTTGTCATCACTTCATAGTCAGAACCGACATCAAAGCCAAAAATCGTGTCTGACTCCTCCTCCCTGCCATCACTCTTGTAATAACTGTTTATCATGACCTCATAATCAGAACCACAATCAAAGTCATTTATCTGACTCTTCATCCTTCCGGTCACCTTTGACCTGAGAGTGCTCAGAATCTGGTTCACTACCACTTTCATTTGATACATGATCAACAGTTGTAAACATTGAGTCAACTGCTGACCAATGGGTTTTCCTAACTCCCGCACGCCCTACTGTTGGCATCTCATATGCTAACTGCAGCGCCTCCTTCAAAGTCTCTGTATTCATGGGCAAAGAAACAACCTTCACCCACTTATAAATCATTCCCCAAAAGTAAGCCTGCTCCTTCCACTGGGAATTCCTAAACCACTCCAACAACTACTGGACCTGACACAAAATCACACTCCAATTGCACTTTATACAATGGAACTGGGATACAATCTCCACCTATCCCATTCACCAATACCCCAGCTTTCATTGAGCTCTCTGAAGGAAAAAGAAATTCTTCTTCATTAGGAGAGTTTGAGTGGCCCCCGTTTTCCCTAAAATTGTTCTGGGGTTTGGCTTCCTCAGTTGAAGAAAATAGGGTGACCTTCCCCTTAGACACAAACCCAGCATTTCTCTCATCTACCTCATTTCTCACACCTGCTCCCACAGGAGATTTTACCTCAGGTCTCCTAAGTCCAGTTAATGCTGCAGCCTGCGCTGTCGTATCCCCCACTTTTGTTCCCTTTTCAGAATCCTCTCTATGAACACCCACAAGTCCCATGGGCCTTCCTTGCTGAGCGAGCATGTCCCACCTTGTTACAATCGTGACAGCTAGGCTTCCAAGTCTCACCTCGACCTGCAGTACCTTCCTCCCTGGTCTGAGGAGGAGATCTTGGAGCATTCCCAGCTATCCGTCTTCCTCTCCATATCCCACTTCCTGTCCCTTTCAAAAATTACGGGGGGTGATGGAACAAAGGTTTAAATCTATGCATTAGTTCACAAGAGTCAGCCATAATTGCTGATTATTATTATTATGTTTGCACAGCAGTTTGCATGCTCTGGTCTTCAACATGGGTTCTTAGTATAGAAAGTAAGGAGTTCTTAAACTCCTCTAAGAGAATGACCTCTCTCAGAGCCTCAGGTAGTTTCAACTCCCAATGCTCATACCCACCTATTAAAATGATCCTGCTTAACCCTTTCAAGTTCTGCAAAGTCTGTCCTGGCTGTCTCCTTAAATTCAGAAACTTTTGCCTATATGCTTTGAGAACCAATTTGCAGGCATCTAGAATAGGCTTTTTTTACTGTCTCATAATCCTTAGAGTCCTCTTCTGACAAGGCAGCATAAACGTCCTGAGTCCGTCACGTCAATTTACTCTACTGGGGTAATGTCCACTTCTCTTTTGGCCACTCCATTTGGGTTGCTATTTTCTCAAAAGCCCTAAAGAAAGTTTCTACTTCCTTCCCTTCGAAGTTTGGGAGAGCCTGTAGAAATTTAAACATTTCATCATTGGGTTCTGTTCTAGGACTAAGCGTCCCTCTATGTTCTGGCAGCTTCCGATCATTTCCAGTCCCCGAAGTTAAAATATTCTCTCCTTTTCTTGTTCCTCTTTCTCTCTTTCTTTTTCTTCATTCTCTCTTTCTTTTTATTCGCTCTCTCTTTCTCTCTCTTCCTCTTCCCTTTTCACTTTCTTTTCTCATTTTATTTTTCCTATTTCTCTTTATCTATTTCCTCTCTCCTTTTGCTTTCATCTTTTGCTTCATCTCCATTTTTACTCTTTTTAATTATCTTTCAGGCTTTAACTACAACTGTCTTTCCAGCTCCATTTCCCCACCAGAAGACATTCCTGAAGCTATACGATCTGATCGTCACCTCTCTGCTCCTAGCATCTCCATCAAATTTAAATGTTTAGCAACCATATCAATTCCCTCTGCCTTTGTAGATTTGGGTAGTCCATCTACTTTTTATTCACCTGCCAATGCGTCTGGCATGTCTTTGTGGAGCCTCTTTAAGTAAACCAAAGTTAAGTCTTCCACCTGAAGATAATGCTTAGCAGCATCCATAGCCATCCTGGTATATCACAACAAACCTGGTGTCTCTTTTTAATTGATGTGATGACCCAAATTCGCCATCTAACATTTCAAGATCCTGGACGAGCCCCCAATTTATGTTGGGGGCTCTGGGCTCGTGCATGGTTCACTCCAGCTCCACAGACCTGCCAACACAAGTGAATCAACCAATAATTCATATAAAATGTATTTGCAGAATCTTTGGCCCCTTGACTGCTCAATAAGTTTATAAGTCGAACACAACTGTTTATTTGCAACAGGAACAAAGATGAAATATTCAATAATTATAACAGAGTAGCGGCCAGCTAATCTACTCCTCCTCCCTGGCTCCCAGGCTCTACCCAAACACACACAAGACAGACATTCACAGAGGGAGGGGAAGGGGTAACAATAATAGCAATTAAAATGAAATGAAATATGAGTGTCCTTGCTTCCAATGTCAAAGTTGTTGCAGCAGGCTGTCCTCCAGGACCCTTAGGGATGAAAACCACCAGTTGGATTGTTAGTGGAGATCCACTGGCATGATCATTCAGTCAGAACTCCCAGGCTGTAGTATTCCCTCTGGGGAGTCGCTTTAACGTTTATTAAGTTGGGCCTTCACTCAAAGGATCCACCTCAGGCCTGTTTAATTCTTACTTGTTTCCAACTCCACTAGAATGACCAGCAGCCTGACTGAGATAAGAACAGAGATCCCCACCCAAGATTTTTAAAAGGATTTTTAAACAACTGGCCCTGTGTTCAGATGGTGGCTGGTCTGGGTTTCCTTGCTGTTCAGTCTGACTGTGGAGAGAGAAATATTTGTCTGCGTGGGTTTCCTGCAGGTGCTCAAATTAAAGGCAAAGTTCATCTTAAAGGCATAGGCACACTAATTGGCCAGGTACAAAAATTGAAATAGCAAAATAACACAAATTGAAAGGAAAAAAAACAAGGGACAAACGAGGATTGACAGGAGGGTCCTTACACCTCGGAATTGGATGCGGGTGAATTCAGTTCCAGTTATGGTGGTCCCATTCCTGAGACCTGGCATCAAATCCAGGATGACTCACTCCGTGTGTTACTGAGGAAGTGTTGCACTGTTGGAGGTGCTGTCCTTCAGTTGAGATTCCTGGCTTTTTAGTTGGATGTGAAAGATCCCTCAGTTCTAAGTACAGAAGGGCAGGGAATGTAACCTGGGTGCCGTTTATCTCACATCCTGAATCATAGAATCATAGAATTTACAGTGCAGAAGGAGGCCATTCGGCCCATCGAGTCTGCACCAGCTCTTGGAAAGAGCACCCCACCCAAGGTCCACACCTCCACCCTATCCCCATAACCCAGTAACCCCACCCAACAATTTTGGACACTATGGGCAATTTAGCATGGCCAATCCACCTAACCCGCACATCTTTGGACTGTGGGAGGAAACCGGAGCACCCGGAGGAAACCCACGCACACACGGGGAGGATGTGCAGACTCCGCACAGACAGTGACCCAAGCCGGAATCGAACCTCGGACAAAGAACAAACAAAGAAATGTACAGCACAGGAACAGGCCCTTCGGCCCTCCAAGCCCGCGCCGACCATACTGCCCGACTAAACTACAATCTTCTACACTTCCTGGGTCCGTATCCTTCTATTCCCATCCTATTCATATATTTGTCAAGATGCCCCTTAAATGTCCCTATCGTCCCTGCTTCCACTACCTCCTCCGGTAGCGAGTTCCAGGCACCCACTACCCTCTGCGTAAAAAACTTGCCTCGTACATCTACTCTAAACCTTGCCCCTCTCACCTTAAACCTATGCCCCCTAGTAATTGACCCCTCTACCCTGGAGAAAAGCCTCTGACTATCCACTCTGTCTATGCCCCTCATAATTTTGTATACCTCTATCAGGTCGACCCCTCAACCTCCTTCGTTCCAGAGAGAACAAACCGAGTTTATTCAATCGCTCCTCATAGCTTATGCCCTCCATACCAGGCAACATTCTGGTAAATCTCTTCTGCACCCTCTCTAAAGCCTCCACATCCTTCTGGTAGTGTGGCGACCAGAATTGAACACTATACTCCAAGTGTGGCCTAACTAAGGTTCTATACAGCTGCAACATGACTTGCCAATTCTTATACTCAATGCCCCGGCCAATGAAGGCAAGCATGCCGTATGCCTTCTTGACTACCTTCTCCACCTGTGTTGCCCCTTTCAATGACCTGTGGACCTGTACTCCTAGATCTCTTTGACTTTCAATACTCTTGAGGGTTCTACCATTCACTGTATATTCCCTAGCTGCATTAGACCTTCCAAAATGCATTACCTCACATTTGTCCGGATTAAACTCCATCTGCCATCTCTCCGCCCAAGTCTCCAGACAATCTAAATCCTGCTGTAGCCTCAGACAGTCCTCATCACTATCCGCAATTCCACCAACCTTTGTGTCGTCTGCAAACTTACTAATCAGACCAGTTACATTTTCCTCCAAATCATTTATATATACTACAAAGAGCAAAGGTCCCAGCACTGATCCCTGTGGAACACCACTGGTCACAGCCCTCCAATTAGAAAAGCATCCCTCCATTGCTACTCTCTGCCTTCTATGGCCTAGCCAGTTCTGTATCCACCTTGCCAGTTCACCCCTGATCCCGTGTGACTTCACCTTTTGTACTAGTCTACCATGAGGGACCTTGTCAAAGGCCTTACTGAAGTCCATATAGACAACATCTACTGCCCTACCTGCATCAATCATCTTAGTGACCTCCTCGAAAAACTCTATCAAGTTAGTGAGACACGACCTCCCCTTCACAAAACCGTGCTGCCTCTCACTAATACGTCCATTTGCTTCCAAATGGGAGTAGATCCTGTCTCGAAGAATTCTCTCCAGTAATTTCCCTACCACTGAAGTAAGGCTCACCGGCCTGTAGTTCCCGGGATTATCCTTGCTACCCTTCTTAAACAGAGGAACAACATTGGCTATTCTCCAGTCCTCCGGGACATCCCCTGAAGACAGCGAGGATCCAAAGATTTCTGTCAAGGCCTCAGCAATTTCCTCTCCAGCCTCCTTCAGTATTCTGGGGTAGATCCCATCAGGCCCTGGGGACTTATCTACCTTAATATTTTTTAAGACACCCAACACCTCGTCTTTTTGGATCACAATGTGACCCAGGCTATCTACACCCCCTTCTCCAGACTCAACATCTACCAATTCCTTCTCTTTGGTGAATACTGATGCAAAGTATTCATTTAGTACCTCGCCCATTTCCTCTGGCTCCACACATAGATTCCCTTGCCTATCCTTCAGTGGGCCAACCCTTTCCCTGGCTACCCTCTTGCTTTTTATGTACGTGTAAAAAGCCTTGGGATTTTCCTTAACCCTATTTGCCAATGACTTTTCATGACCCCTTCTAGCCCTCCTGACTCCTTGCTTAAGTTCCTTCCTACTTTCCTTATATGCCACACAGGCTTCGTCTGTTCCCAGCCTTTTAGCCCTGACAAATGCCTCCTTTTTCTTTTTGACGAGGCCTACAATATCACTCGTCATCCAAGGTTCCCGAAAATTGCCGTATTTATCTTTCTTCCTCACAGGAACATGCCTGTCCTGTATTCCCTTCAACTGACACTTGAAAGCCTCCCACATGTCAGATGTTGATTTGCCCTCAAACATCCGCCCCCAATCTATGTTCTTCAGTTCCCGCCTAATATTGTCATAATTAGCCTTCCCCCAATTTAGCACATTCATCCTCGGACCACTCTTATCCTTGTCCACCAGTACTTTAAAACTTACTGAATTGTGGTCACTGTTACCGAAATGCTCCCCTACTGAAACATCTACCACCTGGCCGGGCTCATTCCCCAATACCAGGTCCAGTACTGCCCCTTCCCTAGTTGGACTGTTTACATATTGTTTTAAGAAGCCCTCCTGGATGCTCCTTACAAACTCCGCCCCGTCTAAGCCCCTGGCACTAAGTGAGTCCCAGTCAATATTGGGGAAGTTGAAGTCTCCCATCACCACAACCCTGTTGTTTTTACTCTTTTCCAAAATCTGCCTACCTATCTGCTCCTCTATCTCCCGCTGGCTGTTGGGAGGCCTGTAGTATACCCCCAACATTGTGACTGCACCCTTCTTATTCCTGATCTCTACCCATATAGCCTCACTGCCCTCTGAGGTGTCCTCTCGCAGTATAGCTGTGATATTCTCCCGAACAAGTAGCGCAACTCCGCCTCCCCTTTTACATCCCCCTCTATCCCGCCTGAAACATCTAAATCCTGGAACGTTTAGCTGCCAATCCTGCCCTTCCCTCAACCAGGTCTCTGTAATGGCAATACCATCATAGTTCCAAGTAGTAATCCAAGCTCTAAGTTCATCTGCCTTACCCGTAATGCTCCTTGCATTAAAACATATGCACTTCAGGCCACCAGACCCGCTGTGTTCAGCAACTTTTCCCCGTCTGCTCTGCCTCAGAGCCACACTGTCCCTATTCCCTAGTTCTCCCTCAATGCTCTCACCTTCTGACCTATTGCTCCCGTACCCACCCACTGTGGACCCTGGAGCTGTGAAGCATTTGTGCTATCCACAATGCTACCGTGCTGCCCAATACCACTAAAACCAAATTGCTGTGGTATCTTGCTGTGCACAAATTACTGTACTGCTGTGAGGCACTTTACGACAACTTGAGGTCATGGAAGATGCATTAATGTCAGGTCTTTGTTTTCTTTGCCTGTAAAATTGTCCCCGTGTTTCCTGAGATGCTTTACCATCGAGAGCAGCATTGTGAACCTTCACTTTCCTTCAGTTTATTTGAAGTGGTAGTTTAATTCAAATTGATTGACTCGAGTTTCCTGAAGTATCTTTTATCTTTTTAATCATAGCGTTTTATGTGTAGGTAATGAGGGAAGACTGTGAGTGAGATTTATTACGCCACCTGCTCACCCTGGCATGTTATAGCCTCCCGAGGTTGCTTTTTAATTAAATCTCATCATCTCAGGACCTTCAATCCCAGGAAGAGTTTGATTTTCAATGTGAAATGCAATCATGTGATTGGCAGTAACAGGACGATGTGAAACTCTCAGTATCATTACAGTCAAAACCACATCCATTTGTTGTACCCGCGATTAATTTAATAAAGGGAGTGTCAGCGGATCATAGAATCTTACAGCATGGAAGGAGGCCACCCTATCCATTGTGTCTCTGCTGGCCCTCTGAAATACTCCGTTCTTCCCTCAGAACCCTCCAAGTATTTCCTCCTCAAGTATTCCTCCAATTTCCTTTTAAAAGTTACTATTGAACCTGCTTCCACCACCCTTTCAAGCCGCACATTCCAGATCACAATAATTTGCTGCCTTTAACAAATAACGACTCAGGAGGGGGTTGCCGCATGAAGTGAGTGCTGAAGTGGTTGTGCTTCGGCGAGCTCCGGCTCTGCTCATCCTTTAACCCGTCATTTTATCCTGCTGCACACTCCACTCTTTTTCTGGTCGCATGGTGTGTCCCTGGAACCTCCTGACTGGTGGTTCTGTGAGCGGGACGTTCGGGGCAGTCGGAGCGGGCCCGGGGGTGGGGCCCGGCTGGCAGTGGCGCAGTTGCTGCCGAACGGGCTCTCACCTTGGCGGCGCCGCGTCATTCTGCATGACGGCCGCCATCGAAGATGTTGCCTTGGCTGAGGATCTCCACGCTGCGGTGCAGGCCGTTGGAGCTCACTTTGAAGGATTGCGGGCTACTTTTACGAGAGCGGTTCTTGTTATCGAAAGAGTGCTCTCCCTGGCGAGGGCCCACGTTTGTGCTGTCAAAACCGTGTTGCACGTTGTGATCGTCCACCCTCCCTGGTTCAGGGGGGTTGGGAGGGCGGGTGGGAGGTTGGGCGGGGTGTGTCCCTGAGCCCGGCACCTGACGTGAAGTGTGAGGTGAGTTCCCAATTGAGTTTGACCATTGGCTGCCATGCTCTGGTAATCTTGATTTGGCGGTTGGGTGCATCAGATTCGATGGAGCACGACATCTCTAGTCATCGAGGCCGGGGGTCGACCTGGCCAACCGATCAAGGGTCCATTATTGTTCTGTTCTCGATGCTTGACCTGAGAGGTTGAAAGTGACTGAGCCTGACGGGTCATTCCCCCTGCCTGGGGCCTAGGCTCTGCACTGCCTGGATGTCGGGCAGACAGCATGGTGGAAGTGATGGTGTCCTCGTGCATCGATCGTTTATTAACAATCCTCAAAAGGACCTGAAGGTTGCTCGTTGATCCGGTCTTATCCTTTGTCTGAGTGAACAAATTGCCCTGCGGTCCTCTGTAATCCTGACGTCGCTCCCTGGTGATTATGTTGCTGACAATTTGTTGTTGTCTTCTCTCCTGCAGGAGAGTGCAAAATGTGAGCGTGGTGGTCTGCGTCGTTGATTCTCCTAATCCAGCAGAGTCAAGTCATATTGAGTCAATTGTTTGGAATGTGATTTGTGCACAGTTTTACTGCTTTGTGTTATTGGGGAGGCTGATTGGGGCAGAGGGGTGGGTGGTTGGGATAGTAGGATTAGTTCAGTCCTCGCTTCAGTCCAGTTAGAACTAATCCATTCCGGGTTTCTTTTTGGTATTATTTATTTTGTGTCTTTTTGTGCTATCGAATTTAAGAATCCTTATCCATCGATGGCCTCGAGCAGATTTCTTTATCCTGGCGAAGACTGGGTTCCTTGCCTGTTGCTGCCAGATCTCTCTTTACATTTGTCATGAATGATTTTGGTTCTGGCTAGGTCCTGGACTGGGGTTTAGTTGCGTTGTGTGGCATGTATGTAAGTCCTCTTCAAACTTGAGTTTCCATGCTTTTTCCTTAGTTTTGTTTTGTAACGGCAAATCTGCTCTCAGCTTCCGTTTGGGTGTGGATGGGTGTTGTATCTGAAGAGATGAGGCTGTATTGGGTCTACGGTGCCTATGGCATTGCCGGAGTTGAGGGGGATTTATGTTGGTGGCATGATGGCACAGTCGTTAGCGCTGCTGCCTCATGGACCCAGGAACCCGGGTTCGATTCCGGCCTTGGGTGACTCTGTGTGGAGTTCTCATGTTCTCCCTGTGCCTGCGTGGGTTTCCTCCGGGTGCTCCAATTTCCTCCCGCAGTCCAAAGATGTGCAGGTTAGGAGGATTGGCCATGATAAATTGCCCCTTCATATCCAAAGATATGTCGGCCAAGTGGGGTTATGGGGTCACAGGGATAGGGAGGGGGTGTAGCCCTCGGGAAGGGGGCTCTTTCAGAAGGTCTTCAACAAATATACTTTAAAATAAAATTTGAAAAAAGACTCCTTACTTCCCCCTCTAGTTTTTGGACAATTATCATAAATCTGTTCCTGACCTTCATCCCAGTTTAGGGATTTAAAAGTGTCATGGGAATGCCACTTTAATAGATGTCTGTCTTCTCAAGTGGCTGCAGTGATGTCAGTGTGCGGGTGGAGCTGGGCTCTGTCTCTGCTTTTTACTTTCGTTTTGAGCTGGAAGCTGTTTTTGGCTCTGAGTTTTAGTTTTCAGTTGGAGAGCTGAATTCAAACCAAGGAGGTGTATTTTGGTCTCTCTCTCTCTCTCTCTCTATCTGCATGCTAAAGAATTTCTCCAGATCACTTGATGATTTCAAAGTAATACCTGTTTCTGTAAGGAATGAAAACCTACTGTCTTTGTTAAAAAGGGTCTTTGACTTATGGACGTTGTTAGGAAAGTTACTAAGTGTTCCCTAAGTGTTACTAAGTACTGTATCTTTGGGGGGGGGGGTATCAATGTTGGTAGTTGATAAGATGTTTACTGTGTGTTTATAAAATGTGAACTGGATTGATAGAATAAACATTGTTTTTGTTTTAAAATACTTTAGGTCTCTGTTGCATCACACCTGGAAAGTGAGCCCTTGTGTTCCCCATACCCAAAATCTATTAAAAGTTTCCATGATATGCTTTGGTGTTCTCGAAACCCTGGCCTATAATAAACGAAAAACAAATTTCCCACAGAAATGACTTTGAGCAAAGGGGTTTTCAAAGTAAAGAATGTTCACCCAAATTTCAGGGGGATAAAATCTCTCTGGATGTCAGGTGATCAATATTCCAATGAAATTTGTTGTCCCCAAAGAGTATCAATAAAAAGAAACTGTGTTAACTCAACTGATAAACTAATACCTCACACCCATTATATTGGTAAGTCTCTGTTCCTGGGTGCTCGACTTGTTATGACTACGAAGAGCAGGAAATATGACAGGAAGACAGCCAGGGTTTTGAACTCGGAGAGTTGAGGTTCTCAGGCGAAGTCAGTGAAGAGGTCAGAATTGCCGTGTAAAAGTTAGAAGTTATAGAGTCATAGTTGTAATATTCCTTGTCTTGTTCTCCAAGACAGCCACAATAGTGTTGACAAAGAATATCAACTAAGATGTTTAAATCAAATCTAATAAGTGTTACACTACTGGTAGCTTGTTCTATTTCCACTACTTAACTTGAGTAGGTTCGCACACTTTACTGAGCAACAGATAACAAAATAATAGTACTGAATCTGTGATACAGTAATTAATAATCTCTCTACTATATAAGCTACACTCTAACTCAGCCTCACACTATCCTTCCACATCAAAATCTCCATTGAGCTTCTCCCAGCATGCCTAGAGACACAGTCATTTATATGATCATTCAGTGACGCCATCTAGTGCTGATAATCTCACGTGTTAACCCTTTACTATACTTGTACTATACATATCATTACAATAGTCATACAGTATTACAGCACAGAAGGATGCTCTTCAGCCCATCATTTTAATGCTGGATGTAAACATCTATTTATTTTCTTCCCATGCTCCAACACTTGTCCATAGCCTGGTATGCTATGCCATTTCAAACGCTCATCTAAATGCTTCCTAAATGTTGTGAGGGGTTCCTGACTTTGCCACCCTTTCAGGCAGTGAGCTCCAGATTCCCACCACCCTCTGGGCGAAAAGACTTTTCCACAAATCCCCTCTAAATCTCCTTCCCCTTATCTTAAATCTATGCCCCCTTGGTTTTGACCCCTGTACGAAGGGGAAATGCTTCCTCCTGTCTATGCCCCTCATAATTTTGTACACCTCAATCAGACTCCCCTTCAGCCTTCTCTGCCCCAGGGAAAACAACCCCAGCCTAACCAGCCTCTCTTCATAACTGAAACGCTCCAGCCCAGGCAACATCCTGGTGAATCTCATCTGCACACTTTCCAGTGCAATCACAGCCTTAAGTCATCGGGAATGAATATTGTCCCGTCTCTGCCATTACTGGAAGTTCTCTTGGGTGGAACTCCCATCTGCGTTTTACATGGGAATGCATATCAGGAGGTCACAGAGCCCGAGCGCTGGGTATTTGGTGTAACATCACAGAATGGAACACTGAAGGAGAAATATCACACCAACTTCCAAACCTGGCACCAGTGGGTCTTGCCAGAGGAGCGTGGGAGAGCAAAATGAGATCTCAGCTGGGTGCTTGAAGGTCGAAGGGAGTTTCTTTCCCAAAGGAGGCCTTTGTTCTGTTTCCAAGGGGCCCCAGGGAATTCACCCTACTACCCCCCAAAACTGCCCACCTGGTATTTGATGATGGAGGGGTTGGCAACAGAGTGAGGTTCAAAGTGGCAAGTTTTGCCAATCACCCTGTGACCTGTGAACTTGAGTGGGGTCGGCAGTAGGAGCTGTGGGCAGGGGCATCCCGGCCCTGATGGAACCATCCACATATTTTTCCAACAAAAGTTAAGTTAAATAAGATGCCCCACTGATGTGGGGGTCGAGGGCACGCTGCTGGTTTTAGAACATAGAACATAAAACGATAAAGTGCAGTACAGGCCCTTCGGCCCACGATGTTGCACCGAAACAAAAGCCATCTAACCTACACTATGCCATTATCATCCATATGTTTATCCAATAAACTTTTAAATGCCCTCAATGTTGGCGAGTTCACTACTGTAGCAGGTTGGGCATTCCACGGCCTCACTACTCTTTGCGTAAAGAACCTACCTCTGACCTCTGTCCTATATCTAATACCCCACAGTTTAAAGCTATGTCCCCTCGTGCCAGCCATTTCCATCCACGGGAGAAGGCTCTCACTGTCCACCCTATCTAACCCCCTGATCATTTTGTATGCCTCTATTAAGTCTCCTCTTAACCTTCTTCTCTCCAACAAAAACAACCTCAAGTCCATCAGCCTTTCCTCCTAAGATTTTCCCTCCATACCAGGCAACATCCTGGTAAATCTCCTCTGCACCCGCTCCAAAGCCTCCACGTCCTTCCTATAATGCGGTGACCAGAACTGTACGCAATACTCCAAATGCAGCCGTACCAGAGTTCTGTACAGCTGCAACATGACCTCCTGACTCCGGAACTCAATCCCTCTACCAATAAAGGCCAACACTCCATAGGCCTTCTTCACCACCCTATCAACCTGGGTGGCAACTTTCAGGGATCTATGTACATGGACACCTAGATCCCTCTGCTCATCCACACTTCCAAGAACTTTACCATTAGCCAAATATTCCGCATTCCTGTTATTCCTTCCAAAGTGAATCACCTCACACTTCTCTACATTAAACTCCATTTGCCACCTCTCAGCCCAGCTCTGCAGCTTATCTATATCCCTCTGCAACCTGCTACATCCTTCCACACTATCGACAACACCACCGACTTTAGTATCGTCTGCAAATTTACTCACCCACCCTTCTGCGCCTTCCTCTAGGTCATTGATAAAAATGACAAACAGCAACGGCCCCAGAACAGATCCTTGTGGTACTCCACTTGTAACTGAATTCCATTCTGAACATTTCCCATCAACCACCACCCTCTGTCTTCTTTCAGCTAGCCAATTTCTGATCCACATCTCTAAATCACCCTCAATCCCCAGCCTCCGTATTTTCTGCAATAGCCTACCGTGGGGAACCTTACCAAACGCTTTGCTGAAATCCATATACACCACATCAACTGCTCTACCCTCGTCTACCTGTTCAGTCACCTTCTCAAAGAACTCGATAAGGTTTGTGAGGCATGACCTACCCTTCACAAAGCCATGCTGACTATCCCTGATCATATTATTCCTATCTAGATGATTATAAATCTTGTCTCTTATAATCCCCTCCAAGACTTTACCACTACAGACGTGAGGCTCACCGGTCTATAGGTGCCGGGGTTGTCTCTGCTCCCCTTTTTGAACAAAGGGACCACATTTGCTATCCTCCAGTCCTCTGGCACTATTCCTGTAGCCAATGATGCTATAAAAATCAAAGCCAAAGGTCCAGCAATCTCTTCCCTGGCCTCCCAGAGAATCCTAGGATAAATCCCATCAGGACCCGGGGACTTATCTATTTTCAGCCTGTCCAGAATTGCCAACACCTCTTCCCTACGTACCTCAATGCCATCTATTCTATTAGCCTGGGTCTCAGCATTCTCCTCCGCAACATTATCTTTTTCCTGAGTGAATACTGACGAAAAATATTCATTTAGTATCTCGCCTATCTCTTCAGACTCCACACATAACTTCCCATCCCTGTCCTTGACTGGTCCTACTCTTTCCCTAGTCATTCGCTTATTCCTGACATACCTATAGAAAGCTTTTGGGTTTTCCTTGATCCTACCTGCCAAATACTTCTCATGTCCCCTCCTTGCTCGTCTTAGCTCTCTCTTTAGATCCTTCCTCGCTACCTTGTAACTATCCATCGCCCCAACTGAAACTTCACACCTCATCTTCACATAGGCCTCCTTCTTCCTCTTAACAAGAGATTCCACTTCTTTGGTAAACCACGGTTCCCTCGCTCGACGCCTTCCTCCCTGCCTGACCGGTACATACTTATCAAGAACACGCAGTAGCTGACCCTTGAACAAGCTCCACTTATCCAGTGTGCCCAACACTTGCAGCCTACTTCTCCACCTTATCCCCCCCAAGTCACGTCTAATGGCATCATAATTGCCCTTCCCCCAGCTATAACTCTTGCCCTGCGGTGTATACTTATCTCTTTCCATCATTAACGTAAACATCACCGAATTGTGGTCACTGTCCCCAAAGTGCTCTCCTACCTCCAAATCCAACACCTGGCCTGGTTCATTACCCAAAACCAAATCCAACGTGGCCTCGCCTCTTGTTGGCCTGCCAACATATTGTGTCAGGAAACCCTCCTGCACACACTGTACAAAAGACGACCCATCTAATGTACTCGAACTATATCTTTTCCAGTCAATATTTGGAAAGTTAAAGTCTCCCATAATAACTACCCTGTTACTTTCGCTCGTATCCAGGATCATCCTCGCCATCCTTTCCTCTACATCCCTAGAACTATTTGGAGGCCTATAGAAGACTCCCAACAGTGTGACCTCTCCTTTCATGTTTCTAACCTCAGCCCATACTACCTCGGAAGATGAGTCCCCATCTAGCATCCTCTCCGCCACCGTAATACTGCTCTTGACTAGCAGCGCCACACCTCCCCCTCTTTTGCCTCCTTCTCTGAGCTTACTAAAACACCTAAACCCCGGAACCTGCAACATCCATTCCTGTCCCTGCTCTATCCATGTCTCCGAAATGGCCACAACATCGAAGTCCCAGGTACCAACCCATGCTGCCAGTTCCCCTACCTTATTTCGTATACTCCTGGCATTGAAGTAGACACACTTCAAACCACCTACCTGAACACTGGCCCCCTCCTGCGACGTCAAATCTGTGCTCCTGACCTCTATACTCTCATTCTCCCTTACCCTAAAACTACAATCCAGGTTCCCATGCCCCTGCTGCATTAGTTTAAACCCCCCCAAAGAGCACTAACAAATCTCCCCCCCAGGATATTTGTGCCCCTCAGGTTCAGATGTAGACCATCCTGTCTGTAGAGGTCCCACCTTCCCCAGAAAGAGCCCCAGTTATCCAGAAATCTGAATCCCTCCCGCCTGCACCATCCCTGTAGCCACGTGTTTAATTGCTCTCTCTCCCTATTCCTCATCTCACTATCACGTGGCACGGGCAACAACCCAGAGATAACAACTCTGTTTGTTCTAGTTCTGAGCTTCCATCCTAGCTCCCTGAAAGCCTGCCTGACATCCTTGTCCCCTTACCTACCTATGTCGTTAGTGCCAATGTGGACCACGACTTGGGGCTGCTCCCCCTCCCCCTTAAGGACCCGGAAAACACGATCTGAGACATCACGTACCCTTGCACCTGGGAGGCAACATACCAAACGTGAGTCTCTCACGCTCCCACAAAATCTCCTATCTGTGCCCCTGACTATCGAGTCCCCAATTACTAATGCTCTGCTCCTCTCCCCCCTTCCCTTCTGAGCAACAGGGACAGACTCCGTGCCAGAGGCCCGTACCCCATGGCTTACCCCTGGTAAGTCCCGCCCCCCCACAAGTATCCAAAGCGGTATACTTGTTTCTCAGGGGAACGACCGCAGGGGATCCCTGCACTGACTGCTTTTTCCCAGTCCCTCTTACAGTTACCCATCTATCTCCAATCTTTGGTGTAACTAATTCCCTGAAGCTGCTATCTATGACCCCCTCTGCCTCCCGAATGATCCGAAGTTCTTCCAACTCCAGCTCCAGTTCCCTAACTCGGTCTTGGAGGAGCTGGAGATGGCAGCACTTCCTGCAGGCAAAATCAGCAGGGACACTAATGGCATCCCTCACCTCAAACATCCTGCAGGAGGAACATTGCACTCCCTTCCCTGCCATCCCTCTAACTTTCTACCAAGATCTGGCTATCAACTAAATTAAATTTTTAAAAAAATAATAATAATAATAAAATATGGTACTTACCTCAGACCAATGGGTTTTATTATTAGGTTAGAGGAGGAGGGCGGGTGGGAGACACTACACGTGTAGTGTCTCGGGTTTCCTCTCCACCAGAATTTATTGGTGAGGGTCTTCCCAGAAGTCCGCGGGTCGAACTTCCTGTTCCCGCCTTAAACACTAAAATTTTAAAAAAACAGCAAAGAGGGACCGAAAACGGGACCAGGTAAGTGTTTACCGCTGAAATCGACTAGCCTGCTCCTGTGAAGGTCTCCCAGAAATTGACTAACCTGCTCCGCTCCTGCTGAAATCGACTGGCCTGCTCCTGCAAAGACAAGTGTTTTTAAAGGAGAGACTTACCTCCCAGAAATCACTTGCGCACTGCTCCCGCTGAAATTGACTAACCTGCTCCGCTCCCGCTGAAATCGACTGGCCTGCTCCTGCAAAGACAAGTGTTTTTAAAGGAGAGACTTACCTCCCAGAAATCACTTGCGCACTGCTCCCGCTGAAATTGACTAACCTGCTCCGCTCCCGCTGAAATCGACTCAATTGCCTTTATATCATTACATGAAGATAAATTGTACAGATTTAATCAAGACAAGGATTATTCCTTTTGTTCACCATCAAGTTCTTGAATGGAAGCCTTGCTGATATCCAGTCTACGTCAGAGGGGGGGTAGGGGCTAGGTTAGCACAGTGGGCTAAACAGCTGGTTTGCAATGCAGAATAAGGCCAGCAACATGGGTTCAATTCCTATAACAGCCTCCCCGAACATGCACCGGAATGTGGCGCCCAGGGGCTTTTCACAGTAACTTAATTGAAGCCTACTTGTGACAATAAGCGATTATTATTATTATTACCTTTCCCATTGTCTGAGTTGTCCTATTGTGCAAATAGGTACAGGTCAAATATCCTTTATCCGAAACACACAGGGTTAACTGTATTCCTGACTACAGATAATTCCGCTTTTCAGATCATAGAATCATACAATTTACAGTGCAGAAGGAGGCCATTCAGCCCATACAGTCTGCACCGGCCCTTGGGAAAGAGCACCCTACCTAAGCCCACACCTCCACCCCATCCCCACCCAACGCTCTCCATGAAAAGGTGGTAGAGGCTATTTACTGAGAGCAGGTTTTTATTTTCAGATTTATCCATCAGTTTCCATTGTGGAATGTGAACCCAGTGTCCCCCAGAGCATTAGCCTGGACTGGTGGATTACTAGCCCAATGACATCTCCAGTATACCCAAATCCTTTTCATCCCAAAAAGAAATGTTGCTTTTATACTCTGCGATCTTATGTATGAATGAGAGTGTGAGAATTAATGCCTGAGTGATTGAGTGAGTGTGCAAATGAGTGGTGATTGAGTGAATGTGTGATTAGATCATAGAATAGAATCATAGAATTTACAGTGCAGAAGGAGGCCATTCGGCCCATCGAGTCTGCACCGGCCCTTGGAAAGAGCACCCACACCTCCACCCCATCCCCGTAACCCAGTAACCCCACCTAACCTTTTGGACACTAAGGGGCAATTTAGCATGGCCAATGCACCTAACCTGCACATCTTTGACTGCCGGAGCACCCGGAGGAAATCCACGCAGACACGGTGAGAACGTGCAGACTCCACACAGACAGTGACCCAAGGCCGGAATTGAACCTAGAATCCTGGAGCTGTGAGGCAGCAGTGCTAACCACTGTGCCACTGTGCCGTATTTGAGTCTGTGTCAATGTACAATAGTGTATACACCTGAATGGGTGAATGTGGAATTGTGGATGGAGCTGTGGGGCAACGGGACACTGAGGCCCGCTGCAGTGACACCAGCTGGCTGACAATTCCCTGTTCCTTTGTTGTAGCCATCGGCTCCGTCGCTGGTAAAGGGACCCATACCCTTCCTCATCGGAGGAGCCATTCTTTGGGGGCTTGAACCTGGGCAATATGTGACAGCAAGGTGTAGGGCCATGGGTTGTGAAAGTGTGGTCTGAGTGGAGTCCCATCTGTTATCGTCCATCACACCCAATCTCCTGCCAGCAGGTGAGCAATAGCAGGTTTCCTTCAAGGAACGGGAGACTCCACCGAGCTAATCCCTTCCTCCGCATTAACCTTCCTGCAGGTAACACTTATGTACCAACTGAGCCAATGCCCAGGTTACCCCAGGGGACAAGGGGCTTCGCTGAGGAAGTGCCTTGTGTACGTATGTAGGCCAGACCAGGTGAGGACGGGCTCACCCCCTTCCCAAAATTAGAGGCTAATTATTCCCTGTCCACTAACCCCCGTCCTTATCTCGCTGTGGTAGTCTGTGTAGAGGTATTACGGTACCTGGTAATGCTGGAACACCATTGGTAGATATTGCATGTTTCCTATCGGTCTGTATTTTCTATGTTCTATGTTCAAGCTGTATGGTAGCTCCGCCCTGCAAGACGGGGTATAAGAGCCCGTGCCGCCCCAGCAGCCTTCATTCTGTACCTGAGCTGCTGGGGGAAACATCTAGCTTATTAAAGCCTTCAGTTGGACTACAACCTCGCTTTAGTGGTCATTGATCGTGCATCACTCGCTATCCCACCTCACAGCCGCAGTTGAGACAAGTTAGTTCAGCATGAACCAGAGATTGAATTTAGAGCCTTACTGGTTTGTACTGGTGGCTGTCACTTTATCCTTTTTATTTATTCTTTCAGTGGGATGTAGGCCATTATTTGTTGCCCTTGAGAATTTTCTCAACTGAACCATTTTCGTGTCATTATAATAATCAAAGAATCCAAATATTGATGTAGTTTTAATGAGAAGTCAGTTTGTTAAATGTTTCAGGCTGCGTGGAAAGCCCTTTGACCTTTAACCTGTAACCTTCTGAATGGAGCTTTACATTGATGGAAATAAAATACAGCTCTGGAAACCTCTGTGTGTTTAGTCCCAACCTGCATTCGAGCAACACTTAGATTTACTGCACAATCTGGTTCTGTTGTATTCCAGTCCTGGGGATTTAATTCTGGCCATGGTGCCACCTTCTAATTCTACGTAAAACTTTCTTCATTAACCTCTGTCATTTTCGAGGTTTTACCTTCATTACTCACAATTTAGATCGAGAAGCAGGAGTAGGCTGTTCGGCCTAAGGATTTATTATTGTTTCGCTTGCTTGACCGGGAAATGTGCCTGTCATCAGATAGCCTCCAACCGTACACCCCCTTCCCCAGCCCCTTCACTAGACCTCACACTCTCCTGCCATTGGCCACGTAGCATGCCCATCCTCGCAGAACCCTGCCTTTTCAGTCAATTGGAAGGTGAATAGGCTCATAATTAGCCAACTGGATAATGCTTGGCTGCCAGCCAAACCCATTAGCAATACGTTTATAACAAATAACTACGGCTTCTTGATGGTGTCATGTGAGAGTACCTTTAAGAAATAGGTGTTTAAGAAATGGGTGTTCATAAAAATATCTGTAGTGGATGTACCTTTAAGAAATAGGTGTTTATCAGTGATATCAGTGTGGGTGGAGCTGGGCTGTCTGTCTGCTTTTACTTTCGTTTTAGGCTGTTTGCTATAGGGTGTGTTTTCGTTTTGTTTTGAGAGCTGGATAGCTGCAGGCAAAGCAAACAGCTGTATAAGGATCTCTCTGCAATCAAAGACAGTCTCCAGATCAATTGGGTGATTTCAAAGTGCTGACTGCTCTCAGTAGTGAATTTAAACCTGATCTCTCTGTTAAAAAGGGGCTTTTGTCTTATGGATGTTAATAAGGAATGATTAAGGTTTACTTATGGAATATTGTATCTGTGGGATTATTGGTGTTGATAGTTGTTAAGATGTTTACTGTGGGTTTATAAAGTGTTAACTGGTTTCATAAATAAACATTGTTTTAATTTAAAAGAACTGTGGATCTCTGGTACATCACACCTGTAGAGTGGGCCGTGTGCTCCCCATACCACAATCTATTTAAAGTTGTGGGTCAGGTGAACTCCATGATACATTTTGGGGTTCTCTAAACCCTGGCCCAAAACAATGAACACTAAACCGGGCAGCATGTGGTTAATCACATTGGCTGGTCTTCCTACATTACAATACTACAGACTCCAAATACTATTCCATTGGCTTTAATACATCTGCAGAGATCCTGAGGTCATGGAAATGCAAAATCCTCATTTCTTACATGGGTGAGCCATGGGAATGAAACATGTCACTAGATCACACTTAGAGAACTTAGAGTTCTGTTGCCAAATTATAGAGGGGATATTGAGAAGACCCAGAGAAGATTTACAAGGATAATACCAGAAATGCATGGGTGGACAAATCAGGAAAAGATTGATTAGATTGGGTCTTGAATGGTTTTGATAGAGTGGATACAGGGAGAATGCTTCCTCATGAGGAGACGAGCAGAACTCGAAGCCGGCAATGTAAGATGGTCACCAAGAAATCGAATAGGGAATTCAGGAGAAGCATCTCCACTCAGAGAGTGGGGAGAATGTGGAACTCATTCCCACAGGGCGGGCTCGAAGGGAATAGTATAGGAGATGGGAATAGAGGGTCACGATGGTGGATTTTGATGAGGAGAGATGGAAGGTGGTTCGAGTGAAGCATTAATACCAACATGGACTGGTTGGGCCAAATGGCCTGTTTCTGAGCCGATACAAGAGCACCTCAACATAATCCAGAGAGAGAATGAGGTGGGTGTTTGGGAGTAGAGCAGAAGGAAAGTTCAGTCGCATGTTATGGGTGGTTACTAAACAGTAGCACAGTGGTTAGCACTGTTGCTTCACAGCGCCAGGGACACGGGTCCAATTCCCGGCTTGGGTCACTGTCTGTTCGGAGTCTTCACGTTCTCCCCATGTCTGCGTGGGTTTCCTCCGGGCGCTCCGGTTTCCTCCCACAAGTCCCGAAATAACGTGCTGTTAGGTGAATTGGACATTCTGAATTCTCCCTCTGTGACTTGATTAGGGATAGTCAGCACGGATTTGTGAGGGGTAGGTCTTGCCTTACAAATCTTATTGAATTCTTTGAGGAGGTGACCAAGCATGTGGATGAAGGTAAAGCAGTGGATGTAGTGTACATGGATTTTAGTAAGGCATTTGATAAAGTTCCCCATGGTAGGCTTATGCAGAAAGTAAGGAGGCATGGGATAGTGGGAAATTTGGCCAGTTGGATAACGAACTGGCTAACCGATAGAAGTCAGAGAGTGGTGGTGGATGGCAAATCTTCAGCCTGGATCCCAGTTACCAGTGGCGTACCGCAGGGATCAGTTCTGGGTCCTCTGCTGTTTATGATTTTCATTAATGACTTGGATGAGGGAGTTGAAGGGTGGGTCAGTAAATTTGCAGACGATACGAAGATTGGTGGAGTTGTGGATAGTAAGGAGGGCTGTTGTCGGCTGCAAAGAGACATAGATAGGATGCAGAGCTGGGCTGAGAAGTGGCAGATGGAGTTTAACCCTGAAAAGTGTGAGGTTGTCCATTTTGGAAGGACAAATATGAATGCGGAATACAGGGTTAACGGTAGAGTTCTTGGCAATGTGGAGGAGCAGAGAGATCTTGGGGTCTATGTTCATACATCTTTGAAAGTTGCCACTCAAGTGGATAGAGCTGTGAAGAAGGCCTATGGTGTGCTCGCGTTCATTAACAGAGGGATTGAATTTAAGAGCCGTGAGGTGATGATGCAGCTGTACAAAACTTTGGTAAGGCCACATTTGGAGTACTGTGTACAGTTCTGGTCGCCTCATTTTAGGAAGGATGTGGAAGCTCTGGAAAAGGTGCAAAGAAGATTTACCAGGATGTTGCCTGGAATGGAGAGTAGGTCTTACGAGGAAAGGTTGAGGGTGCTAGGCCTTTTCTCATTAGAGCGGAGAAGGATAAGGGGCGACTTGATAGAGGTTTATAAGATGATCAGGGGAATAGATAGAGTAGACAGTCAGAGACTTTTTCCCCGGGTGGAACACACCATTACAAGGGGACATAAATTTAAGGTGAAAGGTGGAAGATATAGGAGGGATATCAGAGGTAGGTTCTTACCCAGAGAGTAGTGGGGGCATGGAATGCACTGCCTGTGGAAGTAGTTGAGTCGGAAACATTAGGGACCTTCAAGCAGCTATTGGATAGGTACATGGATGACGGTAAAATGATATAGTGTAGATTTATTTGTTCTTAAGGGCAGCACGGTAGCATTGTGGATAGCACAATTGCTTCACAGCTCCATGGTCCCAGGTTCGATTCCAGCTTGGGTCATTGTCTGTGCGGAGTCTGCACGTCCTCCCCGTGTCTGCGTGGGTTTCCTCCGGGTGCTCCGGTTTCCTCCCACAGTCCAAAGATGTGCGGGTTAGGTGAATTAGCCAATGATAAATTGCCCTTAATGTCCAAATTGCCCTTGGAGTTGGGTGGAGGTGTTGAGTTTGGGTATGGTGCTCTTTCCAAGAGCCGGTGCAGACTCAAAGGGCCGAATGGCCTCCTTCTGCACTGTAAATTCAATGATAATCTATGATTAATCTAGGACAAAGGTTCGGCACAACATCGTGGGCCGAAGGGCCTGTTCTGTGCTGTATTTTCTATGTTCTGTGTTCTATGTACTCGAACAGGCGCCGGAATGTGGCGACTAGGGGCTTTTCACTGTAACTTCATTGCAGTGTTAATGTAAGCCTACTTGTGACAATAATAAAGATTATTCTTCTTATTATTATTATTAAGGAAGCAGCAGCCCCAAGGAACACATCAGAGCTCAAATCTCTTCTCAGAATGGTAAATTACTATGGGCAGTTCATTCCCAACTTATCAACAATGTTAGCCCCCTGCATGCACTCAGATCAAAATACCAAAAATGGTGACTAGGGGATTTTCACAGTGTCATAATATGCACCCATGCACATCATGAGGTAAAAACAGGCAGTGACAGACACCCAGGTTAGCCAATCAACATGCAGGACAGAACACAACCAATCACCGGACAGAACACCAGAGGGGAGCTTCCAACTATAAAACACACGAGGCATCAGCATTCCGCCTCTTTCCACTCGTGACAACTGTAGTAACAGTCAGGGTGTATATATCAGTCAGCACCTTCTACACGTGGATCAGAGCTAGCCTAGTTTAGTAAGCTAGAGTTAGTACACTTAGAGTAGTAGAGTGTCAACCCACAGCCAGCTGTGTGCATTGTTACAGAAGTTCAATAAATCGTATTGAACCAACGCCTACATTTGGTGTATGCTTTACCGTTCATCTGCATCCTGTTGCAGTCTGTGTTACCCCAGGGTGAATAACACGACATGATACCAGGAGTCTACTTCATCTCAGTAATTTACCTTGAATAATTCAGTGACGACCAGCAAGTGCCTTCCAGCGGCATGGAGAAGATCCAGGCCCCTCCACAGCTCCGGATCTCCGGCAATCTCGGCGCCAACTGGCGGGTCTTCAAGCAGAAATTCAGTCTATACATTGAGGCCTCGGGCCTGGAGGATGCGTCCGATGCCAGAAAAGTCACGCTGCTCCTAGCGACTGCGGGGGACCAGGCCATCCAAATCTTCAATTCGCTCACTTTTGCCGACGGCGAGGACACGACCAAGTTCCAGACCGCGTTAGCCAAATTCGACAGTCACTGAGAAGTCGAAACAAACGAGAGCTTTGAGCGCTATGTCTTCCAGAAATGCCTTCAGAGTAAGGATGAACCTTTCCAATCCTTTCTAATTCATCTCCGCATATTAGCACAATCCTGCAACAACGGTGACACCGCTGATTCCCTCATCAGGGATCAGATCGTGTTTGGGGTCCACTCCGACACCCTGTGGGAGCAGCTCCTAAAAATAAAAACCATGACCCTGCCAGTAGCCATCGAGATGTGTAAAGTGCATGAACAGGCGAAAAGTCACTACTCCCGCCTTAAATCGGCGGAACAGGACCAACCTGCCTCCCACGAGGCAGAGAGTGTAGAGGCCATCGCCCGAATGCGGCGCCTTAGCATCGATGAAGGCGGCCATTTTGCACGCTTTTCCCCGGGTCCCACACATGCGCAGCACAGACGGGAGAACGAAGACCACACTGCGCCGGCGTGAACGGCGGCTGACCGCACTGCGCATGTGCGACGACACACGGAGCGTTACAACGTCAATGTCATGACGTACCCGAACTGCGGCACCGCCCACTTAAAGCGGCAATGCCCTGCAAGAGACAGGCGATGTTTAAATTGTGAGAAGCCTGGCCATTATGCAGCCTTGTGCAGGTCTGCACCTCCGCTCGTGGGCCAGCGATCCCAGTTCCAACGCAAACGCGTTCGAACTGTGCAGCAAGGGCTGCTGGATTCGGAACCTGGTAACAACACGGATCCAGAGGACGACTGCCTGGAGTCCCCATATCATGTGGGCATCATTACCACGTATGACAAGGCCTCCTCAAATTCAGCAACATGCCTACCCATCCTCAACGTGGATTCTGCAGACGAATGGCGTGCTGTCGTACAGGTCAACCAATGCAGCATCCGGTTCAAGCTGGACACTCGTGCTTCAGCCAATCTCATATCTCAAGCAGATCTTGCTCGCATCAAAAGGCAGCCAAAAATTCTTCCGCCGGCCTGCCAGCTGCTTGGTTATAATGGCAATGCCATTACTGCGTTAGGGTCTTGTCACCTGCATGTCTCCAACAAGGCCATCAAAGCCACACTGCGATTCTAAATCGTCAAGCCTAACAAGGCTTCCCTGCTTGGTGCCCATGCATGCAAGCTACTCAATCTCGTGCTGCGTGTAGATGCCATGTCCCCTGCCAATGCACATCTTCAGGCTGACATTGATGAAATCCTGCCACAATACCCGGATGTGTTCAGTGGGATGGGTACGCTGCCCTACCGCTACAAAATCTTACTCAGTCCTGATGCCACGCCTGTGATCCATGCACCACGACGGGTGCCGGCTCCTCTGAAGGCCGTTTAAAGGCGCAGCTGTAGGAGCTCCAAGACTAAGGTATAATCTCTAAAGTGACGGAACCGACTGACTGGGTCAGCTCTATGGTCTGTGTGAAGAAGCCCTCAGGAGAGTTGCGGATATGTATAGATCCCAAGGATCTTAACCGAAACATAACACTACCCTATCCCGAAGCGGAAGGAGCTAACCAGTGAGATGGCACATGCCAAATTCTTCACGAAGCTAGATGCATCGCGTGGCTTCTGGCAGGTACAACTGGACGAGTCCAGCAGGAAGCTCTGCACGTTTAATACACCTTTCGGAAGGTACTGTTACAACCGCATGCCGTTTGGTATTGTTTCAGCCTCTGAAATCTTTCACAGGATCATGGAACAGATGCTGGAGGGCATTGAGGGTGTGCGGGTTTATGTTGATAACGTCATTTTCTGGTCCACGACCCCAGAAGAATATATATCTCGTCTCCAACAAGTCTTGAGACCCATACATGCCAACGGCCTCAAGTTGAACAAGGCCAAATGCTCCTTTGGCATGTCATCAATCAAGTTTTTGGGTGATCAAATATCCCAGCAGGGCGTGCAACCGGACTCGGACAAAGTCAAGGCCACCAACACCATGAAGACCCCGGAAGACAAAAAGGCGATACTCCGCTTCCCAGGTATGGTCAACTTCTTGGGAAAGTTCATTCCCAACCTCGCATCGCACACTGCGGCTCTCAGGCACCTGGAGAAGAAGTCCACTGCCTTTCAGTGGATACCCACACATCAAGCAGAGTGGCTCGAGTTAAAGGCAATGCTCACCACTGCTCCGGCACTGGTGTTCTTTGACCCAGAGCGGGAGACATTGCTTCAGTGCATTCTCCTTCGACTCCGCAGGTATGATTTTGAATTGGTTTACAAACCGGGCAAGGAGCTAATCATTGTGGATGCCCTGTCTCGGGCCATCACCTCGCCCTGTGAACAGGTCAACTTTATCCGCCAAATTGAGGCACAGGTGCAACGGTGTGCCAGCAACTTCCCGGCCTCAGACGAACGAGTCGTCAACATTCAGGAAGAGACTGCCAAGGACCCTCTTCTGCAGCGGGTCATGCATCACTTTGCAAATGGTTGGCAGAAAGGGCAATGCCCCCAGTTCTTTAATGTCAAGGATGACCTAACAGTTGTCGAGGGGATCCTCCTCAAGCTGGATCGTATCGTTATTCCTCGCAGCCTCCAGAGCTTAGTGCTCAAACAAATCCACGAGGGACACCTCGGTATCGAGAAATGCCGGCGCAGGGCCCGGCAGGCTGTCTATTGGCCTGGCATCAACGAGGACATATCCAACATGGTCCTTGTGGTGGTATGTATTCGAGGTCATGTGGGACTGTGAAGCCGTGATGCTATTGGCTGACAGATCCCGGGTCCTGGTTGGCTGCTGACTCCTGGCTCCGCCCTGAAGGCGGAGTATAAGAACCCGAGCTTCTCCCCGCCGCTTCATTCTGTTGCTGAACTGCTGGGGACAAGTCTCGCTTAATAAAGCCTCAATCGACTTCATCACTTCTCGTCTCTCCCGTAAGTCATTGTGCGCTACAATTTATTAAGCGAGCTTAAAGGACTATGGAGCTCCGGATCGCCCCGGAATGCCTGCGGATCAGCCCCCACGCAGCAAACTCGGCAGCAGTATTTAAACACTGGCAAGCATGTTTTGAAGGCTACCTCCGAACGGCCCCCGGCCGGATCACAGAAGACCAGAAAATGCAGGTCCTGCATTCGAGGGTAAGCCCGGAAATTTACCCTCTCATAGAAGACGCAGAGGATTTCCCGACGGCGCTCGCATTACTGAAGAGCATCTACGTTCGCCCCGTGAACCAGGTCTACGCGCGCTACCAACTCGCAACGAGACGGCAAAGTCCCGGAGAATCGCTAGAAGAATTCTACGCCGCGCTGCTAATTTTGGGACGGGGCTGCAGCTGCCCGCCGGTGAACGCGATCGAACACACGGACAAGCTAATTCGCGATGCTTTTGTGGCAGGTATGAACTCTCCCCAAATCCGCCAAAGACTTTTAGAAAGAGAGTAGTTAGGACTCTCAGAGGCACGGGCCATTGCAGCTTCCCTAGATGTGGCCTCGCAAAACGCCCGCGCCTACGACCCCAACCACGCGGCAGCCCCTTGGGCTCCGTGGACTCCCGTCGCGACAAAACCCCCCCCCCTCACAGGCTTGCGCGGTTAAAGCGCCAGACCATCCCGGGGGGGCCTGCTGCTATTTCTGCAGGCAAGCGAGACACCCCCGGCAGCGCTGCCCGGCCCGCGCAGCTATTTGTAAAAGCTGCGGCAAGAAGGGCCATTACGCGGCTGTGTGCCGGTCCCGGGGGGTCGCCGCAATCCCCGGAGAAGAACGATCCCAGCATAGCCCAAACGCTCCCCAACCCCCGCCCCCAGCGCCCCATGTGCGACCCGCGGGTGCCGCCATTTTGGATCCCGGGCACCATGAGGGTAGGATGAGCGCCGCCATCTTGTGACCCCCCAGCCACGTGCGATTCATGGGGGCGGCCATTTTGTCCATCCCCGACCACGTGCGATCCATGGGGGCGGCCATTTTGTCCACCCCCGGCCGCGTGCGATTCATGGACGCCGCCATCTTGGATGACAACAAAGGACCCCAGCATCGACGGCTCCACGGGGTCCGAAGAAGGCGCCGCGACACTACTACCACGACTGGCTAGGGTGACTCTGGATCAATCACGGCCCCGGACGCTCCAGACGACGACAACAACGGTGCTGATCAACGGACACGAGACATCATGCTTGATCGACTCCGGGAGCACTGAAAGTTTCATTCACCCAGACACGGTAAGACGCTGTTTTCTGACCATCCATCCAAGTACGCAAAAGATTTCCCTAGCTGCAGGATCCCACTCCGTAGAGATCAAAGGGTTCTGCATCGCGAACCTAACGGTGCAAGGGAGGGAGTTTAAAAACTACAGGCTCTACGTCCTTCCCCAACTCTGCGCGCCCACATTACTGGGATGAGATTTCCAGTGTAACCTGCAGAGCCTAACATTTCAATTCGGCGGCCCAATACCCCCACTCACTATCTGCGGCCTCGCAACTCTCAAGGTTGAACCGCCATCCTTGTTTGCAAACCTCACCCCGGATTGCAAACCCGTCGCCACTAGGAGCAGACAGTACAGCGCCCAGGACCGGATATTTATTCGGTCTGAAGTCCAGTGGTTGCTGAAGGAAGGCATAATCCAGGCCAGCAATAGTCCCTGGAGAGCCCAGGTGGTAGTAGTAAAGACCGGGGAGAAGCAAAGGATGGTCATAGACTATAGCCAGACCATCAACAGGTACACACAGCTAGATGCGTACCCTCTCCCCCGCATATCCGACATGGTAAATCTGATTGCCCAGTATAAGGTTTTCTCCACCGTGGACCTCAAGTCCGCCTACCACCAGCTCCCCATCCGCCCAGGTGACCGCAGGTACACAGCCTTCGAGGCAGACGGGCGTCTATGCCACTTCCTAAGGGTCCCATTTGGTGTCACGAACGGGGTCTCGGTCTTCCAACGGGAGATGGACCGAATGGTTGACCAGCACGGGTTGCAGGCCACGTTCCCGTATCTCTACAACGTAACCATCTGCGGCCACGATCAGCAGGACCACGACGCCAACCTCCAAAAATTCCTCCAGACCGCTAACGCCCTGAACCTCACATACAACGAGGAAAAGTGCGTTTTTAGCACAAACCGGTTGGCCATCCTGGGATACGTAGTGCGCAATGGGATAATAGGCCCCGACCCCGAACGCATGCGCCACCTTATTTCCCCTCCCCCACTGCTCCAAAGCCCTGAAACATTGCCTGGGGTTCTTTTCATATTACGCCCAGTGGGTCCCCCAGTATGCAGACAAGGCCCGCCCGCTAATACAGACCACTACGTTCTCCCTGTCGACAGAGGCTCGCCAGGCCTTCAGCCGCATCAAAGCGGATATCGCAAAGGCCACGATGCGCGCCATCGACGAGTCCCTCCCCTTCCAAGTCGAGAGCGACGCATCCGACGTAGCTCTGGCGGCCACCCTTAACCAAGCTGGCAGACCCGTGGCCTTTTTCTCCCGAACCCTCCACGCCTCAGAAATCCGCCACTCCTCAGTGGAAAAGGAAGCCCAAGCCATAGTGGAAGCTGTGCGACATTGGAGGCATTACCTGGCCGGCAGGAGATTCACTCTCCTCACCGACCAACGGTCGGTAGCCTTCATGTTCGATAATGCACAGCGGGGCAAAATTAAAAATGACAAGATATTAAGGTGGAGGATCGAGCTCTCCACCTTCAACTACGAGATCTTGTACCATCCCGGAAAGCTGAACGAGCCGTCCGATGCCCTATCCCGCGGCACATGTGCCAACACACAAATAGACCGTCTCCAAGCCCTCCACGAGGACCTCTGCCACCCGGGGGTCACTCGGTTCTACCATTTCATAAAGTCCCGCAACCTCCCCTACTCTGTGGAGGAGGTCCGTACAGTCACCAGGAACTGCCACATCTGCGCAGAGTGCAAACCGCACTTTTTCAGGCCGGATAGAGCGCACCTGATCAAGGCTTCCCGCCCCTTTGAACGCCTCAGTCTGGATTTCAAAGGGCCTCTCCCCTCCACCGACCGCAACGCATACTTCCTGAACGTGGTGGATGAGTACTCTCGTTTCCCCTTCGCCATCCCCTGCCCCGACATGACAGCGGCCACAGTCATAGAACATGGAACATAGAACATAGAACAATACAGCGCAGTACAGGCCCTTCGGCCCACGATGTTGCACCGAAACAAAAGCCATCTAACCTACACTATGCCATTATCATCCATATGTTTATCCAATAAACTTTTAAATGCCCTCAATGTTGGCGAGTTCACTACTGTAGCAGGTAGGGCATTCCACGGCCTCACTACTCTTTGCGTAAAGAACCTACCTCTGACCTCTGTCCTATATCTATTACCCCTCAGTTTAAAGTTATGTCCCCTCGTGCCAGCCATTTCCATCCGCGGGAGAAGGCTCTCACTGTCCACCCTATCCAACCCCCTGATCATTTTGTATGCCTCTATTAAGTCTCCTCTTAACCTTCTTCTCTCCAACGAAAACAACCTCAAGTCCATCAGCCTTTCCTCATAAGATTTTCCCTCCATACCAGGCAACATCCTGGTAAAGCTCCTCTGCAACCACTCCAAAGCCTCCACGTCCTTCCTATAATGCGGTGACCAGAACTGTACGCAATACTCCAAATGCGGCCGTACCAGAGTTCTGTACAGCTGCAACATGACCTCCCGACTCCGGAACTCAATCCCTCTACCAATAAAGGCCAACACTCCATAGGCCTTCTTCACAACCCTATCAACCTGGGTGGCAACTTTCAGGGATCTATGTACATGGACACCTAGATCCCTCTGCTCATCCACACTTTCAAGAACTTCACCATTAGCCAAATATTCCACATTCCTGTTATTCCTTCCAAAGTGAATCACCTCACACGTCTCTACATTAAACTCCATTTGCCACCTCTCAGCCCAGCTCTGCAGCTTATCTATATCCCTCTGTAACCTGCTACATCCTTCCACACTATCGACAACACCACCGACTTTAGTATCGTCTGCAAATTTACTCACCCACCCTTCTGCGCCTTCCTCTAGGTCATTGATAAAAATGACAAACAGCAACGGCCCCAGAACAGATCCTTGTGGTACTCCACTTGTGACTGTACTCCATTCTGAACATTTCCCATCAACCACCACCCTCTGTCTTCTTTCAGCTAGCCAATTTCTGATCCACATCTCTAAATCACCCTCAATCCCCAGCCTCCGTATTTTCTGCAATAGTCTACCGTGGGGAACCTTATCAAACGCTTTGCTGAAATCCATATACACCACATCAACTGCTCTACCCTCATCTACCTGTTCAGTCACCTTCTCAAAGAACTCAATAAGGTTTGTGAGGCATGACCTACCCTTCACAAAGCCATGCTGACTATCCCTGATCATATTATTCCTATCTAGATGATTATAAATCTTGTCTCTTATAATCCCCTCCAAGACTTTACCCACTACAGACGTGAGGCTCACCGGTCTATAGTTGCCGGGGTTGTCTCTGCTCCCCTTTTTGAACAAAGGGACCACATTTGCTGTCCTCCAGTCCTCTGGCACTATTCCTGTAGCCAATGATGACATAAAAATCAAAGCCAAAGGTCCAGCAATCTCTTCCCTGGCCTCCCAGAGAATCCTAGGATAAGTCCCATCAGGTCCCGGGGACTTATCTATTTTCAGCCTGTCCAGAATTGCCAACACCTCTTCCCTACATACCTCAATGCCATCTATTCTATTAGCCTGGGGCTCAGCATT
The DNA here is from genome assembly GCF_047496885.1 of Scyliorhinus torazame. Classification (NCBI taxonomy): domain Eukaryota; kingdom Metazoa; phylum Chordata; class Chondrichthyes; order Carcharhiniformes; family Scyliorhinidae; genus Scyliorhinus; species Scyliorhinus torazame. Next base: position 341,462,617 of record NC_092709.1, on the reverse strand, counting down.
CTCCTCCTCAACATTATCTTTTTCCTGAGTGAATACTGACGAAAAATATTCATTTAGTATCTCGCCTATCTCTTCAGACTCCACACACAATTTACCATCCCTGTCCTTGACTGGTCCTACTCTTACCCTAGTCATTCGCTTATTCCTGACATACCTATAGAAAGCTTTTGGGTTTTCCTTGATCCTTCCTGCCAAATACTTCTCATGTCCCCTCCTTGCTCGTCTTAGCTCTCTCTTTAGATCCTTCCTCGCTACCTTGTAACTATCCATCGCCCCAACTGAAACTTCACACCTCATCTTCACATAGGCCTCCTTCTTCCTCTTAACAAGAGATTCCACTTCCTTGGTAAACCACGGTTCCCTCGCTCGACGCCTTCCTCCCTGCCTGACCGGTACATACTTATCAAGATCACGCAGTAGCTGATCCTTGAACAAGCCCCACTTATCCAGTGTGCCCAACACTTGCAGCCTACTTCTCCACCTTATCCCCCCCAAGGCACGTCTAATGGCATCATAATTGCCCGTCCCCCAGCTATAACTCTTGCCCTGCGGTGTATACTTATCCCTTTCCATCATTAACGTAAACGTCACCGAATTGTGGTCACTGTCCCCAAAGTGCTCTCCTACCTCCAAATCCAACACCTGGCCTGGCTCATTACCCAAAACCAAATCCAACGTGGCCTCGCCTCTTGTTGGCCTGTCAACATATTGTTTCAGGAAACCCTCCTGCACACTGTACAAAAAACGACCCATCTATTGTACTCAAACTATATCTTTTCCAGTCAATATTTGGAAAGTTAAAGTCTCCCATAATAACTACCCTGTTACTTTCGCTCTTATCCAGAATCATCTTCGCCATCCTTTCCTCTCCATCCCTAGAACTATTAGGAGGCCTATAAAAAACTCCCAACAGGGTGACCTCTCCTTTCCTGTTTCTAACTTCAGCCCATACTACCTCGGAAGAAGAGTCCCCATCTAGCATCCTCTCTGCCACCGTAATACTGCTCTTGACTAGCAGTGCCACACCTCCCCCTCTTTTGCCTCCTTCTCTGAGCTTACTAAAACACCTAAACCCCGGAACCTGCAACATCCATTCCTGTCCCTGCTCTATCCATGTCTCCGAAATGGCCACAACATCAAAGTCCCAGGTACCAACCCATGCTGCCAGTTCCCCGACCTTGTTTCGTATACTCCTGGCATTGAAGTAGACACACTTCAAACCACCTACCTGAACACTGGCCCCCTCCTGCGACGTCAAATCTGTGCTCCTGACCTCTATACTCGCATTCTCCCTTACCCTAAAACTACAATCCAGGTTCCCATGCCCCTGCTGCATTAGTTTAAACCCCCCCAAAGAGCACTAACAAATCTCCCCCCCAGGATATTTGTGCCCCTCATGTTCAGATGTAGACCATCCTGTCTGTAGAGGTCCCACCTTCCCCAGAAAGAGCCCCAGTTATCCAGAAAACTGAATCCCTCCCGCCTGCACCATCCCTGTAGCCACGTGTTTAAATGCTCTCTCTCCCTATTCCTCATCTCACTATCACGTGGCACGGCCAACAACCCAGAGATAACAACTCTGTTTGTTCTAGTTCTGAGCTTCCATCCTAGCTCCCTGAAAGCCTGCCTGACATCCTTGTCCCCTTTCCTACCTATGTCGTTCGTGCCAATGTGGACCACGACTTGGGGCTGCTCCCCCTCCCCCCTAAGGACCCGGAAAACACGATCCGAGACATCACGTACCCTTGCACATGGGAGGCAACATACCAAACGTGAGTCTCTCACGCTCCCACAAAATCTCCTATCTGTGCCCCTGACTATAGAGTCCCCAATTACTAATGCTCTGCTCTTCTCCCCCCTTCCCTTCTGAGCACCAGGGACAGACTCCGTGCCAGAGGCCCGTACCCCATGGCTTACCCCTGGTAAGTCCCCCCCCCCCCCCACAAGTATCCAAAGCGGTATACTTGTTTCTCAGGGGAACGACCGCATGGGATTCCTGCACTGACTGCTTTTTCCCAGTCCCTCTTACAGTTACCCACCTATCTCCAATCTTTGGTGTAACTAATTCCCTGAAGCTGCTATCTATGACCCCTTCTGCCTCCCGAATGATCCGAAGTTCTTCCAACTCCAGCTCCAGTTCCCTAACTCGGTCTTGGAGGAGCTGGAGATGGCAGCACTTCCTGCAGGTAAAATCAGCAGGGACACTAACTGCATCCCTCACCTCAAACATCCTGCAGGAGGAACATTGCACTCCCTTCCCTGCCATTCCTCTAACTTTCTACCAAGATCTGGCTAACAACTAAATTAAATTTTTTATAAAAAATAATAATAATATAATAAAATATGGTACTTAACTCAGACCAATGGGTTTTATTATTTAGGTTAGAGGAGGAGGGCGGGTGGGAGACACTACACGTGTAGTGTCTCGGGTTTCCTCTCCACCAGAATTTATTGGTGAGGGTCTTCCCAGACGTCCGCGGGTCGACTTCCTGTTCCCGCCTAAAACACTAATTTAAAAAAAAAAATTCTCAGCTCCTGCTGAAATTGACTAACCAGCCAGCTCCACTCCCGCCGAAATCGACTGGCCTGCCCCTGCAAAGACAAGTGCTTTTAAAGGACAGACTTACCTCCCAGCAGCCACTTCCGCACTGCTCCCGCTGAAACTGACTCACCAGCTGTTCTCCCGCCGAAATCGACTGGCCTGCCCCTGCAAAGACAAGTGCTTTTAAAGGACAGACTTACCTCCCAGCAGCCACTTCCGCACTGCTCCCGCTGAAACTGACTCACCAGCTGTTCTCCCGCCGAAATCGACTGGCCTGCCCCTGCAAAGACAAGTGCTTTTAAAGGACAGACTTACCTCCCAGCAGCCACTTCCGCACTGCTCCCGCTGAAACTGACTCACCAGCTGTTCTCCCGCCGAAATCGACTGGCCTGCCCTTGCAAAGACAAGTGCTTTTAAAGGACAGACTTACCTCCCAGCAGCCACTTCCGCACTGCTCCCGCTGAAACTGACTCACCAGCTGTTCTCCCGCCGAAATCGACTGGCCTGCCCCTGCAAAGACAAGTGCTTTTAAAGGACAGACTTACCTCCCAGCAGCCACTTCCGCACTGCTCCCGCTGAAACTGACTCACCAGCTGTTCTCCCGCCGAAATCGCCATGAAAGTCATTAAAGCCCTTGGCACCATATTCACACTGTTCGGTTGCCCCGCGTATATCCATAGCGAAAGGGGGTCCTCCTTCACGAGTGACGAGCTGCGCCAGTTCCTGCTCAGAAAGGGCATAGCTTCGAGCAGGACGACCAGCTACAACCCCCGGGGGAACGGGCAAGTAGAGAGGGAGTACGGCACGGTCTGGAAGACCGTCCTGCTGGCCCTACGGTCCAGGGATCTCCCAGTTTCCCGGTGGCAGGATGTACTCCCGGATGCTCTCCACTCCATCCGCTCGCTGCTGTGTACCATCACTAACCAAACGCCCCATGAGCGCCTCCTTGTCTTCCCCAGGAAGTCCTCCTCCGGAACGTCACTGCCGACTTGGCTGGCGGCCCCAGGACCCATCTTGCTCCGGAAACATGTGCGGGCGCACAAATCGGACCCGTTGGTCGAGAGGGTTCACCTTCTCCACGCGAACCCGCAGTACGCCTACGTGGCGTACCCCGACGGCCGACAGGACACGGTCTCCCTGCGGGACCTGGCGCCCACCGGCAACACACACACCCCCCCGACACCGATCATCCCCTCCCTACCACCGGCGCACCCCGCGACCGCCCCCTTCCCGGGAGGATCGGTCCTCCTCCCGTGCCCGCCCAGGAGTGAAACAGGAACGAACACCGAAACGCTCCCGGAGACGACAACGCCTGAACAAGCACCTGCACCACCATCGGGGCTGAGGCGATCGACGAGGAAGACCAGACCGCCCGCTCGACTCATGGCATCCGCGTGACACCAAGAATGTTGTTGTACTGTAACAAAAAAAAAATGTTTTTCTCTTACTAATATTGTAAATAGTTTCACAAACTTTGTACATAGCCCAGTGTAGGGCTAAAACTGTAGTAACATGTCCGAAACTTTCCTCACAGGACCAGCCTTGTAAACCCCTACCACCATGCGAACCACCACCCCGCCGGGTTCCTTTTTAACAAGGGGTGAATGTGGTGGTATGTATTAGGGGTCATGTGGGACTGTGAAGCCGTGATGCTATTGGCTGACAGATCCCGGGTCCTGGTTGGCTGCTGACTCCTGGCTCCGCCCTGAAGGCGGAGTATAAGAACCCGAGCTTCTCCCCACCGCTTCATTCTGTTGCTGAACTGCTGGGGACAAGTCTCGCTTAATAAAGCCTCAATCGACTTCATCACTTCTCGTCTCTCTCGTAAGTCATTGTGCGCTACAGTCCTCAATTGTGCGACTTGCCAGCGTTTCCAGCCTGCTCAGCCCAAAGAAACACTCCAGCAACACGAGATCGTGACCTCTCCGTGGTCGAAGGTGGGAATCGACCTTTTTCACGCCAATGGGCGTGACTACGTGCTTATAATTGACTACTTCTCGAGTTACCCCAAAGTGGTGAAACTATCCGACCTCACATCTAGGACTGTCATCAAGGCCTGCAAGGAGATATTTGCCAGGCATGGTATTCCGCTCATGGCCATGAGTGACAATGGTGCCTGCTTCTACAGCCTAGAGTGGTCCAACATCGCGAAGCTATACCAGTTCATGTACATTACCTCGAGCAGGCATTACCTGCAATCTAACGGGAAGGTCGAAAAAGGGGTCCATATCGTGAAGCAACTGCTCTGCAAGGCTGCGGACTCAGCTTCTGACTTTAACATTGCGCTGTTGGCGTACAGGGCAACCCCTCTGTCCACCGGTATGTCTCCGGCACAACTCCTTATGAATCGTGACCTGCGGATGACTGTTCCGGCCATTCATTTATCTGACCTGGATCACCTCCCGGTGCTGCAAAAGGGGCAGCAACTGGCAAAAGCTGACATACAATGCTCACGCTACTGATTTGCCTGTGCTCTCTCCGGAAGGTGCTGTTGTTGTTCGACAGGCTACACCCAGGTCGTTCATGGTTCGCATGGCTGATGGATCCATTGTCAGGCGCAACAGAAGGGCACTACGCAAACTTGCCTGCCCACCACCGGATCTCACGTTCCCAGCTGTCGTTATGCCTTTTCCAGACACCTCACTCCACGAGGCCACCAATCTGGCTGCAATCCCGCCTGTCAAGGCGCCATCGTCCCCACCTCCACCTCTCAGGCGGTCGGCAAGGATCCCGATACCAGCCCCAGAGATTGGACTTATAAATATTTCCTTTGTACATATTGTTTTGTATCTACACGCTAGATACCTTACATGTACATATGCATTCACTCACTCACCATTTGCTGTAAATAGTTATATCTTTAAATATATCGTATATGCTCCAAGCAGCCGACACATTTTTTTTTTTTTTTTTTTTTTTAAAAAGGGGCGATGTCATAATATGCACCCATGCACATCATGAGGTAAAAACAGGCAGTGACAGACACCCAAGTTAGCCAATCAACATACAGGACAGAACACAACCAATCACCAGGCAGAACACCAGAGGGGGGCTTCCAACTATAAAACACACGAGGCATCAGCACTCCGCCTCTTTCCACTCGTGACAGTCAGGGTGTATATATCAGTCAGCACCTTCTACACGTGAATCAGAGCTAGCCTGGTCTAGTAAGCTGGAGTTAGTACACTTAAGAGTAGTAGAGTGTCAACCACAGCCAGCTGTATGCATTGTTACAGAAGTTCAATAAATCGTATTGAATCTGACAACAATTGGACCTGACTAAATCACACTCCAGTTGTACTTTATCCAGTGGAACTGGGATACAATTTCCGCCTATCTCACTAATACCCGAGCTTTCATTGAGCTCGCTAAAGAAAAAAACAAATCTTTCTCCAAAACCAGAGTTTGAGGAATCCCTGTGCCCTTAAAATTTGTGATGGGTTTGGTTTCCTCAATTGAGGAAAATAGGACCCTCCCTTTAGACACTAAGCCGGCACATCTCGCATCTACCTCATTCCTCCCACAGAAGTGTTTACTTCCGGTCTCCTAAGTCCTGTTAAAGCTACAGTCTGCTCTGTAGTATTCTCCATTTTTGTTCCCTTTTCAGAATCCTCCTTATGAACTGCTACAACTCCCATGGGCTTTCCTTGCAACTTCCAACATGCTGAACGAATGTGTCCACCTTATTACAATGGTATGGCCATCCGAGCCGAGACACAAACATTCTCTCCGCAGGCAACAAAGCTTCTTAACTCACCAAGGAACATGCCCAGGCAAGTCACTCGGCATTAGCCCAGACTGAAAAACACATTCCTTGGTCAATTTCACATGGTCAATTTCACATGCTCTTCCTAGAAGCAACACAAAATCCTTTTTAAAACCCTGACCACTGCACACAAACACACTCTAACCCTTAAATATTTGAAAGCCAATATTCTTAAAATGTTCCAATCGTCAGAACTCCCCACTTGAAAAACAGAACCAGCAATGTAAACCGAAGGCTTCATTTTCCTAAAACCTTCTTAACGTTAAACATTTCTGAAGATTACATACAACTTATACTCCGTACAAAATATCATTTTATTTTTTTCCACAGGCAAACATCAACATGAATATAGCCCATTTTAATATTCTCATCTGTTACAGTCGTGACAATGCAACAGCATTACCTTTTCTTTCGGACAGACTCTGGAATAGGTTCTGTCTAAGTTGCCCTGGCATCATCAAGTGGTCTCCGAGATAGCTCCCAGTAATTTCTCGAAAGCTGCTTGATGACGGGCTCCCACATTTAGTACAAGTTCTTCAGCCTCCGGATTCAGCATTCCACCACTGAAGATGCTCTCTGTGAAACAGCGAGACAGCTCCAGTCCTTCATCTGCCCCTCCTGACCAGGTCCGGGTATCATCAAATCCTGTTCCAATCGTCTGCCACGAGAGGCATTCGAATGGCGGAGCGGACACGGTGGGCTCCCAATTCATTGGCTAGCAGCCAAATCATAGATTATCATAGACTTTACAGTGCAGAAGGAGGCCATTCAGCCCATCGAGTCGGCACCGGCTCTTGGAAAGAGCACCCTACCCAAGGTCAACACCTCCACCCAACATTCAGGGCAATTTTGGATACTAAGGGCAATTTATCATGGCCAATCCACCTAACCTGCACATCTTTGGACTGTGGGAGGAAAACGGAGCACCCGGAGGAAACCCACGCACACACGGGAAGGATGTGCAGACTCCGCACAGTCAGTGACCCAAGCCGGAATCGAACCTGGGACCCTGGAGCTGTGAAGCAATTGTGCTAACCACTGTGCTACCATGCTGCCCCGTCAATCAAATCAAGTCCTCACTGAGTTCTCCTGCTGCTGCAATCTTCTGCTTCAGTTTAAATAAATAAATAATCTTTAGTGTCACAAGTAGGCTTACATTAACACTGCAATGAAGTTACTGTGAAAAGCCCCTATTCGCCACATTTCGGCACCTGTTCGGGTACACAGAGGGAGAATTCAGAATTCTCAGGCGGTACGGGAATTGAACCCTCGCTGCTGACCTTGTCCTGCCTCGCAAACCAGCTGTCTAGCCCCTTGAGCTAAACCAGGCCCATATTTAAAGGCACAGGCCACGTACAAGCTGCTTTGCCTGAAAGTCACAGCTCCACCAAACATCCAAAGATGTGCAGTTTAGGTAAATTGGCCATCCTAAATTCCCCTCAGTGCCCAAAAGCCCCAAAAGCTTAGGATGGGTTACGGGGATAAGGTGGAGGTGTGGGCTTGGCTAGGGTGCTCTTCCAAGGGCCAGTACAGACTCAATGGGCCGAATGGCCTCCTTGTGCTCTGTCAATTCTATAATTCTATGATTCTATAGATCGAAAGTGCAATGGCAATACAAAAGAATGGGAAAGAAGGAATAAACCTGGAGGACCCTTACACGATGGAGAGAGGGGATCTTCCCAAATAAGGAAGGAGAACCTAGCCGTCACCTTTGGTGTCAGAACCTTTTACCAGTATGTTTGTGGGAGGCACTTCACAGTCATCATCGATGATAAACCTTTACTTGGGATTTTCAAGGAAGACAAAGCAACCCCATTTGCGCCTGTGAGAATCAAGCTTTGGGCTTTGTTATTGGCGGTCTACGAATACACTTTCCAACACATAGAAACATAGATAATAGAAGCATGAGGAGGCCATTCGGCCCTTTGAGTCTGCTCCGCCATTCATTATGACCATGGCTGATCACCAAGTTCAATACCCTGATCCTGCCTCCACCCATATCCCTTGGATCCCAAGAGCAATCTCTAATTCCTTCTTGCAATTACACAACGTTTAGCCTCAACTATTTTCTCTGGTAGTGAATTCCACAGATTCACCACTCTCTGGGTGAAGAAATTTCTCCTCACCTCAGTCCTAAAAGGTTTATCCCTTATCCTCAAACTATGATCCCTAGTCTGGACTCGCCCACCATCACGAACATTCTTTCTGAATCTACCCTGTCTAATCCTGTTAAAATTTTGTAAGTTTCTGTGAGATCCCCGCTCACTCTTCTAATGGCAGCCATTAAAAATTAACGACTATCCCCGGAGACAAAATTGGTACGTTTCCTCATTCCTTACGAAACCATGCCACACATGAAACTTGGAATAACCACTCCTAAGTGTTGGGAATGTATTATACCAATAATCCACCATTCTATCTGTACCATGCTTTGCCCTTGTATTTGTAACTGTGCTATGCTGTTGCCCTTGTGGGCTACACCTATGGGCCATTGTGTGGCATTATCCATAAGGGAACATATTGGGGCCTCTATGGGCTCTGCCCATGGCTCCTCCCCTTGAAGGGAGGTATAAAGAGCAGTCGACCTGTAGACAGTTCTCAGTATTGGATCAGTCGCAGGCAGGCACTGCTCTAAGTTGATTAAAACCACGGTTTACTTTTACTCTGGTCGCATCAATTTAATCAACCTAAACGCACCTATGGAATCGGCCCTCCAACCTGACCAACTGGGACTCGGTCCGCAGGCCGCGCAGGCAAAATAATTTTTTCACACTGGCTCCGCTGCTTCAAGGCCTATCTCGCAGCCTCCTCCACGCCTTCCGTCACCGACGAACAGAAGCTGAGCCTCCTCCACGCAAGGGTGAGCCATTGAATCTCTGTTCAACTCGACGAGGCCTCCTCCGACGCAGACGCCCTCGCAATGCTCGAACGCCTCTATGTACGGTCCATGAACGAGGTCTACGCGCTAGACATCCTCACCACTCGCCACCAGCGCCCCGGGGAATCGCTAGAAGACTACCTACGCGACCTCAAAGTCCTCACACGCAGCTGCAACTACCAGGCCGTTACGACCACTCAACATATGGAACTCGCCATCCGAGACGTCTATGTGGCGGGAGTCCGGTCCAACTCGCCTACTCGAAAAGGCCCTGGACCTGGATCAGACGGTAAAGTTAGCCTCCTCTCTGGAAGTAGCGTTTCAGAGTCTTAACGCGTTCCCGGCTGACCACGCGACCCCCTCGTGGACCCCCGGCCAAAGACTACCCCAGGCCTGTGCCGCGCGGCCGCCCACCCACCATGGGGGGGCTACCCTGCTATTTCTGCGGCCAGTCCCTACACCCCCGGCAGCACTGCCCGGCCCATAACGCGAACTGCAGCAGCTGCGAGAGAAAAGGACATTTCGCCAACTTTTGCCTGGCCAGGCCCAAGAACTCTAACTCACAGACCCGATCCTCAGACTCACAGGCCCGCAGCGTGGCAGAGTGTCTGCCGCCTCCGGCCCCTGTAGACGCCTCAGCCTCGTGCAATCAGTGGGGGCAGCCATCTTGCAGCCCTCACAGCACGTGCGACGCACGTGGGCCGCCATCTTGCCATCCTCCCCCACGCGGCTGACCACGTGCGATCCATTTTGGACGCCATCTTCCTCACCGCCCGCCACGCTCGACCAACGGGGGCTGCCATCTTGGCCGCCATCTGCTACGCCGTTCGATGCGTACGATCAACAAGGGCAGCCATCGCGAAACCGCCCCAGCACCTCCGACCACGCCGGCTACCCGTAACTCAGCGCGGTCACCCTGGACCAGTCACGACCCAAACACCTCCGGAGCTCCATGATCACCGTCCGGGTAAACAGGCACGAGACGCCTTGCCTTATCGACTCCGGGAGCACAGAGAGCTTCAATCACCTGGACATGCTAAGATGCTGCTCGCTCCCAATTTTCCTGGCGCACCAAACCATCTCCCTCGCCTCTGGGACCCACTCGGTGCAAATCCGAGGGTGCACTACTGCAACCCTAGCAAGACAGAGCGCCGAGTACGCCAATTTTAAATTATATGCGCTCCCAGAGCTCTGCGCTCCTCTCCTATTAGGGCTAGATTTCCAATGCAACCTCAGGAGCTTAACCCTGAAGTTCGGGGGGCCCCTACCCCCACTCACCATATGCAGCCTCGCGACCCTAAAAGTCGACCCTCCCCCACTCTTCGCAAACCTCACCGCCGACTGCAAACCATTCGCCACCAGAAACAGGCGGCATAGCATGCAGGACTTTTATCAGGTCCGATGTCCAGCAACTTTTGCGGGAGGGAGTAATCGAGGCCAGCAATAGTCCCTGGAGAGCTCAGGTGGTGGTCGTCAAGACCGGGGAAAAGTTCCGGATGGTGGTTGATGACAGCCAGACCATTAACCGGTTTACGCAACTCGATGCGTACCCCCTTCCCCGGATTGCAGACATGGTAAACCAGATCGCACACTACCGGGTGTTCGCCACGGTGGATCTGAAGTCTGCATACCACCAGCTCCCAATTCGCCCGGAGGACCGCCAGTACATGGCTTTTGAGGCAGACGGCCGCCTTTTCCACTTCCTCCGGGTCCCCTTTGGTGTCACGAACGGGGTTTCGGTGTTCCAAAGAACAATGGACCGAATGGTGGACCAGTACAGGCTGCGGGCCACATTTCCGTACTTGGACAATGTCACCATCTGTGGCCATGATCAGCAGGACCAAGATGCCAACCTTCAAAGATTTCTCCAAACCGCCCAAACCCTAAACCTCACGTACAACAAGGAGAAATGCGTTTTCCGCACAACCAGGCTAGCCATCCTCGGCTACTTCGTGGAAAACTGGGTTCTAGGACCCGACCCTGACCATATGCGCCCCCTCCTGCAATTCCTCCTCCCCCACTGCCCCAAGACCATGAAGAGGTGCCTCGGTTCTTTTCATATTATGCCCAGTGGGTCCTCAACTATGCGGACAAAGCCCGCGCACTAATCAAGGCCACCATCTTCCCACTGGCAACTGAGGCCCGCCAGGCCTTCAGCTGCACCAAGGCAGACATCGCCAAAGCCACGATGCGCGCAGTGGACGAGTCCGTCCCCTTTCAGGTGGAGAGCGACGCATCAGAGGTCGCTCTCGCCGCTACCCTCAATCAAGCAGGCAGACTGGTAGCGTTTTTTTCGCGCACCCTCACCATCTCCGAAATTCGGCACTCCTCAATCGAAAAGGAGGCCCAAGCCATCGTGGAAGCCGTACGGCACTGGAGGCACTACCTCACTGGTAGGAGGTTCACCCTCGTCACCGACCAACGATCGGTAGCCTTCATGTTCGATAATACGCAGCGGGGCAAGATCAAGAACGACAAGATCTTGCGGTGGAGAATCAAACTCTCCACCTATAATTACGATATAGTATATCGTCCTGAGAAGCTCAACGAACCCCCAGATGCCCTGTCCCGCGGCACATGCGCCAGCGCGCAAGATGACCGACTACGGGCTATCCATGATGACCTCTGTCACCCGGGGGTCACCCGGCCTATCACTATATCAAAGCCCGCAACCTGCCCTACTCCACCAAGGAGGTCAGAGCTATGACCAGGGACTGCCAGTCTGTGTGGAGTGTAAACCGCACTTCTATCAACCAGATAAGGCCCACCTGGTGAAGGCATCCTGGCCCTTTGAGCGCCTCAGTATCAATTTCAAAGGGCCCCTCCCCTCCAATAACCGCAATACTTATTTCATCAATATTATTGATGAGTTCTCCCGCTTCCCCTTTGCAATCCCTTACCCCGACATGACCACGTCCACCGTCGTTAAAGTCCTACATAGTGTCTTCACCCTGTTTGGTTTCCCCAATTATGTCCACAGTGACCGGGGCTCGTCGTTCATGAGCGATGAACTGCGTCAGTACCTGCTCAGTAAGGGCATCGCCTCGAGCAGGACTGCCAGCTATAACCCCAGGGGAAACGGGCAGGTGGAGAGGGAGAACGCGATGGTCTGGAAGACCGTCCTACTGACCCTGCGGTCCAGGAATCTCCCAGTTTCCCACTGGCGGGAGGTCATCCCCGATGCGCTCCACTCTATTAGGTCCCTACTTTGAACGGCCACAAACGAGACCCCTCATGACCGACTATTTGTTTTCCCCAGGAGGTCCACCTCAGGGGCCTCGCTTCCGTCCTGGCTGAAGACACCGTGGCCCATCCTACTCAGAAAACACGTCAGGAGCCATAAGTCCGACCCTCTGGTAGAGAGGGTCCAGCTCCTACACTCCAACCTCCAGTACGCTTATATCGAACACCCCGGTGGCCGACAGGATACGGTCTCCCTCAGGGACCTGGCACCCGCCGGTTCCACCACCACCGCCCCTCCACCATATCCCGCCCAACCTACCATGACCAGCGCCCCCGCCTCGATATGGCTCCCGCCCACCCTCCCGCCTGCCATCCCCCCTTCACCGATCCACAGGAATGAAGCTCCAAAAGAGATGCTCCCGGAGTCTACGTCTGTACCCGCACCGGCGCCCTCACTACGGATGCCAGCACGGACGAGTTCGACACCTGGGCCAGCAACAACGCCAGTGCTTCGGCGATCACAGCGCACAATCCGTGCGCCGGACCGGCTGAACTTATGAACCCATCACCCCCGCCGGACTTCATTTTTTTAACAGGGGGTGAATGTGGTGAATGTATTATACCAATAATCCACCATTGTATCTGTACCATGCTTTGCCGTTGTATTTGTATCTGTGCTATGCTGTTGCCCTTGTGGGCTCCACCTATGGGCCATTGTATGGCATTATCCAGAGGGGAACATTTTGGGGCATGTATGGGCTCTGCCCATGGCTCCTCCCCTTGAAGGGAGGTATAAAGAGCAGTCGACCTGTAGGCGGTTCTCAGTATTGGATCAGTCGCAGGCAGGCACTGTTCTAAGTTGATTGAAGCCACGGTTTTCTTCTACTCCCGTCTCGAGTGAATTGATGGTCGCATCACTAAGTTAATGAGAGATTGTAGGTTAAGAACCAGCTTGGACCTGGTGTTTACAAATTTGGCCGGGAGGATGGAGCCAAGGCAAAGTGTTCAGAAGAAGAAACACGATGCATCAAGGTGTGGGAGGACATCTGAAGTAGACGGTCCAGTGTTTGTTAATAATTTTGGAAGTGGGCTGATTTGGGTCCCAGGTGTTGTGGTGGCCAGAATGAGCCCGGTACCATATGAGGTGGACTGAACAGGGCAAATCCCCCAAAAAGCATGTGGGTCATTCGAGAAGATGGCAGTCACTTCAAGAACCACGACAAGGGATACTCAATGAATGACACGATCCTAGAAACCTCAGCGGAACAGAAGGATCTTGGGGTGCTTGTCCACAGATCTCTGAAGGCAGCAGGACAGCATAATAGGGTAGTTCAGAAGGCAGATGGGACTCTTGCCTTTATCAGTCATGACATAGATTATAAGAACAGGGAGGAATGTAGTTCTATAGGATTTTGGTTAGGCCACAGCCATCGGAGACAGCTGTTAACCACTTCAGAACGTGGATCTTACTCTCCCACTTGCCTATGTGTCTGCTCAGTTTTGAATCCACGGTGCAGACAGTCATGTTTTGAAAAAAATCTTATTTTTCTGCTTTTGCCAGTATTCCTCTGTTTCCTCTGGTGCCCTGCAGGCTTTGATTCCCACTGAGGCTTCTGCTTCATAGAGTGAAGCAGAAGTAGAAGGATTCTCTACAGTGGAACCCTTCCAAGAGACATTGGCCACATTCTGACAGCTTTCACAAGCCCCCCATTTTCCACCCTCAGATCGGGGGCTTGAGCAGAGGGAGGTGTGTGGAATGCCAGGCTGACGCTGCCCTTGCAGTTACTCTATTTCACTGCATCTGGAGGCAGAACTCGTCAGAGAATCTTACAGTTGTTGAAGGAGGCCAATCTGCCCAGCATGCTTGAGCTGGCTCTCACAGAGAGCTATCTAAGTAAATGCCACTTGCCCCATGGCCCTGTGACCTTGTGCTTTTCAAGTATCTGTCCAAGATCCTTTTGAAAGTCACCTATGAACCTGCTTCCACCACCTTTCCAGACAGTGCGTTCCGAATCAAACCAACTCGCTGTGTCAAGACACTGTTCCACATTTTTGGAGAACGGACAGAGGCTGTGATCTGGATGAAACATTGAATGGGGGATGGATGCCAGGAAAACCCAGTCTGCTTTCTCTCCAACAGAGCCAACAGCTGTGGACATAAGTGAAGGCAGCTTTGACGTCGCAACACCACTTTTCCACAGGAGATACAGACTTGCAATCAGCTTCTAAATAATCAAAGCACATTTCTTCAATTATTGGCCAAATGTGGACAAAGAGAGGCTGTCTGAAAGGATAAAGAGGAATGCTACAAAGAATTAATCAACATGACTGAAGCAAGTCATTTGGCTCGACGAGTCGCTGTCAGCAGTTATACACGGGGCTGTTCTCGCTCTGATCATCTCTTCTCGTCCTGACCCCCCTGTATCTCTTGCACCCTCCCAAATCCATCAAAGCTCCCCTTGTATGCTTCAACCAGCCCACATGGCAGCGAGTTCCATACTCTGACTATTCTCCAAAATACGAGACGTGATGTACAGTGTTAGGGAAAAAACACACAGCGACTCTGTGAGGGCTGGATTTAATGTTCCCCTGCCAATGGGTTTGAAGGCAGAGGGTTGGTGGGGGTGGGGCACTCATTAACTCCACCCACTGTCTTCCCATCCGCCCCTGTCCTTACTGAAATTATACCAGCGTCAAGGGTGGCGGTAGGCCATTTAATTCTCACTTAAGGGCCTCTTTCTACTGCTGCGAGATCTAACAGAGAGTCTCACACCAAGCTGCAAACTGTTTTTTCTGCACTGGCTGCTGGCGGGTGTGGTGATATGTGTATATCTATGTATAACTGTACATAGTTGCACCAATGTATAGATTTATATATATCAGCACCAGACTACCTAGCCACTGACCAATACATGTAGGGACAGTTATGACCTCCTGCCAGCAGGTGGAACCAGACACCCAGATAGACATTATATATATCGGGGGACAGACGGGAGGCGGGCACCTGGTAGTAGGATGGACAACAAGAGAGTCATCCTGCCCCTTAGTTTCACAGTAACGAAGACGGAATGGTTTGTACATAGAAATGCATGGTTACCATCCAGCGTGTTGAGAATAAATACTTCTGGCAATCATAGGTAGCATTGTGGATAGCACATTTGCTTCACAGCTCCAGGGTCCGAGGTTCGATTCCGGCTTGGGTCACTGTCTGTGCGGAGTCTGCACATCCTCCCCGTGTGTGCGTGGGTTTCCATAAGACCATAAGACATAGGAGTGGAAGTAAGGCCATTCGGCCCATCGATCCACTCCACCATTCAATCATGGCTGATTTCAACTCCATTTACCCGCTCTCTCTCCATAGCCCTTAATTCCTCGAGAAATCAAGAATTTATCAACTTCTGTCTTAAAGACACTCAACGTCCCGGCCTCCACCGCCCTCTGTGGCAATGAATTCCACAGACCCACCACTCTCTGGCTGAAGAAATTTCTCCTCATCTCTGTTCTAAAGTGACTCCCTTTTATTCCAAGGCTGTGTTCCCGGGTCCTAGTCTCCCCTGCTAATGGAAACAACTTCCCTACATCCAACCTATCTAAGCCATTCATTATCTTGTAAGTTTCTATTAGATCTCCCCTCAACCTCCTAAACTCCAATGAATATAATCCCAGGATCCTCAGACATTCATCGTATGTTAGGCCTACCATTCCTGGGATCATCCGTGTGAATCTCCGCTGGACCCGCTCCAGTGCCAGTATGTCCTTCCTGAGGCGTGGGGCCCAAAATTGCTCACAGTATTCTAAATCCTCCGGGTGCTCCGGTTTCCGCCCACAGACCAAAGATGTGCAGGTTAGGTGGATTGGCCATGATAAATTGCCCTTAGTGTCCAAAGGTTCCCTTAGTATTGGGTGGAGTTACTGGGTTATGGGGATAGGGTGGAGGTGTTGTGGCAGGCTAGGAATCCAGCACATTGGATAATTAAGTCCCGACACCATCTCCCTCCCCTGTGACCTCTGCCAGCGCAAAGGTGAGAGCAGCAATTCTGTCCAAGACAAAAACTGTTCACAGCAAACTGGACAAATCTTAGAATTTACAGTGCAGAAGGAGGCCATTCAGCCCATCGAGTCTGCACCGGCCCTTGGAAAGAACACCTCACTTAAGCCCACGTCTCCACCCTGTCCCCGTAACCCAGTAACCCCAGCTAACCCCACTAAGGGCAATTTAGCATGGCCAATCCATCTAACCTGCACATCTTTGGGCTGTGGGAGGAAACCGGAGCACCCGGAGGAAACCCACGCACACACGGGGAGGACATGCAGACTCCGCACAGACAGTGACCCAAGCCGGGAATCGAACCTGGGAGCCTGGAGCTGTGAAGCAAGTGTGCTAACCACTGTGCTACCGTCAATAGTTGAGTGTACTGTCGGTACCCTAACTATGATCTTCTCTTGACTGGGAACTGCTTCTTTAGACTGGAATATTGTGCATTTTACTCCGCTATTTAAGAAAGTTGACAGATGAAAACTGAAGAATAATGGACCAGTTAGCTGAATATTTGTTGTATGGAAACTTCTAGAATCCATCGTTAAGTATAGGATGACTGTAAGCGTGAAACTTTGCAGCTGCTCAGAGGGAGCCAGCATGGATTTCTAGCGGGTAGATCATGCCTGACAAACCTGATTAGATTTTTGAAGAATGGACCAGGGGAATATCTCTGGATTCCAGAAAGCTTTTGACAAAGTTCCTCGCTGGAGGCGAACAACGAAGCAAATCAAAAAGCGACTGCTGGACAACTGAAATAAAATCAGAAACTGCTGGAAATATTTAACAGGCCGCTCAGTATCTGTGGACAGGGAAACAGAGTTAAAAGAGGGGTGGCAAGGTGGCATTACAGCCTTCAGCTCCAGGGTCCCAGGTTCGGTTCCAGCCTTGGCTGACTGCCTGTGTGGAGTCTGCACGTTCTGCCCGTGTCTGCGTGGATTTCCTCCGGGTGCTCCGGTTTCCTCCCACAGTCCAAAGGTGTGCAGGTGAGGTGGATTGGCCATGCTGAACCTGTCCCTTAGTGGAGTTGGGTGGGCTTGTGGGGATAGGGGAGGGGGGTGGTCCCGAGGAGGACCCTTTTGCAGAGGGTTGGTGCCAGACTCGACAGGCCGAGTGGCCTCCTTCTGCACTGCAGGGATTCTGTAGTTCTATCTGAGGCCTTTCAACTTCTCCTCAGAAGAGATTGTTAGTTCTAGTTGAAGGCAAATTATTGACGAGGTTGAAAAATTGGTTGTCGGAAGGAGACCGAGAACAAGGCTAATGGGCAGTCACTCAAATTGGCAGAACAGAGTTGGTAATGCCGCACAATGATCGAGATCTCAACTATTCACCATATTCACTCATGACTTATATAATGGGATAAACAAAACACATATCAAATTTGAGACACATAGGCAGCATTGTAAGCATTGCAGATTGAAGTATATGAAGCCAGAGTTATAGATTTAACGGAAATGAAACACAGTCCGGTATTGAGTGTGTTTAGGGTTGTTTCTAGGCACCAGCAATGCCGAGAATGACACCGCTATTAATAATAATAATATTTATTGTCACAAGTAGGCTGACATTAACACTGCACTGAAGTTACTGTGAAAAGCCCCTAGTCGCCACATTCTGGTGCCTGAACGGGACTCTGCTTCATTTCGGGGCCTTGGCGAGGAAAGATCCTCCGAGGCCACACTCAGTCCCATTTCCTGCACTAACGAGCTCCGCTCACCAGTGCAGGAAGAGATTGGGGCGGCATTTTTAAATGATGCCCCGATCTCTGGACCCCACACTGTGGCCTTCGGACCCCCCCCCCCCCCCCAACTCACCTATTAGGGGGTTATCGAGTCCCCCGCACCCCACCTCACAAGGGCAGGGCAACCCCGGGACCAATCCCTGGCACAGATAAAATCCCGCCCAGGCAACACTGTCAGTGTGCCCAGGTGGCACTGCCAGCCTGACACCTTGCGAGAGGCCTCTTGAGAGATTTACTGGCCTCGTCGCGTCCCGAGCCTAAGTGAATAAGCAAATCTATGGCTAATGGATTTCAATACAGGCAAATGTGAGGTCACCTACTTTGGCCTTAAAAGGATGGAATAGGCTACTTTCTAAATAGCGGAACAGTAGAAACAGAGAGACTTGGGTGTCTCGGTACATAGATCATTAAAATGGCATGAACCGATACAGAAAATAGTCAAAAAGACCAATGGCTACAGGCCTTCATATCTAGAGAACTCAGGTATTATGGGTTCAAAGTTATTCTTCAGCTCTACAAAGCCCTGGTCAGATTACACCAGGAGTACTGAGGACAGGAGTACTGAGGACAGTTCTGAGCATCGCACTTGAAGAAGGAGAGATTGGCTGTGGAGGGAATTCAGTGTAGATTTACAGAACTATACCAGAACACCAAGGGTTAAAATGGCCAGGAGATATTAACCAATTTGGGTCGTACTCTCTGGAATTTAGAGAGATAGGGAGTGATTTGATTGAGGTTTTCAATTACAGAAAGGGTAGATAGAGAGAGACTACTTCCGCAAGTTAATGAGTACAGGATGAGCCAGACGTTTCAGGAGTGAAACAGGGAAACATTTCAACATGTATTGAATCATAGAATGGTTAGGGTTAGCAGAAAGGGAGACCATTCGGCCCATCATATTAATGCTGCCTCTCTGTAAGAGCAATGTTTGGAGTGCAGATGGAGTTTAGAATCATAGAAAATAGAGGTAGGAGGCCATTCGGCCCTTCAGGCCTGCTCTGCCATTCATTATGATCATGTCTGATCATCCAGCTCAATACCCTGATCCCGCCTTCCCCTCATATCTCTCGATCTTTTTAACCCCAAGAGCTATATCTAATTCCTTCTTGAAATTACACAACGTTTAGCCTCAACTACTTTCTGTGGTAGTAAATTCCACAGATTCACCACTCTCTGGGTGAAGAAATTTCTCCTCACCTGAGTCCTAAAAGGTTTACCCCTTATCCTCAAACTATGACCCCGAGTTCTGGACTCCCCCCACCACCAGGAACATTCTTTCTGAATCTACCCTGTCCAATCCTGTTAGAATTTTATAAGTTTCTATGACATCCCCGCTCATTCTTCCAAACTCCAATGAATATAATCCAAACCGACTTAGCCTCTCCTCATATGACAGTCCCACCTTCCCAGGAATCTTCCTGGTGAACCTTTGCTGCACTCCCTCCATAGTAAGAACATCCTTCCTCAGATAAGGACACCAAAACTGCACACAATACTCCAGATATGGCCTCACCAATGCCCTATACAATTGCAGTAAAACATCTCTATGCCTGTAATCAAATCCTCCGGCTATGGAGGCCAGAATCCAATTTGCAGCCTGCTGTATCTGCGCGCTTACTTCCAGCGATTGATGCACGAGGACACCAAGGTCTCGCTGAGTATCCATCTCTCAATTTACACCCATTCACATAATAATCTTCCTTCCTATTTTTGTTACGGAAATTGATAACCTCAAATTTATCCCCGTTATACTGCATTTGCCATGCGTGTGCCCAGTCACTCAGCCTGTCCAAATCCTTCTGAAGCATCTCCGCATCCTCCTCACAGCTCACCCTCGCAAACGAGTACCTCTGATCCGTCCTCGGAATCTCACCCACTAGCCTTGCTCTCTCCTCCCGCTCCACACTCTCCCTATGTTGGCGAGTGAGGGGGTGTGCGAGAGGGGGAGGGCCACCATTCGAGGGCATGTGGAGCGAAATGTGGAACAGGGGAGGTCGCGGTCTCCATTCTGTGGGACCGGTAGTTAGGGGCGAATTAATCTCAATCCGGGCACCTAGCGGGATTGCGGACGAGCGGAGCGAACAAGGCTAGTGGATGAGATTCTGAGGGTGGATCATAGGTACTCGTTTGCTCCAGAGGAGAGGCTATTAAAGGAGAGGCAGAGGCTCCAGATGGAAGTTGAGTTGGTGTCCATGGAGGTGGTGATAGGGCAATTGCGGAGGGCCATTGGGGCAGTGTACGGGTACAGGGTAAGGCGAGTAGGATTTTGGCACACCAACTGAGAAAGCAGGCAGCAACGAGGGTGATTGGCGGGGTGAGGGATGAGAGGGGCAAGGTGGTGTCGGACCCAGAAGGGGTGATGGGGTATTTGAGGCCTTCTGCAGAAGCTTGTTTGAGTTGGAGCCTCCGCCTGGGGAGGAGGGTATGAAGCGATCCTTGGACGGGCTGGAGTTCCCTAGGGTGGAGGAGGGAAGGGTACAGGTATTGGGGGCCCTGATTGGTGGATCGAGGCAGGCAGGGAAGGCCACGGGGCTGGACAGTTCCCGGCAGAGCTTTGCAAGATGTTTGGCGAGGAGTTGGGACCACTGCTAGTGAGGATGTACCACAAGGCGAGGGGAAGGGGGGAGCTACCCCCCCCCCCCCCCCCCCCCCCCGACCACACACACACACACATTGCCGCAGGTGTCTATGTCACTGATTTTTAAGAAAGGTAAGGAACCGGAGCAGTGTGGGTCTTATCGCCCGATGTCGCTGCTTCATGAGGATGTGAAGTTGTTAGCGAAGGTGTTATCGTCGCAAATAGAGGTTTTGTGCCGGGGGTGATCGGGGAGGATTTGTGAAGGGGTGGCAGCTGTCCGCAAATGTGTGATGGCTGCTTAATGTCATTATGGTGTCCACGGAGGGGCAGGAGGTAGAAGCAATGGTGGCCATGGGTGCGGAGAAGGCTTTTGATCAGGTGGAATGGGCATTTTTTTTGGAGGTCTGTTTGGGTTTGGTCATGGGTTCATGAACTGGGTTTGACTGCTGTACAGGGCGCTGATGGCGAGTGTCTGGAAGAATAAGATGAGTTTGGGGTACTTCGGGCTGCATCGGGAGACGAGGCAGGGGTGTCCGCTCTCCCCATTGCCTTTTGTTTTGACGATAGAGGCGCTGTCAATGGCACTTAGGGCATTGAGGGGTTGGAAAGGGATTGCGTGGCAGGAGGTGGAGGGTTCTGAATACAGTCTTGTTGTATGTGGACTATACTTTGTCGTACATTTCGGACTCGGTGGGCAGCTTTGATAGCATTATGGAGATCCTGAGGGAATTTGGCTGGTTCTCGGGATACAAATTGAACATGGGGAAGAGCGAGGTGTTCCCAATTAACGGCGAGACACCAGGAGGGGAGGCTAGGGCAGTTGCCATTCTGCGCGGTGGGTGCGAGTTTTCGGTATCCAGGAAACTAGGTGACGCGGAGCTGGGCCCAGCTGCACAAACTCAACTTGGCACGGCTGGTGAAGGGAATTACGTAAGAAGTCTTACAACACCTGGTTAAAGTCCAACAGGTTTGTTTCAAACACTGGCTTTCGGAGCACTGCTCCTTCCTCAGGTGAAAGGGGTGGGATGCGCTGTTGCTGTCACTGGCTGGGCGCATCCATACGGTTAAAATGACGCTGCTGCCCAGGTTCCTAGGGCTAAATCGCTGGCTTTGAAAGCAGACTAAGGCAGGCCAGCAGCACGGTTCAATTCCCGTACCAGCCTCCCCGAACAGGCGCCGGAAGTGGCGACTGGGGGCTTTTCACAGTAACTTCATTCGAAGCCTACTTGTGACAATAAGCTATTTTCATTTCATTCATGTTCCAGAATGTCCCCATCTTTGTTGCCAAGCCCTTTTTCAGGACGGTGAACGCGATACTTTCGGGGTTTGTGTGGGAAGGGAAGACCCCGCAGGTGAGGAAGGTGTTTTTCAAGAGGAGCCCGGGTGGTGTGGGGGGGGGGGGGGGGGGGGGGCACAGCTGGCACTGCCGAGTTTGATGAAGAATGAGAGTATAGAGGTCAGGAGCACAGATTTGACGTCGCAGGAGGGGGCCAGTGTTCAGGTAGGTGGTTTGAAGTGTGTCTACTTCAATGCCAAGAGGATACGAAACAAGGTAGGGGAACTGGCAGCATGGGTTGGTACCTGGGACTTCGATGTTGTGGCCATTTCGGAGACATGGATAGAGGAGGGACAGGAATGGATGTTGCAGGTTCCGGGGTTTAGGTGTTTTAGTAAGCTCAGAGAAGGAGGCAAAAGAGGGGGAGGTGTGGCGCTGCTAGTCAAGAGCACTATTACGGTGGCGGAGAGGATGCTAGATGGGGACTCTTCTTCCGAGGTAGTATGGGCTGAAGTTAGAAACAGGAAAGGAGAGGTCACCCTGTTGGGAGTTTTTTATAGACCTCCTAATAGTTCTAGGGATGTAGAGGAAAGGATGGCGAAGATGGTTCTGGATAAGAGCGAAAGTAACAGGGTAGTTATTATGGGAGACTTTAACTTTCCAAATATTGACTGGAAAAGATATAGTTAGAGTACAATAGATGGGTCGTTTTTTGTACAGTGTGTGCAGGAGGGTTTCCTGACACAATATGTTGACAGGCCAACAAGAGGCGAGGCCACGTTGGATTTGGTTTTGGGTAATGAACCAGGCCAGGTGTTGGATTTGGAGGTAGGAGAGCACTTTGGGGACAGTGACCACAATTCGGTGACGTTTACGTTAATGATGGAAAGGGATAAGTATACACCGCAGGGCAAGAGTTATAGCTGGGGGAAGGGCAATTATGATGCCATTAGACGTGACTTGGGGGGGATAAGGTGGAGAAGTAGGCTGCAAGTGTTGGGCACACTGGATAAGTGGGGCTTGTTCAAGGATCAGCTACTGCGTGTTCTTGATAAGTATGTACCGGTCAGACAGGGAGGAAGGCGTCGAGCGAGGGAACCGTGGTTTACCAAGGAAGTGGAATCTCTTGTTAAGAGGAAGAAGGAGGCCTATGTGAAGATGAGGTGTGAAGTTTCGGTTGGGGCGATGGATAGTTACAAGGTAGCGAGGAAGGATCTAAAGAGAGAACTAAGACGAGCAAGGAGGGGACATGAGAAGTATTTGGCAGGAAGGATCAAGGAAAACCCAAAAGCTTTCTATAGGTATGTCAGGAATAAGCGAATGACTAGGGAAAGAGTAGGACCAGTCAAGGACAGGGATGGGAAATTGTGTGTGGAGTCTGAAGAGATAGGCGAGATACTAAATGAATATTTTTCGTCGGTATTCACTCGGGAAAAAGATAATGTTGTGGAGGAGAATGCTGAGCCCCAGGCTAATAGAATAGATGGCATTGAGGTACGTAGGGAAGAGGTGTTGGCAATTCTGGACAGGCTGAAAATAGATAAGTCCCCGGGACCTGATGGGATTTATCCTAGGATTCTCTGGGAGGCCAGGGAAGAGATTGCTGGACCTTTGGCTTTGATTTTTATGTCATCATTGGCTACAGGAATAGTGCCAGAGGATTGGAGGACAGCAAATGTGGTCCCTTTGTTCAAAAAGGGGAGCAGAGACAACCCCGGCAACTATAGACCGGTGAGCCTCACGTCTGTAGTGGGTAAAGTCTTGGAGGGGATTATAAGAGACAAGATTTATAATCATCTAGATAGGAATAATATGATCAGGGATAGTCAGCATGGCTTTGTGAAGGGTAGGTCATGCCTCACAAACCTTATTGAGTTCTTTGAGAAGGTGACTGAACAGGTAGACGAGGGTAGAGCAGTTGATGTGGTGTATATGGATTTCAGCAAAGCGTTTGATAAGGTTCCCCACGGTAGGTTATTGCAAAAAATACGGAGGCTGGGGATTGAGGGTGATTTAGAGATGTGGATCAGAAATTGGCTAGCTGAAAGAAGACAGAGGGTGGTGGTTGATGGGAAATGTTCAGAATGGAGTACAGTCACAAGTGGAGTACCACAAGGATCTGTTCTGGGGCCGTTGCTGTTTGTCATTTTTATCAATGACCTAGAGGAAGGCGCAGAAGGGTGGGTGAGTAAATTTGCAGACGATACTAAAGTCGGTGGTGTTGTCGATAGTGTGGAAGGATGTAGCAGGTTACAGAGGGATATAGATAAGCTGCAGAGCTGGGCTGAGAGGTGGCAAATGGAGTTTAATGTAGAGAAGTGTGAGGTGATTCACTTTGGAAGGAATAACAGGAATGCGGAATATTTGGCTAATGGTAAAGTTCTTGAAAGTGTGGATGAGCAGAGGGATCTAGGTGTCCATGTACATAGATCCCTGAAAGTTGCCACCCAGGTTGATGGGGTTGTGAGGGATTGAGTTCCGGAGTCGGGAGGTCATGTTGCAGCTGTACAGAACTCTGGTACGGCCGCATTTGGAGTATTGCGTACAGTTCTGGTCACCGCATTATAGGAAGGACGTGGAGGCTTTGGAGCGGGTGCAGAGGAGATTTACCAGGATGTTGCCTGGTATGGAGGGAAAATCTTATGAGGAAAGGCTGATGGACTTGAGGTTGTTTTCGTTGGAGAGAAGAAGGTTAAGAGGAGACTTAATAGAGGCATACAAAATGATCAGGGGGTTGGATAGGGTGGACAGTGAGAGCCTTCTCCCGCGGATGGATATGGCTGGCACGAGGGGACATAACTTTAAACTGAGGGGTAATAGATATAGGACAGAGGTCAGAGGTAGGTTCTTTACGCAAAGAGTAGTGAGGCCGTGGAATGCCCTACCTGCTACAGTAGTGAACTCGCCAACATTGAGGGCATTTAAAAGTTTATTGGATAAACATATGGATGATAATGGCATAGTGTAGGTTAGATGGCTTTTGTTTCGGTGCAACATCGTGGGCCGAAGGGCCTGTACTGCGCTGTATTGTTCTATGTTCTATGTTCTATTACTAGGCAGTGAATATTGCAATGATGAGGAAATGGGCAGTGGAGGAGGGATTGGTGTGGAGGGCGGTTGGAGGCAGCGCCTTGTTTGGGGTCGGGTTTGAGGTGCTGTTGTTAACACTCCTTCTGTTCTCGCCAGTCTGATACTCTGTGAGCCTGGTGGTGAGCTCAGCGCTGCGAGTTCGGAACCGGTGGAGGCAACACTGTTTTGTGACGGCGAGGTTCCTCGGGTGATGGGCGCTCGGTGGGGGCAGGGGGGCGGGGGGTTGGGGGGGGTGGGGTTGGGTTTCACATCCACATGTTCTGGGCATGTCCAAGGTCGAGCGGGTTCTGGCAGGGGTTCTTGGATGTCATGTCCGAGACTCTGGGGGTAGGGGTGGCTCCGAGTCCGGAGGTGATGATATTTGGCATATCGGAAGATCGGGGAGTCCAGGTGGGGAGAGAGGCCGGTGTGCTGGCCTTTGCCTCCCTGATAGCCCGGAGACGGATCTTGTTGTGCTGGTGGGACTCGGAGCTGCCTAAGGCGGGGGTGTGAGTGAGCAACTGGCAGAACTGACAGACTCAAAAATGGAAGCAAGCAAATACTCCATAGCGAACGCCATGCATGTACAAGACCATGAAGATCTATCAAGCTTATTTGAGCCACCAGAAGAAGACACTGAATGTCTACCCACTGTGCGTGAGACAAGTGACGAAGAAATCACAATTCCCATACAGGATGTGCAGGATCACAGCGAGACTGAGATATCTCCGCTCGTCTGCACAGAAGGACTCAATAATTGGAGGACGGCCACCATGAGTCCAGAGAGACCACGTCAATAGAAATCCTGAAGGTTCTGACTCCAGAAAAAGAGCACAAAGAGATCACAGAAGATTCAAGTGAACCAGAAATGACCCTAGAAGAGGAGCACCAAGTAAGCAAAGAAGAGGAATCGAATCCACCACAAATAACTGATGTCACCAATATCAATGCAACATCAGATCATTCTCACAATTCTCAAGAAGAAACCCTCAATGTAGCAGATACCGCAAAGGACACTGATACCAATAACTGTGACAATGACTCAAATCATCCACATGGCACACTCACTGAGCGCAACAAGAACAACAAAAACCACAAGAAGCACAACAGAAACAAGAGCAACAACAAAAACAACATGCAGCGCAACAAGAACGACAAAGGCAACAAGAAGCATCACAGAAACAACAAGCATGACAAGAAAAAGAACAAGAATAAAAGCGAAAACAACAAAAACAGAATCAACAAGCATGACCAAAAGAACAACAAGAACGACAACAACAAGAATGCCAACGAAAACAACCAAGACAGAAACAACAGAAACAACAACAATGAAACAACGACCTGTACAACATGGTACAACTCTGAACATGAAGAACAATGCCACAGCACACTGTGAAACAATGACAAGACTACAAACATGTCATGGGATGATAAAGAATCTCACGAATTCACATCAGCTCCAGAACAAACAAGCAAAACAGCTTTCACGAACGATGACACACAGAATCAAAACCACAAACACAGGAAAAAGTCGAGGTCAGACAACGGTGCGACACAGAATCTCTACCCGCAATCAAATGGAACAGGGGGAAAAGGTGTCCACATCATTAAACGCCTCATCAGCAAGGCAGCCGAGTCACGTTCCGACATCAACCTAGCTCTGTTATCGTATCGAGTAACCCCATTGAGCTTAGGACTGTCGCCAGCGCAAATGCTCTTCAGCAGAGACATCCAGACAACCCTACCAGCAAAGCAATTCCGAGACCCCGGCAACGCACCGGTTCTCGGCCACATGCGGGCACTATGCTCCCGACAAAAACTATGCTAAAATCAACATGCGATCCCACTCAAGCCACTGACAATAGGTGACACCATCAGAATCAGGGACCCAGAAGGCGGATGGTCTGAGTCAGCCACGGTGATCGGGCAGGAGGCACCGCGGTCCTACATTGTCAAATCGTCTGCGGGAGTACTTTTTCGCCGTAACCGCTGGGATCTATTAGAGATTCGACCTACAACACTAGTATTTCCCACACTGGACTTGACCGAGTCCATTTGTCCACAGGACGTTCCTCGCCACACAACGCCAGACAGTACTCTTGATGACATCAAACCATCATCCCTACTACCACCGTTAAGACACTCCAGCAGAAGCCATAAGGCACCCGACCGGCTGGATTTGTAACCACACTTCAAGACAAGCACTAGACGAATATGGACATTTCTCACGATGGACTCACAGCACAGTTAATTGTTTCTGTATTACTTCTATCATTTTCACAGTGTGCAGATTTGCATATTCTCATCACTTGTTATGTACAGTTTTCTTGAGGCCAGTCTAGAAAACATGTCAAATAAAAGGGGGGGTTGTAGTGATCTGTACATCTGTACATACATCTGCACATACATCAGGGACTGTGACAGATGTAACAGCCACAGCATCACTAGAGGGCAGCATCAGAGGCGGGTATAAAGGGTCCAGCCCAAGGGAGGATCCGCCTCTTTCAGAAGCACAGAGCTAGTGAGCAGCAGCAGACAGAGACAGCTCAGTATAGGCAGTTTACCTTAGCTTCACTGGTGATACCTCTTGACTGTTTTACATCTAGTTAAGCTCTGGAAACAGAACGAACCCATTGAATAAAGTATTTGTGTTAACTGGAAGTCTATAATCTTTATTCAGACTTAGAGAATAACATAGAGGTGGAAGCCATTTATCGATTTCTTCAAGGTGAATTGAATGAGGGGGGGGGCTTGGGGGGATAGGGTTTTGTGGGTTGGGGGTAGAAATGGGGGGGAAAGGTAAGAGGGCGGGATGAGGTGAGGGTGGTATTGGAGGATGTTGTGGGCCTATGTTCTTTGTTCCTGTTGATGTTTGTGTGGTAGTCTGTGTAGAGGTATTACGGTACCTGGTAATGCTGGAACACCATTGGTAGATATTGGTCAAGCTGTATGGTAGCTCCGCCCTGCAAGGTGGGGTGGGGTATAAGAGCCCGTGCCACCCCAACAGCCTTCATTCTGTACCTGAGCTGCTGGGGGAAACATCTAGCTTATTAAAGCCTTCAGTTGGACTACAACCTCGCTTTAGTGGTCATTGATCGTGCATCAATTTAATAAGCTAGATTTAAAAGGATGGAGCTCCGAATCAAGCCGGAGTGTCTGCAACTCAGCCCCCACGCGGCGAACTCAGCGGCAACCTTCAAACACTGGCTGGCATGTTTTAAAGGATATCTCGGAACGGCCGAAAACACATCCACGGGAGAACAGAAAATGCAAGTCCTGCACTCGAGGGTGAGCCCGGAAATTTACACCCTCATCGAGGACGCAGAAGACTTTGATGCAGCAATAGAGCTGCTAAAAGGACATTATATTCGTCCGGTAAACCAGTTCTATGCCCGACATCTGCTGGCAATGAGGCGACAAATCCCTGGGGAATCACTGGAAGAATTCTACCATGCGCACCTGGTGTTGGGGTGAAACTGCAGCTGCCCGCAAGTTTTGGCGAGCGACCACACAGAACTCTTGATCCGGGACGCTTTCATGGCAGGTATGCTGTCCTCCCAAATCCGCCAGTGACTGCTGGAAAAAGATACCCTAGGCCTCAAGGAGGCACGGGCCCTTGCAGGTTCTCTGGATGTGGACTCCAGAAACGCCCGCGCTTACATTCCCGACAACGTGGGAATGGGCAGCGTGGAACCCCTCCGCAGCCAACCCCGAGACATCCCCCATCCCCCCACAAGCTTGTGTTGCAAAGCGGCCAGGCAACCCCGGGGGGCCCCGCTGCTACTTTTGCGGGCAGGCCAAGCACCCCCGGCAGCGCTGCCCGGCCCGCGCATCCAAGGGATGAGGTAAAAAGTACCACTTTGTGGTGGTATGCCAGACCCGTGCGGTCGCCGCGGTCTCTGGTGGTGAATCGGACCGCCACCACAAACCTCTCCACTGTCCCTATGCAGCCAGCGGGTGCTGCTATCTTCCTACTCCAGGGCCATGTGCGGCCCCCGGGCGGCACCATCTTGTCCCGCGGACCCCACGTTCGATGGACGGGCGCCGCCATTTTGAGCACCCCCAGTCTTGTGCGACCAATGGGAGCCGCCATCTTGGATGGACTCCCAGGACCCCAGCTCGGCTGCCCGCACACCACCCGAAGAGAACACTCAACTGCTAAGATTAGCCTCGGTGACCCTGGATCAGTCCCGGCCTCGAACACTCAACTGCTACAACAACAGTACTAATCAACGGCACAAGAAGTCCTGCTTAATCGACTCTGGGAGCACGGAGAGCTTCATACACCCCGACACGGTAAGGTGCTGTTCTCTTCTCATCCACCCCGTTAATCAAAAAATCTCCCTGGCCTCCGGTTCCCACTGAATAGAGATAAAGGGGTTTTGTGTCGCAAACCTCACAGTCCAGGGAAGGGAGTTTAAAAATTACCGGCTCTACGTCCTTCCCCACCTCTGTGCGGCCACACTCCTAGGTTTAGACTTCCAGTGTAATCTCCGAAGTCTAACTTTCAGATTTGGCGGCAATATACCCCCTCTCACTGTCTGCAGCCTCGCGACCCTCAAGGTCGATCCGCCTTCCCTGTTTGCGAACCTCACCCCGGATTGCAAACCCATCGACACCAGGAGCAGACGGTACAGTGCCCAGGACCGGACCTTCATCAGGTCCGAGGTCCAAAGGCTACTGAGGGAAGGGGTCATTGAAGTTAGCTACAGTCCCTGGAGAGCTCAAGTAGTGGTGGTAAACATAGGATGGTCATCGACTACAGTCAGACCATCAGCAGGTTTACGCAGCTGGACGCGTACCCTCTCCCCCGCATATCCGACCTGGTAAACAGGATCGCGCATTACAAGGTCTTCTCCACGGTGGATCTTACGTCCGCCTACCACCAGCTCCCCATCCGCACTAGTGACCGCAAATACACTGCCTTCGAGGCAGGCAGACGGCTCTATCACTTCTTAAGGGTTCCCTTCGGTGTCACCAACGGGGTCTCGGTCTTCCAGCGCGAGATGGACCGAATGGTTGACTGGTACAGTTTACGGGCAACATTCCCGTATCTCGATAATGTCTCCATCTGCAGCCACGACCAGCAGGACCACGACACCAACCTCTGAAAATTCCTCCAGACCGCAAAGATCCTTAACCTTACATATAACAAGGATAAATGAGTGTTTAGCACCGACAGCCTAGCCATCCTCGGCTATGTAGTGCGAAATGGAGTTATAGGCCCCGACCCGGAATGCATGCACCCCCTTATGGAGTTCCCCCTCCCTCACTGCTCCAAGGCCCTGAAGCGCTGCCTAGGGTTTTTCTCTTACTATGCCCAGTGGGTCCCCAACTATGCGGACAAGGCCCGTCCCCTGATCCAATCCACAGCTTTTCCACTGCCGATAGAGGCCCGCCAGGCCTTCAGCTGCATCAAAGCAAAGGCCACGATGCACGCCATCGACGAGTCTCTCCCCTTCCAGGTCGAGAGCGTAGCTCTGGCGGCCACCCTCAACCAAGCGGGCAGACCCATGGCCTTCTTCTCACGTACCCTCCTTGCTTCCGAAATCTGCCATTCCTCAGTCGAAAAGGAGGCCCAGGCCATAGTAGAAGCTGTGCGACATTGGAGGCATTACCTGGCCGGCAGGTGATCCACTCTCCTCACTGACCAACGGTCGGTTGCTTTCATGTTCGATAATGCACAGCGGGGCAAGGTAAAAAACAATAAGATCTTGTGGTGGAGGATCGAACTCTCCACCTACAAGTATGAGATCTTGTATCGTCCCGGGAAGCTAAACGAGCCTCCTGATGCCCTGTCCTGTGGCACATTTGCCAACGCACAAGTGGACCGTCTCAGAGCCCTCCACGAGGACCTCTGCCACCCAGGGGTCACTCGATTTTTCCACTTTATCAAGACTCGCAACCTGCCCTACTCCATCGAGGAGGTCAGGACAGCCACCAGGGACTGCCAAATCTGCGAGGAGTGCAAACCGCACTTCTACCGGCCAGAGAAAGCGCATCTGATAAAGGCTTCCCATCCCTTTGAACGCCTCAGCATGGACTTCAAAGGCTCCCTCCCCTCCACCGACCGCAACACGTACTTCCTGAACGTGATTGACGAGTACTCCCGGTTCCCATTCACCATCCCCTGCCCCGACATGACCACAACCACCGTCATCAAGGCCCTCCATAGCATCTTTGCATTGTTCGGGTTCCCCGCTTACATACATAGTGATAGGGGGTCCTCCTTTATGAGCGGCGAACTGCGTCAATTCCTGCTCAGCAAGGGCATTGCCTCGAGCAGGACGACCAGTATAACCCCCGGGGAAGGTAGAGAGGGAGTCCGGAACGGTCTGGAAGACCGCACTACTGGCTCTACGGTCCAGGAATCTCCCAGTCTCCCGCTGGCAGGAAGTCCTCCCGGATGCCCTCCACTCCATCCGGTCACTGCTTTGTACCACAACCAACCAAACACCTCATGAACGTCTCCTTGTCTTCCCCAGGAAGTCCTCCTCCAGGACCTTGCTCCTGACCTGGCTGGCAGCTCCCGGACCCATCCAGCTCCGAAAACACGTGCGGGCGCACAAGTCGGACCCGTTGGTCGAGAGGGTACATCTTCTCCACGCTACCCCCCAGTGCGCTTACGTGGCGTACCCCGACGGCCGACAAGATACGGTCTCCCTACAAGACAATGCGCACGCCGGAGCCCCACGCACACCCCAGCCACCAGTCCCACCCTCCCTCCCACCAGTGCACCTTACAGGAGGATCGGTCCTTCTGCTGGCCCCGTCTAGGCCCCCCCACCCACCGATGCACCCCACAGATGCTCCCTTCCCAGGTCAATCGTTTTCCCCACCAGCACCGTCTAGGGGTGTCGAAGCTGCCACAGAGATCGAGGCCACGCTCCCGGAGTCACAGATGCCCGAGCCTCCACCGGAGTCACCACCGAAGCTTCGACGATCACAGAGGACGACCAGGGCCCCCAATCGACTGATTGCTTCATTTTAAAGTGTATAGTTAATTATGAATCATAAATTGT
This sequence comes from Scyliorhinus torazame, assembly GCF_047496885.1. NCBI lineage: Eukaryota > Metazoa > Chordata > Chondrichthyes > Carcharhiniformes > Scyliorhinidae > Scyliorhinus > Scyliorhinus torazame. The sequence continues at coordinate 341,430,527 of NC_092709.1, read as the reverse complement.
AAATAGTAAATAGAATTGTAAATAGTTACAAAACGCTGTACGGAGGTATTACGGTACCTCCATAACTATAATTTCTACCACGTTACCATGTTGTAATATCCGGTCACCACCCCCGCCGGACTCTTTTTTAACAGGGGGTGAATGTGGTGGTCTGTGTAGAGGTATTACGGCCTGGTAATGCTGGAACACCATTGGTAGATATTGTATGTTTCCTATTGGTCAAGCTCTATGGTAGCTCTGCCCTGCAAGGTGGGGGTATAAGAGCCCATGCCACCCCAGTAGCCTTCATTCTGTACCTGAGCTGCTGGGAAAAACATCTAGCTTATTAAAGCCTTCAGTTCAAATAGGGGCTGGTTTAGCACACTGGGCTAAATCGCTGGCTTACCAAGCAGGCCAGCACCACGGTTCAATTCCCGTACCAACCTCTCTGAGCAGGTGCTGGAATGTGGCGACTAGGGGCTTTTCACAGTAACTTCATTGAAGCCTACTTGTGACAATAAGCCATTTTCATTTCATTTCAGTTGGACTACAACCTCGCTTTAGTGGTCATTGATCGTGCATCAGTTTGATCTTCTGATATTCTCATGTAAGTATGCAAAACGCCTTTAATAAAAATATATCTTTTTAAAATCTGTCTCGACAACACACCCTTGCACATTGCGTTCCAGATCCTAACCCACTTGCTATATAAAGAGGTAAGTGGCAGAGTGGTGGAAGCTGAGAATTCTCTTTCGCAACAATCAGTTGATGCTTGGTCAAGTGTAAATGTTGAGGCTGAGATTGATAGATTTTTGTTATCCAAAGTTCTGAAGGGATATGGAGCAAAGGTGGGTATCTGGAGTTAGGTGGCAGATCAGCCATCACCTCAGTGAGTGGCAGGACAAACTCGAGAGGGTGGGTTTCTGCGCAACTCACTGCATGTTCTGTAGTGGCAGAGTTTCCCGTTGAATGCACTCCTCGTCACTGGGAAACCCACGGTTAGGGTGCACCATCAGCGTGACTGGAAGATCGCGTTGACATGAACAGCTGGAAGGTTCTGGCCAAGATGTTAGTTGGCCTCCTCCAGTTCCTACTTTCCAATATTCCTGTGTGTGAACACCATGTCCTCCAAGCTGCCCTCTGGATAACACACCATCCCAGGCCTAGTCGCATGTCAGACTCTTGATGGGCGAATGACTTGACTTTCCCACCCAACATCATTCCTCGAACACAATTCATCACCTTGGTGCATTGGCAAATTATACTGGAATGAGAATCCTAAACTTAATGAAAGAGAGACAGAATGAGTACGAGATTCTTTGCCTTCAAGCCAAATTAAGTTGCGAACTGAACCTGACCACCCCACTAGTGGGTTTCTTGGCGGCAAGGGTTGGCTTCACATTGACAGCGGCGGGAGCAGAGAATCCTGTGACCAGCGAATAGCACGCCGCCTCCAGCCATACTGGCTCTGGTTACCATTATTGTGGTCCTTGTCCAGCAAGGGATCTACAGAACTGCTGGTGACTTGTCCAAACCAGGATTTTTATTAATGCACACCTGGACACGTGGTAAGGTACCGCTCAGACACAGAGCAAGTTATCATAGAATTATAGAATTTACAGTGCAGAAGGAGGCCATTCGGCCCATCGAGTCTGCACCGGCCCTTGGAAAGAGACCCTCACTTAAGCCCACGCCTCCACCCTATTTCCATAACCAAGCAACCCCACCGAACCTTTTTGGACACTAAGGGCAATTTATCACGGCCAATCCACCTAACCCGCACATCTTTGGACTTGTCGGAGGAAACCAGAGCACCCGGAGGAAACCCACACAAACAGGGGGAGAATGTGCAGACTCAGCACAGTGACCCAAGCCCGGGAATCGAACCTGGGACCCTGGCGCTGTGAAGCCACAGTGCTATCCACTTGTGCTACCGTGTTGCCCCTTATCATAGAGTTTCTTTAGACCCCCCTGGATCTACCCCTATGCATGACTGTCCTCGTGTACGTCTTGCAACCTTCCGAGGAGAGTCCCCTGTCACATGACCTCTGTCTCCAGACCACACGGTGGATCTGTAGTGCCACCTGCTGGTGGGAGGTCATACTGCTGGTGGGAAGTCAAACTGCTGAAAACATGGCCACCTGCTGGTGGGAGGTCACGCCCCTGAATACATTTAATATTATCTACAGGCACATTGCCACAACACTGAAGGCCCAGCCGTCTCAAACTTGTCCCTCGTCTGAGGTGTGTCGACACTCAAGTTCAACACTACTGCGCACACCCTCTGAAAAGGGAGAGAAGCCTCTGGCATTCTGGGACTACGACGACTTCCACTTTCACATTAGGCTGCGGCGGTAAGATGATGACTTTATTACTGGACCTATAATCCAGAGGCCTGGACTAAATGATTTGAGGACAAAACATCAAATCCCACCACAGCACCTGTGGAGTTTAAATCCGATTAAATAAAATCTAGAAGAGTGACCACGGAGATACTAGATTGTTGTAAACTCTCATCCGGTTCGCTAATGCCCCCTTAAGGAAGGAAATCGGCCATCCTTTCCTGATCTGGTCCACATGACTGTTAATTGCCCTCTGAAATGTTGTGACAATTCACTCAGTTGTCAAGGTGGCAGCTCACCACCTTCCCAAGGGAAATTAAATATAGGAGCAGATGTTGGTTTAAGAAAAATGGTTTAAAATTTTTTATTTCCAATTGAGGGGCAATTTAGCGTTGGCCAATCCACCTACCCGGCACAAATTTGTGGGCTGTGGGGGTGAAACCCACGCAGACACGGGGAGAATGTGCAAACTCCACACAGACAGTGACCACGGGCCGGGATCGAGCCTGGGTCCTTGGCGCTGCGAGGTAGCAGTGCTAACCACTGTGTCACCATGCCGCCCACGCAGATTGCTGGTCTTGCCAGCAACACTCAGATCCCACAAAATGAATAAAATAAATCCTATCACAGCAGTGCAAACAAACTTAAATCGTTCTGGTATCATTTTAAAGGAAGAACTCATAATTTTGGTGGAATTGAAGCATTTTCTCCTGGCTTTGTTTCCTTTAATTTTATCATGGTTATTGTAGAATCCGTCAAAGTAGCCCGCATGGACCCAACAGATAGAAAGCAAAATTAAGGTTTATTTACGTTATACAAGAATCTCCACTCCCCAAAGGGTCTCCCTCCACTCCCCGACCTGCAACCAGGTTGGGCTTTTTATACCAGTGAGCTTTGTTGAGGGAAAGCCCCCCCCACATTACCTTGTAGTTCATACTCTGTGGAATTCACGAGCCAACGATGTTCTTATGTTGTGACCTCTGCGGGGGTTATAACAGTTATCGAAAAGTTAAATCTCCCACTTTTTAAAATATTCTACCTTTCGTTACCAATCCATAATAGCCCTTGACAACTGAATGACTGAGGCAATCAAGAATCAACCACATTGCTGTGAGTCTGGAGTCACTGGTAGGCCAGACCATGTGAGGGCGGCAGATTTCCTTCCCGAGAGGTGGATTTTTTCCAATAATCAGTTATAGTTTCACGGTCGCCATTACTGAGGCTAGCTTTTAAGTCCATTTTAACGAATTGAACTGATATTCAAGTTACTGCCACGAGAGGCTTTGAACCCATAGCCCCAGTGCACTACCCTGGACCGCTAGAGCAGGCAAATTGCCATTACGCCATCATCTTCTCCCTGAAGAGTGCATTAGCCATGTTGAGGAACCAATGGTTACTGGGCTGGTGTCCAATGGAGGAGACAAGCTACTCAATGCAAATACAAGCATTTTGGCTGGGATTTTCCCGCTCCAGTTACTGTCGGAGTGGAAAGTATCAGGAGAAGGCCAAAGTTGCGTTTTACATTGGTGCGAAAACTTGCTGCGATCGCCCCCTCCCCCTGTAAGTGGCGCCCCCCCCCCCCCCCACATGGTGGCATGCTGTCAGAACATGTCTGGCTTCAAATGGCGTGCACCTGGCGAACACCTTTCTGAGGTACAATGAGGCTCATGCTGCAACCGGCACTTTGGTGGAGTAGAGCGTGGGAATGCCGTGGATGAGGTTCTGGGGCCTGAATCGGTCTGGTGGAGCCCTGCAATACAATCCGCGGAGATTGTCCCGCATTGTGGTCGATTGCTGCACCCTGCACAACCTGGCCCTGCCACGGGGGCAGTGCGGGGGGGTGGAAACTGCCTGTTAATCCTGCTATAGCTACTCAGACTGATGAACCAGTCTGCTACAATCCACGTGGTGGGTGTGATGTTCAATCAACCCTGTGTCTGTACTCACTGATAGTCTTCACTGGAAAGAGACTGAGCATGTGTGATGTGTCCTTTTATATGGGTTGGTGTAATGCCCCACTGTGGTAGTGTCACCTCTGTGTGTATCGTGACTGCCCATTGGTCGTGTCCTATCTTACTGACCTATTGGTTGAATGTCTGTGTGTCATGTCTCTGGTGCTCCCTCTAGTGTCTATCTAGTCTACGTGTATTTACATTAACCCCTTGTGTACTTACAGTGATGCATATCACCACGCAGGCAACACTGATGTGTTCAATCATTGTGAAGGGACACTGTCAATCTACTGGAAACCTTGCACAAAGCACATGGAATAAGCTCTGGACTGAATAGCCAGCCTATTCCTGGCGTAGGAATGCGTTTTTCAGATCGGGGCTGTGGGAGCACAACTCCTCAGAATAAAGCGCATAGAAAGATTCAATTAGGGAGAGCTTATTTATAGAGGTGAATGTTGTGTACCATTGCTTAACATCCGTGACCATGCTGCGCAACTAGAACTTCTTAACTTTTCTAACCACGTCTTGGCACACCCCAAACATCATCAGCGGAGGTGGAGGCAACCTGCTGTCTGCCACGCCCTGTTGTCTGTCATCACCTTGGTGGACGTCCTCTGGAGGATCGAGACCTGGGGGCCTAGGTCTACTTTCAGGTCTTGCTGTGTGACAGTGCCACTCTCCTCGGCCTGGGGAGCTGAAGCAGTCACAGGAAGAGGGGATTCAGATAGGAGGGACACTCCCGTGTGGATGGCCCCAGATGTGTACCAGTTAATCCCCCCTCCCTGGGCGTCTAAGGGCCTCAGGCTTCCTCCTTGGGTAGATTGGCAGCTGGAATCAGGTCGAGAAGCCAGCCATCCTCTGTCGTTGGCGCTGTTGGATCCCAGCAAGTGCCTGCACCATGCAGTGCATGTCCTGCAGCAATGCAGGTCTTGCCCCGAAGTCTCCACGGTGGCCACCACCCTCGCTGTGTTCACCTCATTGTGTTGTAGTGCCTGCACCAATCGCCTCAGACACAAGGCTTGCCGATTCCTCCATGCAGCCTTTTAATCCACATGTACCAGACATGCCTTCCTGATCTTCCCGAGTTTTCCTTTGGAGATCCAGGAACTGAGGCATGACGGAGTCCAGAGGCTCCTCACCTGACTGGGACTCAGCAGATTCCTGGCCTCCAGCAATCCTCTGAGTGCCAGCACCCTGGCACGTCCCCATCTCTGCCTACTGTGGATGGGGCAGTGTGGTGTGCTCCCCAGCTTGTGACCCCCCCCCCCCCAAGGTTACTGTGGAACTAAGTCTCACCGAGGTGTGTATCTCTGCGGATTGGAGGGGGTGGGTGAGCACTGTGACAGGCCTTTGGTATCAGGGTCCTTGAACCCCTCTTCTGCACTGCTGTCGGGGCTGGAGTCGAGGGGTCTGGCTGGTGGACTCCCCCAGCTGCTCCCCAGATGTGCCTGTGACTGAAAGGAGAGGTCATTAGTGCACGGCAGGGGCCTGAGATACAGGAGACAATATTCCTAGCACTGTTGCCTGATGGATAATGCAGTGCTGGATCCTACCTAAGCGCATGCCCTTACCCTATCCCCGTAACCCCATCTAACCTTTTAGACACTAAGGAGCAATTTAGCAAGGCCAGTCCACCTAACTGCAGATCTTTGGGCTGTGAGGGTCTTGATTTCTGGATCCCTCCACCTGCCTGTGCTCACTCCCTCTTGTTGTGAGGCCGCTTGTCCTTAGTGAAGACAGATAGAGAGAGAGTAAGCAGGACGCGTGTCAGGGCAGACGAAAAGGATGCCTGGCATGTGTGGATGGTGAGTGGGACCAGCGAGGTGAGTACACGGCCCACAGGGTAGATGAAGATGTGTGTGGGAGAGCGAGTGGTGTCCCTTGGGCTGGCAGTGAGCGAGCTCCCTGCGGATGTGTGATGGGTACGTGAGTTGAGGGCGATGAGAAGGATGACGCGCCCTGGCAGAGCGGACGAGAACATTCATCCTCACTCACGACTGCTGTCACTACCGTCCATGCTGGGTTCGTGATCTTGGGAGGCTGGCTTACTTCCTGAGCGAGGGCAGAGGACATCGTGTCGGACCTCTACAACATCCGGGAGTCTGTCCAGTGACGTGCCCAAAAACCTGGGGCAGGATGTCTCAGTAGCCATCACTTGCCAGCCACATATGAAGTGTGGCCTGTGTGCACTGGGCCGACCATTAAATGTGGAGCCCCGATGATAGCAACGCTAAGGTGATAGCGGCATGGGTTAATCAGAGGCGAGTGATGCGGCATGGAGCCCATGGCAGAAATGTTTGGCACTAAGTGGGTCTGGTTTAGCACAGTGGGCTGAACAGCTGGCCTGTAATGCAGAACAAGACCAGCAGCGTGGGTTCTATTCCCGTACAGGCCTCCCCGAACAGGCGCCGGAATGTGGCGACTCAGGGTTTTTCACAGTAACTTCATTGAAGCCTACTTGTGACAATAAGCGAATATTATTATTATACGGCAAGAAAAGCTGCCTTTGCTGTCAGGGGGCTCAACATCGCTTATCCCGCCCGCCATCGGCCATTGCAAACTTCCAGGAAAATTTCGTCTTTTGTGTCCGTTGCGCTAAATATTTTTGAGAGGCATCACGTTTTGTGTTTAATAAACCGTTGACTTGACCCCAGTCACTTTCTGATATTATTCTTTCGGAATAATAGGCCTGCAGCCTTTTAAGTGAGATGTTTAATCCAGGCGGTTTATCGTAAGAACAGGAAAAGAGTCATTCCATAGGAATACTATTTATGTCACTAGGACGGCACAGCTGTTGAAAACTATTTACTTTATGCAGAGCTGGATAAACTCAGAAACTATTATGAAAATGGGTGATGCTACAGATCAGATGTCGGCCGTGGCTAAGTGGGTTGCACTCCCTCGTCTCTGGGTCAGAAAGTTGAGGCCTGAAGCCTGACTCTCAGAGGCTTGAACGCAAAATCTAGGCCCATGATTCCCAGCGCAGGAGAATTGAGGTAAAGTGACTGGGTTTTTAAAAATCTTGTTGGCCACATGTGAATGGGAATGCATTCCTGAAAACCCTGGGAAGCAGTGAGCATGAGGGATTGAGCCTGTGCTTTGGAATTTCACTTTGTGCAAATATTGCTGGATATGTCCTGAGCACACCCGAGCTGCATTCCTTCGGCTGTTATTTTAATGGATGCGTTTAGGTCGGAGGAATTTAAAATCGGGAGCTGGTCACGGAGGGACGAATCCAAGTCCTAAATTTAAACACACTGAGGATCCAGGGAGAGAGAGAGAGGAAGAAGGTGCGGGATAAGGAGGGACTAGGGGTTACAGAAATCTTAGATGTTCACTGTGCTGCCCTCTGTGTGAACAGACGAAGGCCAAGCCAGGAGAGATTCTCTGACAGAAACCAATTGACTGGGTAAACAATTCTCCCCTTGTTCACGGGTCTGCTTTGTATATCCGGCCATTATGAGGTGTGTCAAAAATAGATCCTTCTCAGAGGCACGGGGTGGGGAGGAGAATTGGAGTTTGGGGAATGGGTGGGGGGAGGGGGAGATGTGGGGGAGGGGGTTATCGTGAGGGAAGGGTCTCGCCAAGGCATTCTGTGCCACTTCATACCTTCCAGTTTTACAACAAGCCTTTGGGCACTATTGGCTGAATATGATTAGGATCAGAGATTCTTTACAAATGATGTAAGTATGTGCTCAGAGCGGAGGGGAGGGTGGGGGAAGGTTTGAGAAGCAGCAGTGAAGGAGGCCGCAGGATGTAACGCTGGACTGGTGAATCTGCAGCCAAGTGCACTGGAGGAGTTGGTTTTAACCCTTACACTGCCAGCTTTTTCTCAACCTGCCTCTCTCTCTATCTGTACACAGTCAATGCATCACCTACACTTAGTTCATTGTAAATTCTGCTTTCATACAATCATAAATTGCACAGGAAAGAGAACTTTGGACCCATTGCATCTTTGGAGAGAATTCTCAGAGACAAGATTTATACCCATTTGGAAACAAATGGATTCATTAGCAACAGACAGCATGGCTTTGTCGTGGCTCAGGGGAGTTCATGCCTCACAAACTTGATCGAGGTTTTTGAGGAGGCGACAAAGATGATTGATGAGGGGAGGGCGGTGAATGTTGTTTACATGGACTTCAGTAAAGCCTTTGACAAGGTGCCTCATGGCAGACTGGTACAAAAGGTGAAGTCACACGGGATCAGAGGTGAGGTGGTAAGATTGTGGCTTAGTGACAGGAGGCAAAGGGTACCAGTAGAAGGGTGTTTTCCTGAATGGAAGGTTGGGACTAGTGGTGTTCCATAGGGAATTGTGCTGGGGCCTCTGTTGTTTGAAATATACATAAACGATTTGGAGGAAAATGTAGCTGATCGCGGATGACACCAAGGTTGGTGGAGTTGCAGATAGTGTTGAGGATTGTAGAGGATACAGCAGGACATGGATAGGTTGGAGACTTGGGCAGAGACATGGCAAATGTAGTTTAATCCGGACAAATGTGAGGTAATGCATTTTGGTCGGTCTAACATAGAGGGGAAATATACGGTAAATGGCAAAACACTGAGGAATGTAGAAAGTCAGAGCGATCTGGGCATGCAGGTCCACAGATCTTTGAAAGTGGCAACACAAGTGGACAAGGTAGTCAAGGAAGCATGCAGAATGCTTGTCTTCATTGGACGGGGCATCGAGTATAAAAACTGGCAAATTATGCTACAGTTGTACAGAAACCTGTTCAGGCCGCACTTGGAATATTGCGCACAATTCTGGCCACCGCACTACCAGAAGAACGTGGAGGCTTTGGAGAGGGTGCAGAGGAGGTTTATCAAGATGTTGCCTGGTCTGGAGGGTGTTAGCTATGTGGAGAGGCTGAATAAACTGGGACTGTTTTCATTAGAACGACGGAGGTTGAGGGGTGACCTGACAGAGGTCTACAAGATTATGAGGGGCATGGATAGAGTGGATGGGCAGGCACTCTTTTCCAAGGTGGAGGGGTCAGTCACAAAGGGGCATAGATTCAAGGTCCGTGGGGCAAAGTTTAGAGATGTGCAAGGCAGGCTTTTTTACACAAATGGTGGTGAGTGCCTGGAACGCATTGCCATGGGAGGTTCCGGAAGCAGATACATTAATGGCATTCAAAAAGCATCTTGACAAATACATGGATAGGATGGGTATAGAGGGATATGGCACAAGGAAGTGCTGAGGGTTTTTGGCCAAGGTTGGTATGATCGGTACAGGTCTGGAGGGCCGAAGGGCCTGTTCCTGTGCTGTATTGTTCTTTGTTCTTCGTTGGTTCTAAAGAGCTGTCACTTTATAATTTATTATTGCCCAAAACATACAGGGTGCGATCTAACTGAATTGCAACAGAGTCCCGTGTCGAGCACATTTAGCCGCGTGTTTCCAGGCACTCAGCACCGAGAAAGACCACGCTATCAAACAGGACTCTGTTGCAATCTGGGGTCTCAGCAGGGAACGGCCACCAAGGCCGCACTCATTCACATTGCTTCCACCGAGCAGGTCCACTCGCCAGGACTCCTCAGTGCAGGAGGAGATCGGGACATCATTTTTAAATGATCCCCTGATCTCTTGACTCCCCCGACGCAACCCCCGGACTCCCCCAAAGCCCCAACTCACCTATAAGGAGGCTTCGCCCATCTGCCCTCCCTCCCCACATGGGCATGGCATGGCACCCCTAGGCCCGATCCTTGGCATGGACACAATACTAGCCTGCCACTTTGGCACTGCCAGCCTGGGTGGTGACAGGCTGCAACCCATGTGACACTGCCAGGGTGCCAGTGCTAGAGTGCCAGGCTAGCAGTGCCAAGGTGGCACCAACATTGCCAGGGTGCCACCCTTCCCAGAGGCCAATCACCCGGGGGCCTCCAATCCCCCGTGAGACCCCTCCCCGCAAGTGCCGTCCTGCCTGGTCCCCGTTTATAGGGACTAGCACTGAACGGCGCTCACCTCAAGTCTCCGAGGTGAAGGGATTAGATCCCGAAGCCTCGGCTAGATCAGATAAGCTGCATATTAGAGGGAGACTAGCTACTCACTCTGATATGCAAAGTTGCCAAATACTGATCCTGCCCACAAGGGTCAGGATCCAGATTGCGGTGACTCATGAAATCCTGTTAGATCTCACGAGGCGTGGCGGGCCGGGTAAATCCTGTAAATCACAGTAACTTTATTGCAGCGTTAATGTAAGCCTACTTGTGTCACTAATAAAAATGTTTATATCTCCAAGTTAGGACGGTGAGTGGCTTGGAGGGGAACTTGCAAATGGTGGTGTTCCCATGTATCTGCTGTCCTTGTTTTTCTAGATGGTAGAGGTCCTGCGTTTGGAAGGCGCTGCCTGAAGCGACTTGGTGAGTTGCTGCAGTGCATCTTGTAGATGGTACCCACACAGCTGCCACTGTGCGTTGGTGGGGTGGAGGGAGTGAATGTTGGAAGTGGTAGATCGCGCAGGCTGCTCTGTTTTGGATGGTGTTGAGGTTCTTGGGTGTTGTTTGAGCTGTTTTCATCCAGACAAATATTGTATGGGTGGCACGGTATCACAGTGGTTAGCACTGTGGCTTCACAGCGTCCGGGTCCCAGGTTCAACTCCTGCTTGGGTCACTATCTGTGTGGAGTCTACACGTTCTCCCCGTGTCTGTGAGGGTTTCCTCCGGGTGCTCTGGTTTCCTCCCACAAGTCCCGGAAGTTGTGCTTGTTAGGTGAATTGGACATTCTGAATTCTCCCTCTGTGTACCCAAACAGGCGCCGGAGAGTGGAGACTAGGGGCCTACTTGTGGCAATAAAGATTATCATTATTATATTTTATACCTCCGATCTATGCCGGGATGGTGCTAGTTTCAACGTATGCAACAGGCTTCAAAAAGCCTACTCTATGCTTCATCTCCTTCTACAGCTTTCTTTACTTTTTCCCAAGTCCCCGACTTAACCAATCAAACGATTAAAATAAAAACATTATTTCATGGGATATGCGTGTGGCTGTATAGCTCAGCAGCTGTTTCCCTCATTGCCCTTGAACTGAGTGATTTGCTCGGCCATTTCAGAGGGCCGTTGAGAGTGAACCACATTGCTGTGGGTCAGGGGTCAAAATGTAGGCCACACCAGGTAAGGACGGCAGAGTTCCTCCCCTGAAAGACATTAATGAACCAGTTAGCTTCTTATAACAATCGATGATAGTTTCATGGTCCAAATTTATTGATTGAATTTAAATTCCACCAGGTGCTGAGCTGGGATTTGAATATGTGCCCCCAGAGTCGTCCAGATTACTAGTTTAGTGACATTACCAGAACGCCACCCTCTCCCACAGAAGTAAGCATTAATGGTAAACTGCTTCATATAATCAAACACAGAACAACTGAACACTACAGAGAGAATTCCATCACACTCCTGACTTGTGCCTTGTAGATGGCGGACAGGTTTTGGGGAGTCAGGGGGTGCGTTATTTGACCTCTGACCTGCTCTTGCAGCCATGGTATTTATATGGCTGGTCCAGTTCAGTTTCTGGTCAATGGTCACCCTCCTGGTAGGGGATTCAGCGATGGTGATGCTGTCCGCGACCCCGCATGCCACCCCCGGCCACACTCACCAGTCCCCCCAACCCTCACGGAACCCCCCCCCTCCCCGGCCAGTGGCACGGATACCGGCTGAGTGTGGCAGTGCTGGACACAGTCCGCAGCCGCCACGTCGGGTACCGACCACTCAGACCACACGTCACCCGCGCGGCCGGGAACCCGGAGCATCGCGGAAGAGCTTGTCGATGACGTGCCAAAGGCGTTGCCACGGCAGGCGGCGCACAACGCGATTACGCTACTTCCGAGGGTGCGGAGCATGGCTGACCAGCGTCAAACCGGCTCCTTCCCCGATTTGGGCATCGGTGTGGATACTCTGCCCGCTGCCGATTATTGTCGCTGATCATTAACTCCAGCAATGCCTTTCACAGCCTCGCATTCCTTTGTGCTAAAAAAAACCAAAATCCTTTGGCCTACATTTCTTATGTTTAATCTTGTATCTGTGACAGAGTTGTTGATCCTAAAGGATTACATTTGTATGGCACTGTTTGCAACCTTGTGAGGCCTCAAGCCATTTTGCAGCCAGTGAATCACTTTCAGCAGTGCAGTCACTGCTGTCACGTGGGAAACACAGCAACCAGTGTGTGCACAGCAAGCTCCCCCAAAGAACAATGTGACTAATGACCAGAGAATCTGTTTGTGTGACATCGATAGAAGGATTGGCCAAGACACCAGGGATAAGTCCTGAGGCGTTCTTTGAACCAGTGCCCTGGGATCTTTCACATCGACCAGACTACACCAATGGGACCTCGGTTTAATATCTCAAATGAAAGATTAAAGATTTTTGGTTAGGTCGGTATATTAAGGGTTAAGGAACCAAGGCAAGAGTCAAGATACAGATCAACCATGATCGAATTGAAAGGCAGAACAGGCTAAAATGGCTGAATGGTCTACTCCTGTTTTGTATTTCTTCATTGCCATGGCGATGCCCTTTGGACCCGAGGTAGACTTTTCCAACTCTCTGGAATTGTCATCAGGAATTAAAGATTAGGCAATGGAAGTCATGCTAAACCTTCTTAAATCACTGCATTAGACTTGCCTGGAGTGTTGTGGCCACATTAGGTCAGGGAGAAATATCACGAGACGAATAAAGAAAGAGAGAAAAATGGTGTACGTTTCCTTTCCTCGTATTCTTTCTATCCTGCTTTTTGGCGATGGGCCGAATGGCCTCCTTCTGCACTGAAGGAATTCTACAGAAGCTTCCCAACCAGAGCGGATAATTGTGACCTGGGGCCTTTTAGAAGGCTTGGTTACTCGCCCGGCAGATCTGCCATCAAAAGAAGTTCGGGAAAGCATTAAAAAAAAAGTTGTAACAGGACCTATTCTTCCTTTGCCAAACCTCAGAGTGATCGAGTCCAAGGAATGCAAAACGGGTGAAGCAAGCTTTGTGCAAAGCACTCGTGAGGTTTCACTTACAAGTTAATAACATTTTACTTCAGAATGAACCTGCATGAATAATTAGAAATCGAAAACAATTTAGATTGCGCGATTAAGAAAAAAATCCGATGTGTACTTTAAAGCGCCGACTGTATAAGAACAAACGCTTTATAAATAGAGGGCTAGAGGACAAAAGTGAGGAAGTCATTTTCAACCTTCATAAATCACTGGTTTGATGTCAACTGGAGTATTGTGTCCAGTTCTGGGCGCAGCACTTTGGGAAGGATGTCGAAGCCTTGGAAAGGTTACAAATGAGATTTAATCAAATGGGATAAAAGAATGAGGGACTTCAATTCTATGGAAAGACTTGAGGAGTTGAACAAAGCTGATGAGGCCTTGACAGAGCAGTCCAAAATGAGGAAGGGTTTAACAGTTTCCATTGGCAGGTGAGATGGTAACCAGGCGACACCAGATTTAAAATAATATACAGCAGCAATGCAGCAGAATGACAGAGGGATTAAAAGGCTAAATGACAGGGTGGAACTACCTGGTACCATCTGCCGCTGGGGACCGTCGGGTTCTGCCAAAATCAATGGAATTTGTCTGGGCCGCCAAATCTCTCATGGCAGGTCCCACCATGATGGGGCCAGGAACCCCCGCTCTATGTTTATAGAATCATAGAATCCCTACAGTACAGAAGAAGGCCATTCAACCCATCAATTCTGCATTGACCCTCTGAAAGAGCACCCTACCTATGTCCACTCCCCCACCCTATCCCCATAAACCCACCTAACCTTACCAGCCAGTAAGTGGGTCCACCACCTCTGTGTAAAATTCAGCCAGATGTATTTCTCTGTGGCCATTTCTCTGCCTTGTTAGTTGAATTTCTTTTCACCTTTGCTACTTCTGACCTAAAGACAAATGTGAGACTTTCATTTCTATAGCACCACATGTGACCTCAGGACATTTAGCACGGTAGCATTATGGATAGCACAATTGCTTCACAGCTCCAGGGTCCCAGGTTCGATTTAGGCTTGGGTCACTGTCTGTGCGGAGTCTGCACATCCTCCCTGTGTCTGCGTGGGTTTCCTCCGGGTGCTCCAGTTTCCTCTCACAGTCCAAAGATGTGCGGGTTAGGTGGATTGGCCATGATAAATTGCCCTTAGTGTCCCAAATTGCCCTTGGGTGGGGTTACTGGGTTATGGAGATAGGGTGGAGGTGTTGACCTTGGGTAGGGTGCTCTTTCCAAGAGCCGGTGCAGACTCGATGGGCCGAATGGCCTCCTTCTGCACTGTAAATTCTATGAATTATGTTAGGTGGGGTTACTGGGTTACGGGGATAGGGTGGAGTGTGAGCTTAAGTAGGGTGCTCTTTCCAAGAGCTGGTGCAGACTCGATGGGCCAAATGGCCTCCTTCTGCACTGTAAATTCCATGATTATAAAGGGATTTATATCCAATAACGTGCACATTTGAAGTGTAGTCATTGGATTAATGCAGGAAAGAGAGCAGTTAATCTTTACCTGGACAACCTCCCACAAACAGCCATGCAATAATGGCCAGACAAACTGAGGAGGTTGGTTGAGGGGTAAATAGTGGGCTAGACACCGGGGAGAACTCCCTTGCTCCTATTCCAATAGTGCCATCTGATCGAAAGATAACACCTCTGGCAGTGCAGCACTCCCTCAGCACTACACTGGGAGCACTAATCCAGAATGTTTCCTCAAGTCTCCGGAGTAGGACCTGCCAAATTCCAAGGTGAACGTGCGACTGAGTCGAGGCTGACACCGTGTTAATTATTAACGTCCATTCAGTGCAGGACTCACACAATTCACAATCACCCTGCCAAAGTGTTTACTCCAATAAATGCCTGAGCGTTTTTGTAATGGGTTCAGTCGAGCCTGGATTGTGGTGGTGGTGGTGGGGTTGGGGTGGGTGGGTGGTGGACAGCTCAGATTGAATTAAATGATTGCATGTTCCACATTCCCATCAGCAGCAGTCAGCACTCACAGATGGACATGCTTAGGTAACCCGAGGTGGAGAAACTTGAACCTTGTAGCCAATATTAGCTGCAAAGAAAATGTGTTTTGGCTTTGAGACTCAAAGAGGAGATCACTGAGTTGGACGTAACTCAATTAAAACACAACATTTGGAGCGGTGCCAATCCTTTACTGTGGAAGAAATGCGATCGTTTATCGAAAGTCTACCTCAGTGCCTTTTCCTGTTCCTCAGAGTGTTTCTATTTTCGAGCTGGCTGTTTTAACAGACATGGGACTATTGTGAAAGGTGCATGGGGTGGGGGAATTTAGTCACAACAAGCACCCGCAATGTTTTTTGATGCTATTTGAAAGACTGGTGGGTTAGTTCAGTTAGTTGGAGTGCAGTGCTTGATGTTGTCCATGGCACAGGTTCAATCCCTGTACTGCCTGGGGTAGTTCTTGGAGCTGTTGTACATTTTATATGTTGCATCTATGTGGAGATGACACTAGCTTGTGTGTGTGTAACACGTCTTATTCCCAGGGCTTAAAAATGTTGACAGCACACTGCAGCTCTGGCTTCCAACTCTTTCTACCGTCTGCTTACTTTTCTCTGAGTCCACGCCCAGGCTTAACCAATCAAGTACAGTGAGCGTAGATCAGGCTCACATCATCAAATGCAGAACAACTGATCAAACAATTGGGAGGGGTCTCTTCTGCTTGTCCCATTGGGATACCAAGGCACCAGTGAGCCGTGATTAGCAACTTTCGAGTAACGAGGACGTTACGTGGAGAGAGAGACTGAGAGATAAATATTGAGAGAACTCCCCGGCTCTTCTTCTAAATAGTTCCCTGGAATGTTTCATGTTCAGCTGAGAGGGCCTCAGTGTACTGCCCCATCTGCTAGATGGCACCGCCAACAGTGCAGCACTCCCTCAATACTGCACAGGAGAGTCCGTCTGGATTACTTATTCAAATCTCGGAAGTGGAATTCAATATCAGAGGCCAGAGAGCTAACCACTAAGCCACATCTGATAGCTCACTTTCGTTGGGTTGCAGATCCATAGCAGACGCTTGACTCAATGGGTCTTCCATCCTGCCTGAGGCACCACCAGGAGAGGATTCACAGAGAAAGAAGAGGAAACTTGCATTTATGTAGCCCCACAGGCTGACTTCAGTGATTTCCAGCCAATTAAGTATTTTGACGCGTTTTCGTTGTGGCGAAATTACATCAGTAAATGACGGTGATAATGATCATGTGATAATGTATTTTAGTGATCAATCATGGAATCGTAGAAAGTTATGGCACAGAAAGAGGCCACTCAGCGTCGTTTCTGCATCGGCTGAAAAACGACCCTCCTAGCCTAACCCCACGTTCCAACATTTTGTCCGTAGTCCTGGAGGTTACAGAATTTGAGGTGCAAATCCAGACAACTTTTAATTGAATTGAGGGTTTCTGCCTCGACTATCCTTCAGGCAGCAAGTTCAAGACCCCCACAAACCTCCCATCCATTGACTCCATCTACACCTCCCGCTGCCTGGGGAAAGCGGGCAGCATAATAAAAGACCCCTCCCACCCGGCTTACTCACTCTTCCAACTTCTTCTATCGGGCAGGAGATACAGAAGTCTGAGAACACGCACGAACAGACTCAAAAACAGCTTCTTCCCCACTGTCACCAGACTCCTAAACGACCCTCTTATGGACTGACCTCATTAACAATACACCCTGTATGCTTCATCCGATGCCAGTGCTTATGTAGTTACATTGTATATGTTGTGTTGCCCTATTATGTATTTTCTTTTATTCCCTTTTCTTCTCATGTACTTCATGATCTGTTGAGCTGCTCGCAGAAAAATACTTTTCACTGTACCTCGGTACACGTGACAATAAACAAATCCAATCCAATCCAATCCAACCTCTGAATGAAAAATAGATTCCTCATCTCCCCTCTAATCTCCCCTTAAATCTATGCCCTCGAGTCACTGACTTCTCTGCTGAAGTAAATAGGCCCTTCCTATCCACTCTATCCAAGTCCATACCAATTTTGTGCATCTCAATTAACTGTTTTTGAAGGATGAACATTGTGCAGGACAATGGGATAACTACCCTGCCCTTCGTGCGTTCTTACCTGACCTTAACTGTCCTCTGAAATGGCTTTGAAAGTCCTTCAGTTCAATGAGGGATTGGTGGGCAACAAATGCTGGCTTTGCTAGTGACACCCACATCCCAAAAAATTATTTCACAGGCCCATAAATTACAATTGATCACGAGAGAATTGGCAAACTTGTTGAATTACTTTTTATGATAAAACTCCAGATGGTATTCACCCAACCTCACTCAAGGAAACTAGGGAGGAGGTAGCAGAGACAGTAGTTTATAAACGTGAGTTAAAAGAAGAATATAAGGTACAAATGTAAAATAACAGCAAAATGGTAAAAAGCAAAATTAATGGTTCTTTACTTAAATGCATGTAGTATTCAGCACACAATGAATGAATTAACGGCACAAATTGAAGTAAAATCTAACACTCAAAGTCAGCAAAACTAAGGAATTGGTCATCGACTTCAGGAAGGGAAGTGTCGTCTACGCCCCTGTCTGCATCAATGGTGCCAAGGTGGAGATGGTCAACAGCTTCAAATTCTTAGGGGAAAACATCACCAACAATCCGTCCTGGTCCACCCACGTCAACGCTATGACCATGAAAACACGCCTATTCTTCCTCAGGAAACTAAGGAAATTCAGCATGTCCACTTTGATGCTTACCTATTTTTACAGATACACCATAGAAAGTATCCTATCTGGCTGCATCACAGCCAGGCACGGCAACTGCTGCTTGGCTCAAGACCACAAGAAACTACAGAGAGTCGTGAACACAGCCCAGTCCATTTCGCGAAGCCACCTCCCATCCATTGACTTTGTCTGCACCTCCCAGTGCCTTGGGAAAGCGGGCAGCATAATCAGAGATCCCTCCCACCCAGGTTATTGTGTCTTCCAACCTCTTCCAATGGGCAGAAGATACAAAAGTCTGAGAACACTCACCAATAGATTCAAAAACAGCTTCTTCCCCGCTGTTACCAGACTCCTGAATGGCCCTGTTATGGACTGAACTGATCTCTCTACACATCTTCTCTACAGTTGAGGCACTAACTCCATATGCTTCACCCGATGTCTCTGTCTATGTATTTACATTGTGTAATTATCATTTGTTCTATGTTTCATGTAGAACATAGAACATAGAACAATACAGCGCAGTACAGGCCCTTCGGCCCACGATGTTGCACCGAAACAAAAGCCATCTAACCTACACTATGCCATTATCATCCATATGTTTATCCAATAAACTTTTAAATGCCCTCAATGTTGGCGAGTTCACTACTGTAGCAGGTAGGGCATTCCACGGCCTCACTACTCTTTGCGTAAAGAACCTACCTCTGACCTCTGTCCTATATCTATTACCCCTCAGTTTAAAGTTATGTCCCCTCGTGCCAGCCATATCCATCCGCGGGAGAAGGCTCTCACTGTCCACCCTATCCAACCCCCTGATCATTTTGTATGCCTCTATTAAGTCTCCTCTTAACCTTCTTCTCTCCAACGAAAACAACCTCAAGTCCATCAGCCTTTCCTCATAAGATTTTCCCTCCATACCAGGCAACATCCTGGTAAATCTCCTCTGCACCCGCTCCAAAGCCTCCACGTCCTTCCTATAATGCGGTGACCAGAACTGTACGCAATACTCCAAATGCGGCCGTACCAGAGTTCTGTACAGCTGCAACATGACCTCCCGACTCCGGAACTCAATCCCTCTACCAATAAAGGCCAACACTCCATAGGCCTTCTTCACAACCCTATCAACCTGGGTGGCAACTTTCAGGGATCTATGTACATGGACACCTAGATCCCTCTGCTCATCCACACTTTCAAGAACTTTACCATTAGCCAAATATTCCGCATTCCTGTTATTCCTTCCAAAGTGAACCACCTCACACTTCTCTACATTAAACTCCATTTGCCACCTCTCAGCCCAGCTCTGCAGCTTATCTATATCCCTCTGTAACCTGCTACATCCTTCCACACTATCGACAACACCACCGACTTTAGTATCGTCTGCAAATTTACTCACCCACCCTTCTGCGCCTTCCTCTAGGTCATTGATAAAAATGACAAACAGCAACGGCCCCAGAACAGATCCTTGTGGTATTCCACTTGTGACTGTACTCCATTCTGAACATTTCCCATCAACCACCACCCTCTGTCTTCTTTCAGCTAGCCAATTTCTGATCCACATCTCTAAATCACCCTCAATCCCCAGCCTCCGTATTTTTTGCAATAGCCTACCGTGGGGAACCTTATTAAACGATTTGCTGAAATCCATATACACCACATCAACTGCTCTACCCTCGTCTACCTGTTCAGTCACCTTCTCAAAGAACTCAATAAGGTTTGTGAGGCATGACCTACCCTTCACAAAGCCATGCTGACTATCCCTGATCATATTATTCCTATCTAGATGATTATAAATCTTGTCTCTTATAATCCCCTCCAAGACTTTACCCACTACAGACGTGAGGCTCACCGGTCTATAGTTGCCGGGGTTGTCTCTGCTCCCCTTTTTGAACAAAGGGACCACATTTGCTGTCCTCCAGTCCTCTGGCACTATTCCTGTAGCCAATGATGACATAAAAATCAAAGCCAAAGGTCCAGCAATCTCTTCCCTGGCCTCCCAGAGAATCCTAGGATAAATCCCATCAGGTCCCGGGGACTTATCTATTTTCAGCCTGTCCAGAATTGCCAACACCTCTTCCCTACGTACCTCAATGCCATCTATTCTATTAGCCTGGGGCTCAGCATTCTCCTCCACAACATTATCTTTTTCCTGAGTGAATACTGACGAAAAATATTCATTTAGTATCTCGCCTATCTCTTCAGACTCCACACACAATTTCCCATCCCTGTCCTTGACTGGTCCTACTCTTTCCCTAGTCATTCGCTTATTCCTGACATACCTATAGAAAGCTTTTGGGTTTTCCATGATCCTTCCTGCCAAATACTTCTCATGTCCCCTCCTTGCTCGTCTTAGCTCTCTCTTTAGATCCTTCCTCGCTACCTTGTAACTATCCATCGCCCCAACCGAAACTTCACACTTCATCTTCACATAGGCCTCCTTCTTCCTCTTAACAAGAGATTCCACTTCCTTGGTAAACCACGGTTCCCTCGTTCGACGCCTTCCTCCCTGTCTGACCGGTACATACTTATCAAGAACACGCAGTAGCTGATCCTTGAACAAGCCCCACTTATCCAGTGTGCCCAACACTTGCAGCCTACTTCTCCACCTTATCCCCCCCAAGTCACGTCTAATGGCATCATAATTGCCCTTCCCCCAGCTATAACTCTTGCCCTGCGGTGTATACTTATCCCTTTCCATCATTAACGTAAACGTCACCGAATTGTGGTCACTGTCCCCAAAGTGCTCTCCTACCTCCAAATCCAACACCTGGCCTGGTTCATTACCCAAAACCAAATGTATGGAACAATCTGCCTGGACTTTTCACTGTACCTCGGTACACTAAATCTAAATCTAATGGGTATGATCTTTTATCCATTACAGAGATGTGGTTACAAGGAGATCAAAGCTGGGGACTAAATATTTGGGGGTATGTGACTTTTCGTAAAGACAGGCAGGAAGGAAAATGTGGTGGGGTATGGTTAGTACAAGATGGAATAACTACAATAGCAAAACATAATCTTGGATCAGAAGATGTAGAATCCATATGGGTGGAGGTAAGAAATAGCAAGGGGAGGAAGAGACTGGTGGGAATAGTCCCGAGGCCCCCAAACAGTAGTTATACTGTCGGACGGAGAATTAGTCAGTAGATAATGAAGACGATGTAAAAAAGGCAGCACATTAATCATGGGTGAATTTAATCTTCAAGTGGATTGTGAAAATCAGATTGTCAGAGGTAGCCATGAGGAAGAATTCATAGAATATATGCGGAACAATTTCTTCAAACAATATGTTGTGGATCCAACCAGGGATCAGCCTGAGGCAGGGATAATAAGCAATCTCAGAGTAAAATATCCCCTAGGAAACAGTGACCATAACATGGTAGAATTTAGCATTCGATTTGAGAGTGAGAAACTTGTTCCAGAAACAAATGTGTTAAACTTAAACAAGGGTAATTACAAAGGAATGAGGGCAGAGTTGGCTGGAGTGGAATAGGAAAGGAGTTTAGCAGATAATAGGGTGTAGGAAGGTGGGATTAGAAAGGGCACCTTGGTGTCTGTGGGCTGACATGGATTAGATGGGCCAAGTGGCCTCCTTCTGTGCTGTAACATTTCTATGGTTCTAAAACACTGGGGCTGGGGCTCATGCTAGCCAGCCTTGTGGGCCTCGATCGTCTCGTACCAATAAGAACAAAGAACAAAGAAATGTACAGCACAGGAACAGGCCCTTCGGCCCTCCAAGCCCGTGCCGACCATACTGCCCGACTAAACTACAATCTTCTACACTTCCTGGGTCCGTATCCTTCTATTCCCATCCTATTCATATATTTGTCAAGATGCCCCTTAAATGTCCCTATCGTCCCTGCTTCCACTACCTCCTCCGGTAGCGAGTTCCAGGCACCCACTACCCTCTGCGTAAAAAACTTGCCTCGTACATCTACTCTAAACCTTGCCCCTCTCACCTTAAACCTATGCCCCCTAGTAATTGACCCCTCTACCCTGGGGAAAAGCCTCTGACTATCCACTCTGTCTATGCCCCTCATAATTTTGTATACCTCTATCAGGTCGCCCCTCAACCTCCTTCGTTCCAGTGAGAACAAACCGAGTTTATTCAATCGCTCCTCATAGCTTATGCCCTCCATACCAGGCAACATTCTGGTAAATCTCTTCTGCACCCTCTCTAAAGCCTCCACATCCTTCTGGTAGTGTGGCGACCAGAATTGAACACTATACTCCAAGTGTGGCCTAACTAAGGTTCTATACAGCTGCAACATGACTTGCCAATTCTTATACTCAATGCCCCGGCCAATGAAGGCAAGCATGCCGTATGCCTTCTTGACTACCTTCTCCACCTGTGTTGCCCCTTTCAATGACCTGTGGACCTGTACTCCTAGATCTCTTTGACTTTCAATACTCTTGAGGGTTCTACCATTCACTGTATATTCCCTACCTGCATTAGCCCTTCCAAAATGCATTACCTCACATTTGTCCGGATTAAACTCCATCTGCCATCTCTCCGCCCAAGTCTCCAAGAAAGAAAACAGAACAATTCATGTGCAGGCAGATTGGAAGATGACCATCAATGCAGCCACTATTTCTAGGGCCACTTCCTTAAGTACTCTGCACCGTACATTGTCAGGACCAGAGATTTATCGGCCTTCAATCCCATCAATGTTCCCAACAGCATTCCCTTACTAATGCTGATTTCTTTCAGCTCCCCACTCTCACTAAATCTTAAGTTGCCCAACATTTCTGTTATGTTATTTGTGTCCTCATTTGTGATGACAGAAACAAGTATGTATTTAGTTGCTCAGCCATTTCTCTGTTCCCCATTATTAATACCCTTGTTCTGACTGGAAGGGACCTACATAGAGCATTACAGCGCAGTACAGGCCCTTCGGCCCTCGATGTTGCACCGACCTGTGAAACCACTCTAAAGCCCATCTACACTATTCCCTTATCATTCATATGTCTATCCAATGATCATTTGAATGCCCTTCATGTTGGCGAGTCCACTACTGTTGCAGGCAGGGCATTCCATGCCCTTACTACTCTCTGAGTAAAGAACCTACCTCTATCTATATCTATCTCCCCTCAATTTAAAGCTATGTCCCCTTGTGCTAGACATCACCATCCAAGGAAAAAGGCTCTCACTGTCCACCCTATTCAATCCTCTGATCATCTTGTATGCCTCAATTAAGTCACCTCTTAACCTTCTTCTCTCTAACGAAAACAGCCTCAAGTCCCTTAGCCTTTCCTCATATGATCTTCCCTCCATACCAGGCAGCATTCTGGTAAATCTCCTCTGAACCCTTTCCAATGCTTCCACATCCTTCCTATAATGCGGCGACCAGAATTGCACGCAATACTTCAAATGCGGCCGCACCAGAGTTTTGTACAGCTGCAACATGACCTCATGGCTCTGAAACTCAATCCCTCTACCAATAAAAGCTAACACACCATACGCCTTCTTAACAACCCTCTCAACCTGGGTGGATCTATGTACATGGACACCGAGAGCTCTCTGCTCATCCACACTGCCAAGAATCTTACCATTAGCCCAGTACTCTGTCTTCCTGTTATTCCTTCCAAAATGAATCACCTCACACTTTTCTGCATTAAACTCCATTTGCCACCTCTCAGCCCAGCGCTGCAGCTTATCTATGTCCCTCTGTAGCTTGTAACATCCTTCCGCACTGTCCACAACTCCACCGACTTTAGTGTCATCTGCAAATTTACTCACCCATCCTTCTACGCCCTCCTCCAGGTCATTTATAAAAATGACAAACAGCAGTGGCCCCAAAACTGATCCTTATGGTACCACTAGTAACTGGACTCCAGTCTGAACATTTCATTTGTCTTCAATCTTTTTCTCTTTGTATACCTATACAAGCTTTTGAAGTCTTCTCCAGTCTTTTTACAGACTAGCAAAGGCTATGGGCTCTGATTATATTCCAGCAATAGAACTGAAGACTTGCGTTATTATTATCAGAACTTGCCGCACCTCTAGCCAAGCTGTTCCAGTACAGCTACAACACTGGCATCTACCCGACAATGTGGAAAGTTTCCCAGGTGTATCCTGCGATTAAGAAACAGGACAAATCTAACCCAGCCAATTACTGCCCTATCAGTCTCCCCACTAACATCAGCAAAGTGATGGAAGGAGTCATCAACAGTACTACCAAGCGACACTTACTCAGTTTATGTTCCACCAGGGTTACTCAGCACCTGACCTCATTTCAGCCTTGGTTCAAGCATGGACGAAATAACTGAGTGCCAGAGGTGAGGTGAGAGTGACTGCCCTTGACATCAAGGCAACATTTGACCAAATATGGCATCAAGGAGACCTACCAAAGCTGGAGTCAATGGGAATCAGGGGGAAAGCTCTCCGCTGGTTGGGGTCATACCTGGCACAAAGGAAGATGGTTGTGGTGGTTGTAGGTCAATCATCTCAGCTCCAGAACATGGGGTTCCTCAGGATAGTGTCCTAGGCCCAACCATCTTTAGCAGCTTAGCAGGGATAGTCATCATGGATTTGTTAAGAGAAGGTCTTGCCTCACAAATGTGATTGAATTCTTTGAGGAAGTGTCGAGAAGAGTTGATGAAGATCGTGCAGTGGACGTTGTGTAGATGGATTTTAACAAGGCATTGGACAAATGTGAAAGCTTGTGGAATACAGGGCAGTGTGGCAGACTGGATAAAAAGTTGATTTAGTAACAGGAAGCAAAGGGTAATGGTCAATGGCTGCCCTTGCAATTGGAAAATTGTTTCAAGTGGTGTTCCGCAGGGCTCAGTGTTGGGACCCATACAATTTACAGGGCAGAATGAGGCCATTCGGCCCATCGAGTTGGCACTGGGCATTGGAAAGAGCACCCCACTTAAGCCCACACCTCCACCCTATCCCCGTAAACCAGTAACCCAACCTGACCTTTTTTGGACCCTAAGGGGCAATTTATCACGGCCAATCCACCTAACCTGCACATCTTTAGACTGTGGGAGGAAACCGGAGCGCCCGGAGGAAACCCACACAGACAGTGACCCAAGCCGGGAATCGAACCTGGGGCCCTGGACCCTGTGAAGCAACAGTTTGAAGCAACTGTGCTAACCACTGTGCTGCCCTTACTGTTTGTGTTATATATTAAGGATTTTGAAGGGAACGTGGGGAGCATGTTCGGGAAATTTGCAGATGATACAAAGATTGGCCGAGTGGTGAACAGTGTAGAGGATAGCTACAATCTCCAGAATGATATGGATCGATTGGTGGAGTGGGCAGTGAAGTGGCAGACGGAATTTAACACAGAGAAGTGTGAGGTCATGTATTTAGGGAGGTTGAACAGTTGTAGGGAGTACACAATAAATGGGATTATGCTCAGAGGAGTAAATGTGAGAGATCTTGGCGTACAAGTGCACAGTCCCTAAAGGCAGCAGTTCAAGTAGACAAGGTTATAAAGAAAGCATATGGAATGCTCTCCTTCATTGGCAGAGGTATAGAATATAAAAGTAATATAATATTGGAATTGTATAAAACACTGATGAGGCCACCACTAGAGTATGGTGTGCAGTTCTGGTCACCACATTACAGGGAGGACGTTATAATAATAGCTTATTGTCACAAGTAAGCTTCAATGAAGTTACTGTGAAAAGCCCCTAGTCGCCACATTCCGGCACCTGTTCGGGGAGGCCGGTACGGGAATTGAACCCGCGCTGCTGACCTTGTTCTGCATCACAAGCTAGCTGTTTAGCCCACTGTGCTAAACTAGCCCCTACATACAGCCACGCTCATACACACACACTCCGTTCTTGGGCATGAAACTCTGGCTCAGCCAGCCACTCACATCCATGAACGAACAAAAAAAACTATCTTTCTCTGGATGGGATCTTCTGGCCCTTTCCATCAGGGGGATCTTCCGGCCCCGTTGAAGGTGGCCCCTGCGGTGGGTTCTCTGGCAGTGGGACTTGCAAGCCGTGCAACATGCCTTCGACATCGGCAGGACTGGAAGATCCCAATGACGGGTCGTGTTACTGCTGCAGAACTGCTGCAGGGGGAGCTGAAAATCCCCCCACCCCCTCTGTCTCTCTCTCTCTTTCTTACTGCGTTGTGTCTCTCTGTCTTTGTTACCCTCATAGATTGTGTTTCTCTCTCTCTCTCATTATCCCTCATTCTCTGCTTTGTTCTCTCTCTTTTTCTCGCAATCTTTCTCTGCCTATCCTCCTCCTGCTCCTGTTTGCCACTTGTTCATTGTCTCTCTTTCGGTCTGCTCTGCCAGTCTGTCTTCCTCTCTCTTTCAGTCCCTGCTCTCTCACACTTCCTCTCGCGCTGTTTGTCTTTCTCCTTGCCTCTCTCTCTCTCTCTCTCTCCATCTCTGCCTCTCTCACTCTGTTCCAGTCCAACCCCTGATCAACTGAACTGAATTAAGGTGACCACAGTCACTGCCTGTTCGTGTGCCGAGAACAAGGTCGGCCAGGCA
This sequence comes from Scyliorhinus torazame, assembly GCF_047496885.1. Classification (NCBI taxonomy): domain Eukaryota; kingdom Metazoa; phylum Chordata; class Chondrichthyes; order Carcharhiniformes; family Scyliorhinidae; genus Scyliorhinus; species Scyliorhinus torazame. Next base: position 341,404,141 of record NC_092709.1, on the reverse strand, counting down.
ATTAGAGCACAGGCCCGTGGACCCGAGAAAACTAACTGCTGGTGGAGGTGGGGTGGAATGGGTTAGCTCATGGGAAAGGGGGAAGGGCTGAGGAGAGAGGGACAGACTCTGTGAAAAACGTCAGAAATATCGCACATAAAATTCAATTAACTTTATTGGCTTTTAAAACTGCTGGAAATGTGGTGAGAATCTTTATTTCCTGATGCTTCTTCAATATTCTGCGCACGTGAAAGGTTAGAATGTTTTTTATTTGAAAAGGTATTATCCACTTTTCCTGACAACGTCCTGTCTTAATCCGGATTTTCCTTTTCAATTACTTCGCTGTGGCCTCCTCTCTCAACCTGACCTCTGACCTTCTCCCCTGCACCCCCCCCCCCCCCAACCCCAACCCCCGCAACCCCAACCCCAACCCCCGCTCTGCAAATAACTTGTTAATTGAAAAGCAAGACGCCTGTTTGAAACAGGGCTAGGAGAAGACAGGGTCATACCGTCTTGTAAATGATTTTACCAGGATCAAATTCTCAAAAGAAAAATCCAAATCGATGGAGGAATATGGTGTGTCTGTTAACGCTCCTTTTAAGAAAGTTAAAGCTCGCCTAATTTGGGCATAGTGAGATCCCCCAACAGGAGTGAGATTAATTAATGTTGCAATTTTGCAACTCGTGGACCCAAGAAGGATTTTAGAGATGCAATGATAACTTGCATACCTTTACTTTACCTTACCTTAAAACATCCCGACATTCGCAGGAGTGAAATCTGTCAAGAATATCGACACTAAGGCACGGAAGGGTCGCGGGTGGTCAGAAAGTTCGGTGAGAGAGCTAGGTTTTAAAGGACCATTCTTTCGGTGGAAAGCAAGGCCGAGGCAGAGAGGGAGGGGAATCCAGAGTTGAGGGCATGGACAGCTGAAGGCACGGCGAACAATGGTGGAGCAATCAGAATCTGGACTGCTCGAGAGACCAAGGGGAAGCCCCGAGGCCACTGACCAGCGGCGGGAATCACGATGACCCGGTGGGAGGCATAAAATGGGGCTCATACCGGGCGCCAAACCATTTGCAAGTCTTCCGCCACCCCAATAACCCCTCCCCCTCCCCCTCCCCTCTCAATGAGATTCCCGCCCAGACCTGGCAGGAACATGTAAACACCTGATTAAACCTAATTTCAGATCATTATCGTCAGGGAGTCCGCTTCACCTGCCTCCTGGGATGCTCCAGCCGTGACCCCCCCCCCCCCCCCCCCCCAGCCGACAGTCTCGCTGGCGTGAATTGGTGCAAGTCCTGACAAACGTGGACATGGTGGCTTGTGCTCCGGGGGGAGGTGGGTATCCTCTGGTATACTTGCCTCCAGAGTGCCGTGTGGGTCCTTCGTGGGAGGTGGGGGGTCAGGGGTAGGGCTTTGATTTGGCTTGAGGGGCTCAGGTCGAGGATCTTTCCTGGGCTGGGGGTCATTTAGATGCTCTACCTACCTGCAGCCTTTAAACCCTTGCATGTCAAGTTCAAAGAAGCTATGTGCCGGACACTTGGTTTTTCTAGGAAGCCCTTCAGTACAATGAGATAGCTTCTTTAAAGATGCTGCAGTTAGAAAAACAGCTGCGTAAAAGAGGAAGTTCTTCAGAGATAATAGACCCCTTAATTAACAATGGTTAACCTTCCTTTGAAACTGCCTGGACCTGTCAATCAAGAGGCTTTTAAAAAGCAGTGGTCCATGAAATTGAATGTAAATAATGCAGTACAAAACTTTTAGGTTTCAAGCTGGCAGAGAGGTTTCAATAAGCTAAAAGGCAATGAAGTTGACTGTGAATAAAAACACTTCTAAGTTTTCCACCACATTAAAAGGAATACTTCTACCTTCATATCACAAATCATTGAACTTAACATGCGAGGCAAATAGCGAGTGGGTAAATCAATGGCAGGTGCAATATAATTTAGATAAGTCTGAGGTTATTCACTTTGGAAGTAGTATTCACTACTATCTGCATGGTTGTAAATTGAGAGGGGAGTGTGCAGCGGGACCTGGGTGTCCATGTGCACCATTCGCTGAAGGTAAGCATGCAGGTGCAGCAGGCGGTAAAGAAGGCTAATGGTATGTTGGCCTTCACTGTGAGAGGCTTCGAGTATAGAAGCAGGGATGTGTTGCTGCAATTGTACAGGGCCTTGGTGAGGCCACACTTGGAGTATTGTGTGCAGTTTTGGTCTCCTTCTCTGAGGAAGGATGTTCTTGCTCTCGAGGGAGTGCAGCGAAGGTTTACCAGACTGATTCCAGGGATGGCGGGACTGTCATATGAGGAGAGATTGACTAGGCTGGGGTTGTTCTCGCTGGATTTCAGAAGAATGAGGGGGGATCTCATACAGACTTTAAAAATTCTAACAGGACTGGACAGGGTAGATGCAGGGAAGATGTTTCCGATGGTGGGTATGTCCAGAACCAGGGGTCACAGTCTGAGGATTCAGGGTAAACCATTTCGGACAGAGATAAGGAGACATTTCTTCACCCAAAGAGTGGTGAGCCTGTGGAATTCATTACCACAGGAAGTAGTTGATGCTAAAACTTTGTATCAGGAATAAGGGCGATGAACTTAGAGCATGGGTCAATACTTGGAAGTACGATGTTGTGGCCATTACGGAGACATTGATTTCACAGGGGCAGGAATGGTTGTTAGATGTTCCGGGGTTTAGATGTTTTAAGAAGAATAGGGAGGGAGGTAAAAGAGGAGGGGGAGTTACACTGTTAATTAGAGAGTGCATCGCAGCTGCAGAAAAGGAGGTAGTCTAGGAGGGTTTGTCTACTGAGTCAGTACGGGTGGTAGTCAGAAACAAGAAAGGAGCTGTCACTTTATTGGGAGTTTTTTATAGACCCCCCAATAGCAGCAGAGAGATGGAGGAATAGATTGGGCGGCAGATCTTGGAAAGGTGCAGAAGTAACAGAGTTGTTGTCATGGGTGACTTCAACTTCCCTAATATTGACTGAAACCTCCTTAGTGCAAATGGTTTGGATGGAGCAGATTTTGTCAGGTGTGTCAGGCCATATTGGATTTGGTGCTTGGCAACGAACCAAGCCAGGTGTCAGATGTCTCGGTTGTAGAGCATTTTGGTGACAGTGACCACAACTCCTTGACCTTTACCATAGTCATGGAGAGGGATAGAAACAGTTATTATCGGAAGGTATTTAATTGGGGGAGGGGACATTATACTCTATTAGACAAGAGCTGGGGAGCATAAAGTGGGAAGAGTTCTCAGGGAAATGCACAACAGTAATGTGGGGGTTGTTCAAGGAGCACTTGCTGCGAGTGCTGGATAGTTTTGTCCCACTGAGACAAGGAAGGAATGGTAAGGTGAAGGAACCTTGGGTGACAAGAGAAGTGGAGCTTCTAGTCAAGAGGAAGAAGGAAGCTTACATAAGGCTGAGGAAGCAAGGATCTGGCACAGCTGTAGAGGGTTACAAGGTAGCCAGGAAGGAACTCAAAAATGGACTTAGGAGATCTAGAAGGGGGCATGAAAAGCCCTGGCAGGAAGGATTAGGGAAAACCCCAAGGCGTTCACTTATGTGAGAAATAAGAGGATGACCAGAGTGAGAGTAGGGCCGATCAGGGATGATGGAGGGAACTTGTGCCTAGAGTCTGAGGATGTAGGGGAGGCCCTAAATGAATATTTTGCTTCAGTATTCACTAGAGAGAGGGACCTTGTTGCTCGTGAGAAGAGCGTGAACCAGGTCAATAGGCTCGAATGGATGAGGAAGTGGAAGGGTGGGCTAGTAAGTTTGCGATGACACGAAGGTTGGTGGAGTTGTAGATAGTGTCGAGGGCTGTTGCAGGTTGATATAAAGAAGGAGGATATGCTGGAAATTTTGAAAAGCATCAGGATAGATAAGTCCCCTGGGCCTGACGGGATATACCCAAGGTTACTATGGGAAAAAAGGGAGGAGATTGCTGTGCCGTTGGTCATGATCTTTGCATCCTCACTCTCCACTGGAGGAATACTGGATAATTGGAGGGAGGCGAATGTTGTTCCCCTGTTCAAGAAAGGGAATAGGGAAATCCCTGGGAATTACAGACCAGTCAGTCTTACGTTTGTGGTGAGCAAAATACTGGAAAGGTCTGAGAGATAGGATTTATGATTATTTAGAAAAACATAGTTTGATTAAAGATAGTCAGCATGGCTTTGTGAGGGGCAGGTCATGCCTCACAAGCCTCGTTGAATTCTTTGAGGATGTGACGAGACACATTGATGAAGGTCGGGCAGTAGATGTGGTGTATATGGATTTCAGTAAGGCATTTGATAAGGTTCCCCATGGTAGGCTCAATCAGAAAGTCAGGGGGCCTGGGATACAGGGAAATTTTGCTGTCTGGACACAGAATTGGCTGGCCGAAAGAAGACAGTGAGTGGTAGTGGATGGAAAGTATTCCACCTGGAGGTCGTTGACCAGTGGTGTCCCACAGGGATCAATGCTGAGACCTCTGCTCTTTGTGGTTTTTATAAATGACTTGGATGAGGAAGTGGTAGGGTGGGCTAGTAAATCTGCGATGACACAAAGGTTGGTGGAGTTGTAGTTAGTGTCGAGGGCTGCTGCAGGTTACAACAGGATATTGACAGGGTGCAGAGCTGAGCTGAGAAGTGGCAGATGGAGTTCAACCTAGATAAATGTGAAGTGATTCATTTTGGAAGGTCAAATTTGAATGCTGAATACAGGGTAAAAGGCAGGATTCTTGGAAGTGTTGAGGAACAGAGGGATCTTGGGGTCCACGTAAATAGATCCCTCAAAGTTGGCACCCAGGCTGATAGGATTGTTAAAAAGGTGTATGGTGTGTTGGCTTTCATTAACAGGGGGATTGAGTTTAAGAGCCATGGGGTTTTGCTGCAGCTTTATAAAACCCTGGTTAGACCACACTTGGAATATTGTGTCCAGTTCTGGTCGCCTCATTATAGGAAGGATGCGGATGCTTTGGAGAGGGTGCAGAGGAGATTTACCAGGATGCTGCCTGGACTGGAGGGCATGTCTTATGAAGAAAGGTTGAGGGAGCTAAGGCTTTTCTCACTGGAGTGAAGAAGGAAGAGAGATGACTTGATAGAGGTGTACAAGGTGATGAGAGCCATGGATAGAGTGGATAGCCAGAGACCTTCCCCCAAGGCGGAAATGGCTGTCACGAGGGGGCATAATTTTAAGGTGATTGGAGGAAGGTATAGGGGAGATGTCAGAGGTCGGTTCTTTACACAGAGAGTGGTGGGTGCGTAGAATGCACTGCCAGTGGAGGTGGTGGAGTCAGAGTCATTAGGGACATTTAAGCGACTCTTGGACAGGCACATGGACAGCGGTAAATTGAAGGGGTGTAGGTTAGGTTGATCTTAGATTAGGATAAGTGGTCAGCGCAACATTTTGGGCCGAAGGGCCTGTACTGTGCTGTACTGGCCTATGTTCTATGTTCTAGTGCACGGACCTTGGGGTAAAGTGCCCTGTATGGCATGATTTTCATCCCAGTAAGTGATAGATTGGGTCCCTTCTCACTTCTTGCAAATTGCACTCTCGCCCTGGCTAGCCCATTAACAAGGTGCTCAAGGAGTTTAAGAGATTATTAATCGGAGGCAAGCGGGTTCTGTGTTCTTTGCCCTGTCTTCCCTTTGGAAATCAGAGTGCATCCCAGAAGTTTCAGTATCCAGAGATGCCTTCGAGAAACACAATTTTAAAATTGTACTTGAGCCAGTCCCGGATACTCAAGACTATTTGGACAGTGTTACAAAACAATCTGGAATGAAATGTGGTAGGTCAAACAAGTGTCAGTCGGGGAACTTTCACGGACTAAGTGTAAATGTTGCCACAGTGCCAGAGGCTGCTCTCTTTTGAGAGCTGACTGGTGGGGATTTAACCTGAGGGTCACCGCACCTCAGGAGCAAGTTGGGGCCTTCATAATAACCCCAGCCAGTACAGGAATTGAATCTGCTCAGCATCACGAACCGGCCACCCAGCCAACTGAGCTAACCGACCCTTTCATGGGCTGGTGATCATAAGGTTTAGGTTAGCTATTAGAGTAAAATTATTTAATTGGGGGAGGGCCAATTTCAGTGGGTTGAGAAAAAGTCTGTCTCAACTAAATTGTAATCAAGGATTTGAGGGAGTATTTTAAGGAGGACCTGTAGTCGAACAAGGGTTTCAGATAATTCGGGTACAGCTGAGGAACACTCACACGAGGGGGAAAGATAGGGCAAACAAAGTCGGAGCTCCCTTGGATGATAGGCCTCCTTCTTCGCTATGACCATTCAACTTTTCTAAAAAAATAAACAAAAGATGTTAAGTCCCGGGTCCGGCAAGCATGTTAGGCCACAGGCTATAAAACTAGGGCCCCAGGGGTTGCATTGCTCCTATTTTTAGAAGTAGTTGGCAAGCAGCCTGGTCAATGCAATCAAATGAGTGCTGTCTTCCATAACATTGAGATTACAAGAGTTTTTAATTTGGCTTTGCTCCACAGAGCAGTTGATACATTCCAGCTTTGACTGAAGCTCGTGAGCACTCCCAAATATTCCAGCCCCCGCTCAGGAAGGTGCTAAAGATGAGGCCGCTCTTCCCGTTATAGAACAGCACAACATCCTGATAAGCCTAAGCATTGATTTGTACATCCACTGGAATTATTGTGCCTGCAGGAAATAGTCACATGCTTTAAGGAGACAAGCTGGAAAACTGTGAATCTTCCCAGATACAAGAAGGATCACCCAGAATACTGTCACCCGGAAAGAGAGCAGCACTGGAAACGAAGACCCAAATAGAGGAAGACAGAAACAATTGAGTCAGATATTGAGACAGAGAGAGACGGAGATAGACAGAGAATGAGCAGGGCAGAGCAACACAAAAGCAGAAAGAGGGTTGAGGCCCGACAAGCAGACTTTAGGGAGCTAGGAAGGAGGCCAACAAGCTCCAACTCAAAGTTAGCAATCTCCAGTTTGTGCCAATGCCACTTGCCAGTGAGTATAGTGGAGGATTGAACTGATGAATGCGTGGCTGGAGAGATGGTGCAGGAGGGAGGCTTTAGATTCCTGAGACATTAGGATTGGTTCTAGGGGACATGACACCTTTCTAGGCTGGGCAGGCCAATGTCATCATGGGGCAGTTTGATAGAGCTGCTGGGGAGGATTTAACGGCTACCTAACATGGAAGGAGAAAGGGAACCTGGCCATAGAAGTAGAAAGGAGAAATGCATTGAGCAGAGAATTGGGAGTGGCAGAAAGCATCCAAGTAAGAAATACTGAGGTATCAGAGAGGGATAGATGGACTAAAAGGAAATGCGGTAAGTTCTAGATAAAAGTATGTAAACACACTGGTAAATCATGTTGGTAAGTTGTAGGTGCAAGTAGCCACATGGAAATGTGATGTCAAGGCGATAGCAGAGATTTGGTAAAAGGAACCATAGAATCTCCGCAGTGCTGAAGGATGCCATTTGGCCAATCAGGTCTACACTGACCCTTTGAAAGAGCACTCTACCTAGGCCCACCCTCCTGTCCTCTCCCCGTAGCCCCACCTAACTTGCATATCCCTGGACACGAAGGGGCAATTTAGCATGGCCAATCCACCAAATTTGCACATCTTTGGACTGTGGGAAGAAACCGGAGCACCCGGAGGAAACCCACGCAGACACGGGGCGAACGTGCAGACCCAACAAAGACTCACCCAAAGCCGGAATCGAACCCGGGTCCCTTGCCCTGTGAGTGAGGCAGTAGTGCTAACTACTATGACATCCTATTTTCCCTAGAGAGTGATGGAGGCAGAGTCCATGAATATTTAGCACAGTGGGTTAAACAGCTGGCTTGTAAAGCAGACCAAGGCCAGCAGTGCGGGTTCAATTCCCGTACCAGCCTCCCCGATCAGGCGCCGGAATGTGGCGACTAGGAGCTTTTCACAGCAACTTCATTTGAAGCCTACTTGTGACAACAAGCGATTTTCATTTCATTTCATTTCATATTTTTTAGGCAGAGGCAAATAAATTCCTGAATGAAAAGTGAGTCAGAGGGGTGTGTGTGTGTGCGTGTGGGGTTGGAGGGGGGGTGGGGGGGGGGGGGGGGATAGGTGTAATGTGGGGTTGAGGCCACAGTCAGATCAGCCACGATCTTATTGAATGGCGGAGCAGGCTTGAGGGGCCGAATGGCCTACTCCTGCTCCTAATTCATGTGCTCGCCTGTTCGCGGGTAGAAAGCAAGTGATGGAAAGAAAGACAGAGCTGTTCGGCACATGTTGAGTTTGTGAAGGACATTACATGAATTTGAATTCAGTACCAATGAATTTGGAGCTTCCTGCATTAGAACATTGAGTATCTCCATCAGATTCCAGGATTTTCACCTCTACCCCTCTACCCTGTGTCCATTTCCTGTATTAACCTCTCCCGTTTGTTAAAAGTCTTTAAAAAGTCCTGATTTAAGTCTTAAAACAAAAGCGTTTACAGCCAGCTGTACTTTGGCTGGTCTCGTTGTGACCATTTTGTTCAGTTGACTTCCTGGCTGTAGTTCGGTGCCGCAGATTTCCACGTTTTATTCCCAAAAGTTTTGCCATGGTTCCCCGATGACGTATTTAGTCGAATGCTGCGTTGATGTCAGCAGATTTATCTTCTCAGGATGGACACTTTGCAAATATGGGCACACAAGGGCGGCACAGTGGTTAGCACTGCTGCCTCACAGCGGCAGGGACCTGGTTTAATTCCGACCTTAGGTAACTATCTGTGTGGAGTCTGCACGTTCTCCCCGTGCCTGCGTGGCTTTCCTCCGGTTTCCTCCCACAGCCCAAAGACGTGCGGGTCAGGTGGATTGGCCATGCTAAATTGCCCCTTATTGTCCAGGGTTGTCCAGTTAGGTGGCATTACGAGATTGTAGGGATAGTGCGGGAGACCGGTCAGGGTGCTCTTTCAGAGGGTCGGTGCAGCCTCGATGGGCCGAATGGCCTCTTTCTGCACTGCAGGGATTGTATGAGGGAGAGAGAGAGAAAAAACAGCTGGTGCCTGTTTTTGGTACAGTGTTCAAACCTCTCATCACTGCACTGTTTGGTAAAGATCTCTTAAAGTACCCTGCTGGCTGTATAGACCAGAGAAATTACATTAGTCCACGTCTGCTGTAGCTATTGTTTCCAGAACAGATGTCTCAACTCAGAGACCTTTGTAAAGTTGCAGGATAGCATAAAGCCAGCAGTAGGGGCTGGAATTTCCTTGGAATTCGGCAAAGGCTGATGGCCGACTGGAAAAGTGGTTGAAGCTACCGTCGCTGTATCACGCTGGACATAGCTAACAAAATCTCAAGGGACGGGCCCCATCACGTAACACTGTTTGTGACGCCTCTTGATTCACCTGCCCACCAGCAACTTAGGCCCTCGAAGATCGGGGCACTATTTTTAAAGCCCACCCCAGCGCAAAGAAGAGGTTGAGCTGGAATGCTGCCCCCTCCCACACAGGCAATGCCTCGGGCACTACACCCTGCCACTGGCTGCGACGCTGCTTCCCGGCACTTCCCCTAGCATTGCCCAGGCAGTGCCCCTTGGTGCAGTGGACAGTGTCAGGGCCGTGCCAGAGGACAGTGCATGTACAGTTCTAGGGAAGTGCCTGGGCTTTGCTGGGAGGGGGGGGGGGGGGGGGGGGGGCAGTGCCCAGGCATGACTCTCTTCCCCCTTCCAACCTTGGCTCCCCTGGGAGGTCTGCTCACCAGGTGCACGCCCTGGAATTCCAGTCGTGATTCACGCCGCTGTCCTCAAACCAACGCGGATGGATTTCCTGACGGGAGGGGGGGTGGGGGGGATGATTCAGGTGCAGAGGCCCGACAATTAAATGTCAATATATTCAAATGATGTTCCCAACGTCAAATGTCAGCGATCGGGGGGGGGGGGGGGGGGGGGGGGGAATTGCGTCACATGTTGATGTCAGTGTGATGATCCCTCCCCTGTCAAGGGGGTGTCCTGTTGTCTGCATTCTCCCCCCCCCCCCCCCCCTCAGGAAACCCATGGCAGGGGTTCACTGTCAGCGAGACCGGAAGATTCCGCCAGCGAGGCCAACCAGAACATTCTGGCCTGTATCTTTTATTAAAAAAGGCTCACCACGTACTGACTCAACCGAGGAGGCCTGCATCGAAATAAAGACGCAGTTAAAAATTGTCTTTTATAATTACACCATTCCATTTAATCTGTGTATAATCTTTGTGTATGTGCTGGCGCGAGTGAGAGGGTTTGTGTTCAAACATCCAGGGAAAGGGTGTGATAATAAATAACCTTCTTTACTTTAAAAATCACCAGAAAGCCTGCTCTGGGAATGATTGTAAACTGAGGAAAATCATTTTGAGGGTAAGGAAATATTTACATCTTCCACACAAACATCCCGATTGCGGGCTGGAAGAGGCCACACAAATCCTGCCTTTAACACTTGCTCCTTGTCAGCCCAAGCCAGGATATGGTCCAGTTCTCGCTGCATTTGGACATGGACTGCTTCGGTATCTGAGGAGTCGCGAACAGTGCTGAACATTGTGCAGTCATCAGGGAACATCCGCACTTCTGACCTCATGGGAGGGCGGTACAGTGGCATAATGATCAGCATTGCTGTATCACAGCTCCAGGGACCTGGGTTTGATTCCGGCCTTGGGTCACTGTCTGTGTGGAGTTTGCACTTTCTCTCCGTGTCTGCGTGGGTTTCCTCCGGGCGCTCCAGTTTCCTCCCAGAGTCCAAAGATGTGCCGGTTAGGTGGATTGGCCGTGCTAAATTGCCCCCAAGTGTCCGATGGTTGGGTGGGGCTACAGGGTTGCGAGGATAGGGCGGGGGATTGGGCTGGGGTAGGACGCTCTTTCGGAGAGTTGGCGCAGACCCGATGGGCTGAATGGCCTCCTTCTGTACTATAATGATTCCAGGAAGGGTCATTGATGAAGCAGCTGAAGATGGTTGAGCTAGGACAGTACTCTGAGGGACTCCTGCAGTGATGTCGTGCACCTGAGATGATTGACCTCCAACAACCACGACCACCTTTATTTCTGCTGGGTATGACTCCAACCAATGAAATACTCCCTCCCACCCCCACCTCCTCCACCCACCCCCCGGAATCCCAATGACTCCAATTTTGCTCGGACTCCTTGAGGCTACGCTCGGTCAAATGCTGCCGTGATTTGAAAGGCACGTCACCTCGGGAGTTCAGCTTTTTTGTCCATATTTGAACCAAGGCTGTAATGAGGTCAGGAGCTTAGTGACCCTGGTGGAGCTCAAACTGAGCGCCTGTGAGCAGGTTATTACTGAGCAAGTGCTACTTCACAGCACTGTCAATGGCACCTTCCTTCATTTTGCTGATAATCAAGTGTAGACAAAGGGGACGGCAATTAGCCGGATTAACATAGAACATTACAGCGCAGTACAGGCCCTTCGGCCCTCGATGGTGCGCCGACCTGTGAAACCACTCTAAAGTTGGACCTGCTTTTTTTGTGCAGGACAGACCTGAGAATTTTCCACATTTCCGGGTAGATGCCAGTGTTGTAGCTGTACTGGAACAGCTTGGCTAGGGGTGCGGCAAGTTCTGGAGCACAAGTTTTCAGGACTATTGCCGGAATATTGTCTGGGCCCAGTGCCTTTGCAGTATCCAGTGCCTTCAGCCGTTTCTTGGTATCATGCGGAGTGAGCCTTAGCGGCAGAAGATCGGCATCTGTGATACTGGGGACCTCTGGAGGAGACCAAGGTGGATCATCCACTGAATAAAGATGGTTGCAACTGCCTTTTGCACAAGAGACCAGGGTTTGGAGATTGCAGACATCTCAGAAGGCTGGAGCAGATTGCAGAGGAGTGAGGCCAAAGGGGGGACTGGAAAGAAAATAAAATATTGCAGATTTTGAAAGCCTGAATTGAAAACAGAAAACACTGGAAACGCTCAGAGTGAACCTGAGTTAACTTTTACGGGCAATTTGAGGGATTTGTAAACAATGTTGAGAATTTTCAAATCGAGATGTTACTTAACCGGGGTGCACAGGGGTGACAGGTAAACAGAACTGAGTGCGAGTTAGGACACGGGCTACAGAGTTTTAGAAGGCCTCAGGTTTACAGAGGGTAAAATGTGGGTGGCCAGGAGTGTGTTGTATCAAGGTAACAAAGGCATAGAGGAGGAATTCACCAGCGGATGAGCTGATTTAAGATGGAGTCAGGTCATGTTGCCAAGGTGGAATCGGTGATTTGGATTTGATTTTATTGTCACATGTAACGAGGTAGCGTTTTTGTAACTGTTCTACCGGTACCCCGACCTGACCTCGAGGACTCTGGCGGACGCCAAGCACCGTTACGCGCGGATAGGGAAGGAAGGTTTGGCTGTGATTTTCGGCATGAAGACGTCCATCAGTACGTGTACCCGACCACAAGCCATTGCTCAACCTCTTCAGGGAGGCTACGAATACTCTTCAGCACCGCCCGGGCACCAAACATGTCCGTGCCGCGCTATCAGCCGTCTGTCATTGGCCGTGAGAGCCCCCACCTGTGGCAAACGGGATGATTGCGATGCTAAATTAAATGGGCACCTTACAGGTGACTCGGGTGCGCGGACAAGGCGAGACCAGTGTTGGCGAAGTTTCGGCTCATGCTGCTGAGCAACATGCTCAGGTACCAAGGAGGGCCTCACAGCGACTCTTCGGCCTTTCGCTCAGAAGTTCTCCAAGTTTAGTTTGGAGGATGGAGTTTGTTGTACCTGTAAAACCTCAGATACCTTTCAACCAGTTTGCTCACTCAAAGGTTTTACCTAGGTGCCTTTAATAACGCGGAGAACAAACCACAAACACAAGTTCAAATTCAACAATATTTGTTCAACACAGTTTACCCTTATATTACCCACAAAATACTAGAGGTGCCCAAGATCAATGTATACTACCCGTAAAGATGGCTTGGTAAGCTTTGGATGTGATCGGTCGCCTCCCACACTGAGTCTTCGCTCCCGAGGGGTCTGGAGTGTCTGTTTCTATCCCCCTCTGGCTTTGTGCCCTTTTCCCACTTCCTGTGGCCTTTTGCCAATGGATATTGACAGATCACCTGGGCCCGCCCCAGGTATCCATCTCCCATGGCTGTGTTTGCACGTACCCCTCGCCAAATAAGGTAACGCCGGGAATTCTAGGCGCATGAGAGTCTGGCCCGGCCTGGGTTTGTAACAATAGGCCGGTGTATTTCAATTGGATCGATGATCACTTGATGGCCGATTGACAGGGCAAGTCCGGACATGTCTGACCTCTATGTGTATTCAAACTTGGCCAGTCTGAATTCCCATGAGGCTGTGCTGCAGTGACTGTGGCTTGCTTTAAAGACCCCAATTCTTTTATTTAAAATACGCAATTTTAATTGGGCATAAATCTAGGGCTTGCTAGATTATCACGTTATATTGTGGGGTGCTTGGGTGGTCATCCCCCAGGAAGGTCAGGAGGCCCTGCTGCAGGAGGCTAGCAGGAGCGTCGAAAATGGCAATGTTGACCTGGAGTTATGTTTGGCGGCCGGGTGTCGATGGGGACATTGAGAGGGTAGTGAAAAGCATCCCGGCATGCCGGGGCCTTCAGAAACTCCTGCCGGCAGCCTCTCTGCACCTGTGGGAACGGCCAGGTCGTCCATGGGTTCGCCTAGATGCAGACTTTGCGAGTCCATGTCCCTAGTTCTTGTGGACACCCACTCCAAGTGGCTGGAGGTGTGCAGGCTGACCTCCACAATGTCCAGGGCCACCATTGAGAAGCGCAGGGGGACTTTCAACACCTATGATATCCTGGAGGTCCTGCTGATGGACAACGGCATACCCTTCACCAGTGTGGATTTCGCTGCTTTTATGTGGCAGAACAGTGGTCAGCATGTTCGGACTCCCCCATATCATCCTTCCTCCAATGGGCTAGCTGAGCAGGACGTCCCGACTTTCTAATGGTGACTTTGTTTGCTTATCGTACAACTCTGCATGCGATGACCGGCATCACACCTGCGGAGCTCTTGATGGGTCGACGACTCAGGACTCGGCTGAGTTTGCCTTTTCCGTGCCTCAGTACCAAGGTCCAGCGGCAACAGGAGTCACAGAAAAGGCACCATGGTGTGAGTCGGAACGGGCGTTTGGAGCTGGGGGTGCCATATACGCTCAAAACCTTGGTGATGGAGCTTTATGGCTGATGGGGTGGTCCTGGACTGAACAGGCCCAGTTTTCTATGAAGTCCGTATTCAGGGGAGGACCTTTGAGGACCGCACCCTCAACACCCACTCCACAACCCACCCTCAACACCCACTCCACAACCCACCCTCAACACCCATGCCACACCCCACCCTCAACACCCACTCCACACCCCACCCTCTACACTCTCCCCACCCACTCCACACCCCACCCTCAACACTCCCCCCACACACTCCATACCCCACCCTCAACACCCACTCCACACCCCACCCTCAACACCCACTCCACACCCCACCCTCAACACCCACTCCACAACCCACCCTCAACACCAACTCCACTCCCCACACTCAACACACACTCCACACCCCACCCTCAACACCCACTCCACACCCCACCCTCAACACCCACTCCACACCCCACCCTCAACACCCACTCCACATGCCACCCTCAACAGCCACTCCACACCCCACCCTCAACACCCACTCCACACCCCAATCTTAACACTCCCCCCACACACTCCACACCCCACCCGCAACACACACTCCACACCCCACCCTCAACACCCACTCCACACCCCACCCTCAACACCCACTCCACACCCCACCCTCAACACTCCCCCCACACACTCCACACCCCACCTTCAACACCCACTCCACACCCCACCCTCAACACCCACTCCACACCCCACCCTCAACACCCACTCCACAACCCACCCTCAACACCCACTCCACACCCCACCCTCAACACCCACCCCACTCCACACCCCACCCTCAACACCCACTCCACACCCCAAACACAACACCCACTCCACACCCCACCCTCAACATCCACTCCACACCCCACCCTCAACTCCCACTCCACAACCCACCCTCAACACCAACTCCACTCCCCACCCTTAACACCCACTCCACACCCCACCCTCAACACCCACTCCACACCCCACCCTCAACACCCACTCCACACCCCACCGTCAACACCCACTCCACACCCCACCCTCAACACCCACTCCACACCCCACCCTCAACACCCACTCCACACCCCACCCTCAACACCCACTCCACACCCCACCCTCAACACCCACTCCACACCCCACCCTCAACACCCACTCCACACCCCACCCTCAACACCCACTCCACACCCCACCCTCAACACCCACTCCACACCCCACCCTCAACACCCACTCCACACCCCACCCTCAACACCCACTCCACACCCCACCCTCAACACCCACTCCACACCCCACCCTCAACACTCACTCCACACCCCAACCTCAACACCCACACCACACCCCAACCTCAACACTCCCCCCACACCCCACCCTCAACACTCTCCCCACCTACTCCACACCCCATCCTCAACACCCACTCCACACCCCACCCTCAACACTCTCCCCACACACTCCACAACCCACCCTCAACACCAGCTCCACTCCCCACCCTCAACACCCACTCCACACCCCACCCTCAACACCCACTCCACACCCCACCCTCAACACTCACTCCACACCCCACCCTCAACACCCACTCCACACCCCACCCTCAACACCCACACCACACCCCACCTCAACACCAACTCTACACTCCGCCCTCAACACTCTACCCACACACTCCACACCCAACCTCAACACTCCCTCACACACTCTGAAACCCCCTCAACACTTCCCCCACACACTGCAAATCCCACCTCAACATTCCTCCACACACTCCAAATCGCACCCTCAACACTCCCCCCACCCACTCCAAATCCCACCTCAACACCAACTCCACTCCCCACCCTCAACACTCCCCCCCACTCATTCCACACCCCACCTCAACATTCCTCCACACACTCCAAATCCCACCTCAACACCAACTCCACTCCCCACCCTCAACACCAACTCCACACCCCACCCTCAACACTCCTCCCACACACTCCACGCCCCACCCTCAACACTCCCCCTACACACTCCACGCCCCAACCTCAACACTCCCCCCACACACTCCACGCCCCACCCTCAACACGCCCCAACACACTCCACGCCCCATCCTCAACACTCCCCCTACACACTCCACGCCCCAACCTCAACACTCCCCCCACACACTCCACGCCCCACCCTCAACACGCCCCAACACACTCCACGCCCCATCCTCAACACGCCTCCCACACACACCACTCCCCACCCTCAATACGCCTCCCACACACTCCACGCCACACACTCAACATGCCTCCCACACACTCCACGCCCCACCCTCAACACGCCCCCAACACACTCCATGCCCCACCCTCAACACGCCTCCCACACAATCCATGCCCCACCCTCAACACGCCTCCCACACACTCTACGCCACGCCATCAACACGCCTCCCACACACTCCACACCCCACCCTCAACACGCCTCCCACACACTCCACGTCCCACCCTCAGCACACCCCCCACACACTCCAAATCCCACCTCAACGCCAACTCTACACCCCACCCTCAACACTCCTCCACACTCCAAATCCCACCTCAACACTCCCCCCCCCACCCACTCCAAATCCCACCTGAACACAAACTCCACGCCCCACCCTCAACACTCCCCCCACCCACTCCACTCCCTTCCCTCAACACTCCTTCCACACACTCCACTCCCCATCCTCAACACGCCTCCCACACACTCCATGCCCCACCCTCAACACTCCCCCCACACACTCCATGCCCCACCTTCAACACGCCCCCAACACACTCCATGCCCCACCCTCAACACCCCCCCACACACTCCATGCCCCACCCTCAACACGCCCCCAACACACTCCATGCCCCACCCTCAACAAGCCCCCAACACACTCCATGCCCCACCTTCAACACGCCCCCAATACACTCCACGCCCCACCCTCAACACGCCCCCAACACACTCCATGCCCCACCCTCAACACGCCCCCAACACACTCCATGCCCCACCCTCAACACGCCCCCAACACACTCCATGCCCCACCCTCAAAACTCCTCCCACACACTCCATGCCCCACCCTCAACACTCCCCCCACACACTCCACGCCCCACCCTCAACACTCCTCCCACACACTCCATGACCCACCCTCAACACCCCCCACACACTCCACGCCCAACCCTCAACACTCCTCCCACACACTCCATGCCCCACCATCAACACGCCCCCAACACACTCCATGCCCCACCCTCAAAACTCCTCCCACACACTCCATGGCCCACCCTCAAAACTCCTCCCACACACTCCATGACCCACCCTCAACACCCCCCACACACTCCACGCCCCACCCTCAACACTCCTCCCACACACTCCACGCCCCACCCTCAACATGCCCCCAACACACTCCATGCCCCACCCTCAACACGCCCCCAACACACTCCATGCCCCGCCCTCAACACGCCCCAACACACTCCATGCCCCACCCTCAACATGCCCCCAACACACTCCACGCCCCACCCTCAACACTCCTCCCACACACTCCATGCCCCACCCTCAACACTCCTCCCACACACTCCACGCCCCACCCTCAACACGCCCCCAACATACTCCATGCCCCACCCTCAACATGCCCCCAACACACTCCATGCCCCACCCTCAACACGCCCCCAACACACTCCACGCCCCACCCTCAACACTCCTCCCACACACTCCACGCCCCACCCTCAACACTCCTCCCACACACTCCATGACCCACCCTCAACACTCCTCCCACACACTCCATGCCCCACCCTCAACACCCCCCACACACTCCACGCCCCACCCTCAACACCCCCACACACTCCATGCCCCACCCTCAACAGCCCCCCCACACACTCCATGCCCCAGCCTCAACACTCCCCCCACACACTCCACACCCCACCCTCAACAGCCCCCCCACACACTCCATGCCCCAGCCTCAACACTCCCCCCACACACTCCATGCCCCAGCCTCAACACTCCCCCCACACACTCCACACCCCACCCTCAACAGCCCCCCCACACACCATGCCCCACCCTCAACAGCCCCCCCACACACTCCATGCCCCAGCCTCAACACTCCCCCCACACCCCACCCTCAACAGCCCCCCCACACACTCCATGCCCCAGCCTCAACACTCCCCCCCACACACTCCACACCCCACCACACACTCCACACCCCACCCTCAACACTCCCCCCACACTCCTCACCTGATGCTCAGCACTCCGCCTCAGCTCCCCACACCCAGTGAAGAAGTTCTGCAGGTTGCAGTGGACCCCGCCAGCTGCAGCCGGGCAGGGTCGGCCAGACGGAGAGCCGTGCTGGACAGTCGGAGTTGATGTCAGATTTTCCATTTCTGTACAGCTGTGAATTCCTTCTCCCTGGTGCTTCCCGCTCCTGACCGGTTGCCAGGGGATGAGCTCAATGGATCTGGCAGGCTGGCAGGTACCTGCAGAGTGAGAGAAGAGGAACAGATGACTCTTTAATGCATCCCTGACTCCTTCAGTAAAGCCGGAAGGTGAGCCGGACTCTCCCTGTCTGAAGCTGAGCCAGATTCTCGTCAGATTCCAGCCGAGATGATGGTCCAACGACACATCTGAACCACCACTGACACTGCCTATTCCCATCAGGAAGTACAGACAGATTCATGGCACAAAATGAGGCCATTTGGCCCATTGTATCCATGCCAACCGACAAAGAGTTATCTAGCCCATCATGGTCCATATGTCACAGCACTCCCAAGATCCAAGTCTTTTTTAAAGGTGTCGTGTTTTTTTGCCGCGACCATTCCTTCCGACAGCGAGTTCCAGATTCCCAACACAGTCTGGCTGATAAAGGTACTCAGTAAATTCCCCCTATTCCTTACTTTAAATCTATGCCACCTGGTTATTCCTACAGGTCCCACCTATCCACTCTATCTAAGTCCTACATCATTTTATAATAATAATAATCACTTATTGTCACAAGCAGGCTTCAATAAAGTTACTGTGAAAAGCCCCCAGTCGCCACATTCCGGCGCCTGTTCGGGGAGGCCGGTACGGGAATTGAACCCGCGCTGCTGGACTTGCTCTGCATTACAAGCCAGCAGTTTAGCCCACGGTGCTAAACGAGACCCTCGCTCTAGCATCCTCACTCTCCTCTGTTCCACATAAAGCAAGCCTAGTCTATTCAATCATCCCTCATGGTTAAAATCCTCAAATCCTGGCAGCATCCTGATAAATGAATTGGCAAGTTCAATTTATGCAGCTGTGCCCGGCCCCGCGCCACCTGGAAACTCGCCCCTACCACCCGGAACAGCAACTCCCCTAACCTCCTCTCCTGCCCTCTAGCATTAATCGGGAACATCTCCCTCTTCCCCAAGGTAGATTTATACCCCGGAAACCAGCTAAATTCCCTCAAGATCTCCATGATCCTTTCAAAGCTGCCCACTGGGTCCGAGATATATAAAAAAAGGTCGTCCGCATGTAGTGAGGCCCTGTGTTCAGCTCCCCCACCCTGCTTAATCCCCTCCAGCCCCCCAATGCCCTAAGTGTCATATCCAGCAGCTCTCGCGTCAAAGAGAAAAGCAACGGGGAGAGCAGGTACCCCTGGCTCATCCATCGATGTAGTACAAAATACCCATGGCCTGTTCATCTGGACACTATCCATTGGCGCCCTGTACAGCAGTCGAATCCAACCCACGAACCCCTGACCAAATCCAAAACGTCTCAGCACCTCCAACAGATAAGCCCACTCTACCCGATTGGAAGTCTTTTCCGCGTCCATTGCCACTACTACTTCTAACTCCTGTCCCTCTGAGGGCGCCGTAATGACATTAAGCAGCCTACACACTTTCACTGACAACCCCGCCACCCCTTCACGAATCTCGTCTGGTCCTCCCCCATCACCCCAGCCCACAGTCTTCCATCCGCGACACTAACACCTTTGCATCCTCATTTAGCAGCGATATCAGGCGGTAAGCCCCACACTGCTCCGGGTCCTTATCTTTCTTCAAAATTAGCGAAATGGACACCTGCGACAATGTGGGGGGGGACTTCCCCCTTTCCCCTTGTCTCGTTTCCATCCCCAACTAGCAGAGGCCCCAACTCCACACCAAACCTCTTGTAAAACTCTGCTGGGAACTGTCCGACCCCAGGGCCTTCCCTGGCTGCATCGATCCTACACCATCCATCACATCCCTCATCCCAATCGGGGCCCCCAATCCCTCTACCGTCCTGCATCACCACTCCCCTTCTCGTCATGTTCGGGGCTGGTTTAGCACAGGGCTAAATTGCTGGCTTTGAAAGCAGACCAAGACAGGCCAGCAGCGCGGTTCAATTCCCGTACCAGCCTCCCCGAACAGGCGCCGGAATGTGGCGACTTGGGGCTTTTCACAGTAACTTCATTTGAAGCCTACTTGTGACAATAAGCGATTTTCATTTTCATTTCATGTCCAACCCCGAATGAAGCACCTGTCCCACCTTCCTCAGCCTTGTCTGATCCCCCAACTTCAGGTGCGTCTCCTGCAAGAACACAACATCCACCTTCCAACTTGTCAAGTGCGCGGAAAAAGGCGACCGCTTAACGGCCCATTCGACCCTCGCTCATTCCAAGTAGCCAGCCTGGTTGGGGGGAGCTCCCACCCCCCTCCCCTGCCAATCAGCCATAATCATTGTTTAGCCAGCTTCCCCCCTGGCCCACATCACACACTCTCCCAGGCTGCCCCCAAGATGGCCGCCACCCTCTCTCACTTCCCAACTGCACCTCGCCAACCTACGCCCATGTCAGCAGTCCTCCCCCCTCCCCCACACCCAAACAAAGAACCATCCCACTCCTCCCCTCCCCCCCACCTTCCCCCTGACAACCACCCACTTTGCTCCCGTTAACTAGCCCACCCAGCTGGCATGGCGGCCCCCGCCCGGGACCTCTGACTACCTCTCATTAGAATGTGCCAATGTTGCCCTTTACTCCAACCTCCCTCCCTCAAATGGCTGTGCCTTCAGTCTGGTTGGGTTAGCAACCTGTAGTTGCCTCCCTATCTGCAGGCCACATAAACTGCAGTGGGGCAACGAGGTAGCACCCAGCACCTCTTCTTTTAGGGATGGACGGCACAGATTCTGGCTTTGCCATTGACGCCCATATCCCACAACAGATTCAGAAAATGATGAGGTGAGTGTAAAGAGCAGAGGGTTCACCTCCCCAGGCGGCAGAGGTTAATTCACTCATGTGTTTCCTGCGCTTCTCTCACCGCCCACGGTGACCTCGTTTCCCACTCCCCTTCCCCGTGACCTCGTCCCAGGGTAGTGTGGTGAGTGGGTCGGCCTCCTGCTCTCATCTCTAGGGAAGAGGTTGTTTTCCTCCGTGTTAGTTAATTAATAGAAAGCAAAGAGTAGGGATTAATGGGTATTTCTCTGGTTGGCAATTAGTAGCTAGTGGTGTCCCTCAGGGATCAGTGTTGGGCCCACAACTGTTCACAATTTACATAGATGATTTGGAGTTGGGGACCAAGGGCAATGTGTCCAAGTTTGCAGACGACACTAAGATAAGTGGTAAAGCAAAAAGTGCAGAGGATACTGGAAGTCTGCAGAGGGATTTGGATAGGCTAAGTGAATGGGCTAGGGTCTGGCAGATGGAATACAATGTTGACAAATGTGAGGTTATCCATTTTGGTAGGAATAACGGCAAAAGGGATTATTATTTAAATGATAAAATATTAAAACATGCTGCTGTGCAGAGAGACCTGGGTGTGCTAGTGCATGAATCGCAAAAAGTTGGTTTACAGGTGCAACAGGTGATTAAGAAGGCAAATGGAATTTTGTCCTTCATTGCTAGAGGGATGGAGTTTAAGACTAGGGAGGTTCTGCTGCAATTGTATAATGTATTAGTGAGGCCACACCTGGAGTATTGTGTTCTGTTTTGGTCTCCTTACCTGAGAAAGGATGTACTGGCGCTGGAGGGTGTGCAGAGGAGATTCACTAGGTTAATCCCAGAGCTGAAGGGGTTGGATTATGAGGAGAGGTTGAGTAGACTGGGACTGTACTCGTTGGAATTAGAAGGATGAGGGGGGATCTTATAGAAACATATAAGATTATGAAGGGAATAGATAGGATAGATGCGGCGAGGTTGTTTCCACTGGCGGGTGAAAGCAGAACTAGGGGGCATAGCCTCAAAATAAGGGGAAGTAGAATTAGGACAGAGTTTAGGAGGAACTTCTTCACCCAAAGGGTTGTGAATCTATGGAATTCCTTGCCCAGTGAAGCAGTAGAGGCTCCTTCATAAAATGTTTTTAAGATAAAGATAGGTAGTTTTTTGAAGAATAAAGGGTTATGGTGTTCGGGCCGGAAAGTGGAGCTGAGTCCACAAAAGATCAGCCATGATCCCATTGAATGGTGGAGCAGGCTCGAGGGGCCAGGTGGCCTACTCCTGGTCCTAGTTCTTATGTTCTTATGTGTCCTCGACAGGCCTGGCAGACAGTATCCAGGGAGACATCGCTGAACCATGGGGCCAGCTTTCCGGAAGCCATCTTGATGTCCAGGACTCCTGGTGTGATGACATGCTTGCTATTTTTTAAATATGCCATCCGGCCATGCCGGTGGGATTTTGTGCCTGTCCCGGCACGTGATGTGATTTAATCGGCACGGTAGCACAGTGGTTAGCGCTGCTGCTTCACAGCGCCAGGGACCCGGGATCGATTCCTGGCTTGGGTCACTGTCTGTGTGCAGTCTGCACGTTCTCCCCATGTCTGCGTGGATTTCCTCCGGGTGCTCCGGTTTCCTCCCACAAGTCCCGAAAGACGTGCTGTTAGGTGAATTGGACATTCTGAATTCTCCCTCAGGTGTACCCGAACAGGCGCCGGAATGTGGCGACTAGGGGCTATTCACAGTAACTTCATTGCAGTGTTAATGTAAGCCTACTTGTGACAATAAAGATTATCATTACATGTCACTTACCACCCTGAAATATATCTCCGTCCCTTCACTGTCGCTGGGGCAACATACTGGAACTCCCTCACTAACAGCACTGTGGGTGTACATACACCTCAGGGACTGCAGCAGTTCAAGAAGACAGCTCACCGCCGCCTTCTATAGGGCAACTCGGGATGGGCAATAAATGCTGGCCTAACCAGAGACATCCACATCCCGTAAATGAATTTAAAGAAATCTTCCAGGGGTGAAATGTGAAAATAGTTCTTCACACAAGTGGTGGTCGCAGTTTGAATCTGTCCTCCGGCTGATGCGAGAACAATTGTTCATTTTCCAGATGGACTTTTGTTCTTTTTTAAAATGTGGGTGTCGCCGGCTGGGCCAGATGGTGTTGCTCATCCCGAATTGCCCTTAAACTGAGTGAGTTGCTCGGCCCACTTCAGAGGGCATTTATGGTCTGGAGTCACATGGAGGTCATTCTAGGTAAGGATGACAGATTTCTTACCTAAAGGGCATTAGTGAACCAGATGAGTTTTTTTTCTCATGATCATCAATAGACATTTTAATTCTAGATTTTTATTGACTTCAAATCTCACCATTTGCCACAGTGGGATTTGAACCCGGGTCCATGGATTATTACTCTGGATTACTAGTCCACTGACAATACCGCTACACCACTGCCTTCCCAGTTGTGTATCGAAGGATTATTGGATTGTGAGCAGTTTTGGGCCCCGTATCTAAGGAAGGATGTGCTGGCCTTGGAAAGAGTCCAGAGGAGGTTCACAAGAATAAAACTTACAAGATACTGCGAGGCCTGGATAGAGTGGACGTGGAGAGAATGTTTCCACTTGTAGGAAATACTAGAACCAAAGGACACCATCTCAGACTAAAGGGACGATCCTTTAAAACAGACATGAGGAGGAATTTCTTCAGCCAGAGGGTGGTGAATCTGTGGAACTCTTTGCCACAGAAGGCTGTGGAGGCCAAATCACTGAGTGTCTTTAAGACAGAGATAGATGGGTTCTTGATTAACAAGGGGATCAGGGGTTATGGGGAGAAGGCAGGAGAATGGGGATGAGAAAATATCAGCCATGATTGAATGGCGCAGCAGACTCGATGGGCCGAGTGGCCTAATTCTGTTCCAATGTCTTATGGTCTTATGGACAAAGATATGCGGACTTAGGTCACAAATTAACTCATGGAATGGCAGAACAGGTTTGAGGGGCTGAATGGACTTCCCTCTTTCCCTGTGGCTCCTTTTTGTCGAGCTAGCCACTCATTTGTATTTGAGATGGGAAATAAAGGCCAGCCGCACCACGTCCCAAGAATGAATTAAAACCAGAAGTCGCACCTTATAAATCTTTTAATTATAATTGGATTTTACAATTATGAGGGGTTTAGCAGTCAGTAATCAGGGAGGGACACAGAGTTAAAGTAATTGGCAGAAGATCGAGCAGGTGAGTCAAGAAAAATGTTGACTTACTTTGCGAGCGATTATGATCTGCAATAGGATGATGGAAGTATAGAAAAAGGAATTGGTAGATGCCTTCAAAGGAAAAGAATACAGGGAGTGGGATTAATTCAGTTCCTGTTAAAAACACAGTCGATTCGCTGATGTCCTTCAGGGATGGTCGCCTGCGAAGTGTACCTGAACTGGCCCAATATGTGACTCCAGTCCCACACCAACATGGTTGACTCCTGTGATGAACGGTTACTGCCTTGTCATCATGTAAGGTGATGTCCCCTTTAAGACCGGGCTTGGAACCCTGGGGACTCCGCCTCTGGCTCCGCACATCTGTGAGCCGTATATAAGGGGCTGCCTGGTGGGCTGTGCAGCAGTTAGCACATGTCTCAGCTCTAGCATAGTTCTTAGTCTAGTAAAGCCTTCTTTACCGTTTACACTCTAAGCGTCATTATTGAGGGTACCTCAACTCCTAACTGCAGACTGAAGCCATTCACCTTCACGGTTTGACTAGGGATTGCCAACTTTCTGAAATCAATAAAACAAAAGTGGGGGAGTGACATTGTAAGGTCTTAACTTGCCTTGCCCCCTGGGTCATGAGGTAACCTTGCAGTGTTGCATGGCAACGCAGCTCTTGGGGAGTTGGAGGGCCTGAGGTAACAGTGAACAGGCAGGCCACTGCCTAAATCCTGCTAATCTCCGTAGGTCAGATAAGCAGTTTCTCGCATGGCTGGTATTACTGATAGGACGGAAGGCTTTAATTGGGTTGCTCGGTGCCCACTGGCTGCTCCAGTCGCGCACACAGGTCAGCCGATGTGTTTATGTTTACTGCCCCTATGTCACAACAAGCTGCCGCTAGATACTTAGCACAGAGAGCAAGACAAACTGAGACACAGAGGGCGAGAGAGAGAGAGAGACAGACGGACAGGTAAAAATAAGAGCGAGAGATTGGCAACGGACAGAGAAAGTGTGTGGAGAGACAGAGGCAGAGAAGAGAAAGAGAAACTGAAACGTACAGAGAGCGAAATGGAGAAAGAAGGTCACTGAGGGACAGATAAACAGAGAGATAGAGAAGCGGAAAGAGAGGGAGAGGAGAAGACAAAAGCAGAGAACAACAAAAGAGAAACAGGGAGAGGAATGAAGAGCTTGAGTCAGTAACAGAAAATGAGAACAAGAGAAACAGAGAGATAAACCGAGAAACACAAATGAAAACAGTTGTGATCAGTATTCTTCTTTCCCCATTGTTACTGTTTTTTTCCCCTGAATAGGCCATCCAACCCCGCGAATCTGTTCTACAATTCAATGAGATCATGGCTGATCTTTCATTTTCCACATTTAATCTGATTCCTTGATGCCCTTATGCAGCGAAAAACTCTATTGTTCTGGGTCTAGAAAATGTCAATTGTCCCTCAGCACATTCAGGCTTTGGGATAAAAAAAAAGCTACATTTCCGCTGTTGTTTCTGTGAATGCAGATGGATAGAGAGGCATAAAAACAGGGAGAGGGCGAAAGAGAGAAAACAGGGAGAATCGAACAGAGCAAAGGGGAGAGTGTGAGAGCAACAGCAAAGAGAAAGACTGCGAGAGAGTGAGATAGAGAACTGATGACTTGTATATGAAGATACACACATTATCAGTGCTGTGCAAAAAACATTAGCTAATGCACAAATGCTTACTGCTCTTTAGTTTAATTAGATACCTGAACCCTTGGCACTCAATAGAACTGCTTTGAAAGGTGCTATTCATAGAATTTACAGTGCAGAAGGAGGCCATTTACGAGTCTGTACCGCCTCTTGGAAAGAGCATCCCTACCCAAGCCCACACCTCCACCCTATCCCAATAACCCAGTAACCCCACCCAACACTAAGGGCAATTTTGGGCACGAAGGGCAATTTAGTATGGCCAATCCACCTAACCGGCACATCTTTGGACTGTGGGATGAAACCCACGCACACACGGAGAGAACATGCAGACTCCGCACAGACAGTGACCCAAGCCGGGAATCGAACCTGGGACCCTGGAGATGTGAAGCAATTATGCTAACCACTAAGCTACCGTCCTATCCACCTCACTGATGCAGCACTGGTAGAAAAAAACCCACAATTTACTTTAGAGCCATGGTATAAAGCTATATAAACCATTAATCAGCCAGGAATGTAGTAAAACCATAATTAATGGGGACTGTTACTGGTACCAATGTAGCATTGCTGATGGGATCAGATAATGGAGAGTGGAAAAAAGTTCACATAGAGCAAAAAATGCCAACAAGGAACAGCACATTCAGGGCTAAGTGGCTTAATCCTGCACTGTAAGCTCTGCGTCTATTCCTCATTGAGCTTCCTCTTAAACGCATTTATGCGATTCATTTCAACCATTCCATCTGGTAATTATAAATCAATTGTGTTTAATGACGTGCAGGTGGTGTGCATTTAACTGGGTGTCATTTGTGTCACTATAAATAGACCACAGACTAAAATTGGGTTGGGGGGTACTTGCTTGTGAAGTGTAACACTGCAAATAAATATTGTAAAAGTATGTAAAGATGGACTCTTCATGAAACATCTTTCTGGAGTATAACAAAAGGACTGAAGGAATGAGCCATCATCTCTTTTGAGAAGGTAGCTAATATGTTTGGTGATCAAAACGTTCTCTGTGGAACGCAGGAGAATGAGCCCCTATTGGAATATCCCTTGCAAATCAGATTTATAAGGCTGAGGTTAGGTTAATTACTCTGGGTTTTTATCCCCCGAGATTTAGAAGATGTGGCATTCTTAAAGGGTAGATTTTTCCCCCTGGTTGGGGAATTTGGTACATGGAATCATAGTCTCAGAATAAGAGTTTGGCCATTTAGAGCTGAGATGAAGAGACATATCTACTCAAAGAGTTGTGAATTAGAATTCTCTAGTGCAGAGAAGATTGGTGTATTCAAGACAGAAATCAGTAGATGTTTGATGTACCAAAGGAGTTGAAAGATTGAATTGAGATGGAAGACAAATCCTGATCCTGTTGAATTGACAGCAGGCCTGAAGGGCAGAATGGCCTTCTCCAGCTCTTATTTTACATGCTCTTATCTTATCAGACGGAGTGCGGACAAATCTAGGGGAACAGTGAACAGGTGGAGTGAAGGTGCCGAGATGAAGGGAGGGAGCAAGCAATGAGGAGGAGTCTGGCGGAGTAGAGGGAGACCCAGAAGTGAGGTGCCAGAGGGGCACAGGTCACATTTTTGAGTTTGAGAATTTTACAGTGCTCTGGGTAGCTCTTGGAGGGCCGGGAAGGTGGGGAGGGGGAGAGGGGGGTGGGGGGGCTGTTGGATCAAGGGTGGGGGTGCTGGGGGTGAAAATGCAGGCTGGTGTGGCTAAGTTGAAGCTTGTACAATGATTGAGGAAGAAAGGGCAGTTAAACTGTTACAGAAACGCAAGTTTACCTTTGCCTGTCGACACATTGGGCATTAACACTGTGCACCCCAAAATCTCAACTGCAGTACAGCGAGAGCCTTGCTTTAAGTACTGCAAAGTGGGTTGGTTACCTTGAGAGCCAGTTTGACCTTTGGGGTGTCAATTATTATTTAATTAACTTCTGCATAAAATGCCCTGATTATGGAAATGTGTGAATGTCTCTTTCTTTTGACTCTCAGTTGCCTCTTTTCATTTTGAAAGCTAAACCGTTGAACCATCTGTTCTTTGCAAATCATCAAAAGATCCACAGAAAGTGAGAGAGAGAGAGAGAGACAAGTGAAATGTTCTGAAATTAGTTCTATTTCCCCCTCTTTTTCTCTACCTCCACCCAGGGATATAGAGTAAAAAGAAATGGATGTTGAGAGAATTGATTAGCCTCCTGCTCCAGTCACGTGACACCCCAGCGTCTTGAAGTCTAGATCCCTCTTTGGAAGTCATTTGATGGGATTGACATTTCTGGATAGAGTGAAAAGGCAGATGGAAAATCAGGATTCGACAAAGCCGGATCAGGATTCATCGACCGACTGTAATGGGACATTAAGGGAAAGTGGGAAAGGGCGGGAATGGTTTCCCGGATATCATCTATGGATTTCATAGAATTTACAGTGCAGAAGGAGGCCATTCGGCCCATCGAGTCTGCACCGGCCCTTACAAAGAGCACCCCACTGAAGCCCACGTATCTCCCCTGTCCCCGTAACCCACACTTAATATGTTTATTGGACACTAAGGGCAATTTGGCATGGTCAATCCACCTAACCCGCACACCTTTGGACTGTGGGAGGAAACCGGAGCACCCGGAGGAAACCCACGCACACACGGGGAGAACGTGCAGACTCTGCACAGACAGTGACCCAGCTGGGAATCGAACCTGGGACCCTGGAGCTGTGAAGCAACTGTGCTAACCACTATGCTACCGTGCTGCTGATTTACATTTGTAATTCATTTCCCCATTCCCCAAATACCTCCAGCTTGTCCAAAACTGAGTTGCTCACGTGCTGCGCTCGCTCCGTGTTAGTCAACACTGAATTCTAAATTCCAATCCCTCCCTCATCCAGCCCGACAAGTGTATCTGCGCTCTTCCAAATTTGGCCTCTTTTGCATCCCTGGTTTTAATTGTTCTGACATTGGCAGCCGTGCCTTCAGAACCCTGGACCCTAAACTCCGCAAATCCCTCCCCAAAAATCTCTGCCTCTCACTCCTTCTCTGTGACCAACCTGCCCTGGTCTCTGACTATGTGTCTCCCTGTCAATTTGTTTTGCTTGTGCTTCTTGGGAGCATCTTGGGACATTGTACCAAATGAAAGGTGCTATAGAAATGCAATTCGACAAACCATGCTCAGGAAAACCTCTATAGAAATTAAAGTTATTTCACTCTCTTTTACTTTTCATCGTTCTAGTTTTACAGAATAGCTTTTCTTTTATTAAAATTTTTATTGTACCCAATTCATTTTTTCCAATTAAGGGGCAATTTAGCGTGGCCAATCCACCTAGCTTGCACATCTTTGGGTTGTGGGGGGCGAAACCCACGCAAACACGGGGAGAATGCAAATTCCACAAGGACAGTGACCCAGAGCCGGAATCGAACCTGGGACCTCAGCGCCGTGAGGCCACAGTGCTAACCCACTGCGCCACCGTGCTGCCACAGAATAGCTTCTTAACAGGGTGGCACTGAATGTGAGGAACAGGAGATTGGGCTATGGGACGGGAATAAGGATGGACGGTCCAGGGACAGAAGGTGGCAATAGAATGGATGGAATGAAGGGGCCAAGAAGAGAATGGGGGGATAGCCACATTGACAGATTCAAGAGGAGGCTGGATAGATATCGGGCAGAGAAAGTGGTTGAGAGATACAGAAGGTGAAAGCGGATGTATGGGTGAACCCGTCTGTTATTCTCTCACGAAGCACAGCCTGATCCAAATTAAAAGGTGTCAATATGAAACGATCTTAGGGAAGGCCTCTCTGCTCTTCGCTTCTCAAAACACCAAACTCCTTGATTCAGAATATTTTGCTTCTATTACATAGAGAAGCTTTTTGTTTTGCAAAAACATACTTTATTCATAAAATATCTGAAAGAACATTACAAAAGCTTCAAAATTGCCATCACACAAAGTGCAATAATCATAGAATTTATAGTGCAGAAGGAGGCCATTCGACTCATCAAGTCTGCACTGGCCCTTGAATAGAGCTCCGTACCCAAGCCCACACCTCCACCCTATCCCCATAACACCACCCAACCTTTTTGGACACTAAGGGTAATTTAGCTTGGCCAATCCACCTAATCTGCATATCTTTGGACTGTGGGAGGAAACCAGAGCACCCGGAGGAAACCCACGGAGAATATGCAAACTCCGCACAGACTGTGACCCAAGTCGGAATTGAACCTGGGACCCAGGAGCTGTGAAGCAACTATGCTAACCAGTGTGCTACCGTGCTGCCTTACTGTGCTACCATGCTGCCCCTGGGTCAGTACAGACTTGATGGGCCAAATGGCCTCCTTCTGCACTGCGTAATATTCAGGTTCTCTCCATACATCATGTTGCACTCTTGAGATGCTTCAATACAGATATTTCAAAGTGGTCATTACAAATGGTGCAAAAATATTTAAGTTGTCTACCTAGATCAAGTTGCACTGAGGTGCTTCAATACAATTGTGATACATGTAATATTCACTGTATATATTTAATGTAAGGTATACAGCCAGAGAGGGTTCTCGACAATTCCCAGTCCCGCAGTTCACTCCGGCTGAAAGGTCTGAGACAGTGACCTTCCCACATTGCGTCTCTGCGCTGACTGCCCCAAGCTTTAGTGTGTCCCTCAGCACCTAATTCTGGGCTTTGGAATGTGCCTCACTGTTAGACTCGATTGGGGACAACTCTTTGCACTGGAAGCCCAACAACCTTCGGGCAGACCAAAGAGCACCTTTCACCGAGTTGATGATGCCCCCAGCTATAGCTGATGTTTGCCTTAGTGTGTGCCCCTGGGCACAGCCTGTAGAGCACAGAGTTCTGTGTCATAGAGCTGCTCAGGGGGAACCTGGATAGAAACCTCTCTCCAGACATTCTTTACAAAGACACATTCCCACCAGGAGGTGGACAGCAGTCTCTTCCTCACTACAGTCACCTTGAGGGCAGCGTGCAGACGGGGTGAGACTGCAGGCGTGTAGGCAGGATCGGACGGGGAGGTCCTTTCTCACCACCAGCCAAGCTAGGTTCTGGTGCTTGTTTGAAAGTTCTGGTCATGAGGCATTCTTCCAAATGACCTTGACAGTTTGCTCAGCCACCATCCAACAGCATCCACCATCTCTTTTTCCCAAAGGCCCTCCAGGACATTATATGCAGACCACTGCCTGATGGACTCAAAGCTGTTTCTCTGCATAAATGGTTCCACCAGGAACAGGTGTATTCCAGTTCAATAGGAAATGGACATGTGAGAGAACATGTCATGTCAAACAGATCCTCACACATCTATGACCTCTCGTGCACATTTAACTTTGTGTCCCCTCGCGTATGCTCACCCAGACATAGAGACGACACACATAATAATAATAATAATCATCATTATTGTCACACGTAGGCTTACATTGCAATGAAGTTACTGTGAAAAGCCCCTAGTCGCCACATTCCGGCACCTGTTCGGTTCCACAGAGGGAGAATTTAGAATGTCCAAATTACCGAACAGCACGTCTTTCGGGACTTGTGGGAGGGAACCGGAGCACCCGGAGGAAACCCACGCAGACACGGGGAGAACATGCAGACTCCGCACCGACAGTGACCCAAGCCGGGAATCGAACCTGGGACACTGGAGCTGTGAAGCCACAGTGAACCTAGAACATAGAACATACAGTGCAGAAGGAGGCCATTCGGCCCATCGAGGCTGCACCGACCCACTTAAGCCCTCACTTCCACCCTATCCAGTGCTAGCCACTGTGCCCCATATACACACAGATGTTATGATGAAACTTTATAAAACACAGGTTCAGCCCCAACTAGAGTATCATTACAGGTTCTGGGTGCCACACATTAGGAAAGATATGAAGGCATTAGAGCGAGTGAAGAAAAGATTCATGAGAATGGCTCCTGGGATGAGGAACTTCAGATAAGTGGATAAGTTGGAAATGTTGGACTGTTCATAGAATCCTTACAGTGCAGAAGGAGTCCATTTGGCCATCAAGTCTGTACCGACCCAGGGCACAATGGTTAGCCCTGCTGCCTCACGGTACCGAGGACCCAGGTTCGATCTTGGCACCCGGGTCACTCTCCGTGTGGAGTTTGCACATTCTGCCCATGTCTGCGTGGGTCTCACCCCCACAACCCAAAGATGTGCAAGGTAGGTGTATTGGCCATGCTAAATTGTCCCTTAATTGGAAAAAATTAATTGGGTACTTTAAAATTATAAACAAAAAGTCTGCACTCTACCCAAACCCACTCCGCCCTATCCCCATAACCTAACCTGCATATCCCTGGACACGAAGGGGCAATTTATCATGGCCAATCCACCATCTGCACATCTTTGGACTGTGGAAGGAAACCGGAGCACCCGGAGGAAACCCACGCAGACACGGGGAGAATGTACAAACTCCACACAGACAGGCCGGAATTGAACCCGGGTCCCTGGTGCTGTGAGGCGTCAGTCCTAACCACTGTGCCGCTTTCTCCTTCGAGAAGGGAGATGTGATAGAGGTATTCAATGTCACGAAGAGCCCGTGCAGAGACAACAGAGAGAAACTGTTGAAAACCAGAGGGCACAGATTTAAGGTGACTGGCAAAAGCAAGAATGACGAAATTAGGAAAATCGTGTTTTACTCAGCAGGTGGTTAGGACCTGGAAGACACTGACCGGGATTCTCTGAAATCCCAGCCAAGTGTTGCCGCCAGTGTAAACACCGGAGTGGTGCATGCCGGCGTCACCGGGCCTCCTGGCTCAGAATTTCACCGGTTTTTAGGGGGCTAGCACGACGCCGGATAGCTGCGTGCTGCTCTGGTACCGAAAGCTGGCCCTGTACGGCCAGCGTGGATACGCTCATGCGCGCGCTGGATGTCTCTGTGCCAGCGCATGCGCGTGTTGCTGTCTCCGCGCTGGCGCAGAGCAACATGTCGGCAAACACCCTCCAGATCACGGCTACCCGCCGATCGGAAGCCCCCAATCGTGGGCCTGGACCCCGTGGAGGACCCCTGGAGTCAGATCCCCCCCCCACCACCACCACCACCACGTCCACAGCGGCCGTGGGTCCGGGCTCCCGCCGGGTGGTACCAGGTTTGAACCACGCCAGCGGGACTCGGCGGAACTCGCGGGAATTCGGTCTGTCGCCCACAGAGAAACGCCGCGGGGGCCTGTTCCAACAGCCCCCGACCAGTGCCGCGTCGTCCACGCGCGCGGGACTGGTGGGTCCGCGGAGAATCGTGATTTCTGGCGTGAATGGCTATTCTGCACTCCGACGCCAGGTGCGATTCTGGCTCGGAGGGTCGGAGAATCCCGCCCACTCTCTGAGAGGGTGTTGGAGACAGAGCGAGGTGTTGCGGATCAGCTAAATTAGCCTCTTTGCAGAGACGCTCAATGGGCCAAATGCTGGTTTAGCACAGGGCTAAAGAGCTGGCTTTTAAAGCAGAACCAAGGCAGGCCAGCAGCACGGTTCAATTCCCGTACCAGCCTCCCCGAACAGGTGCCAGAATGTGGCGACCAGGGGCTTTTCACAGTAACTTCATTTGAAGCCTACTTATGACAATAAGCGATTTTCATTTCATTTCATTTCATTACTGTCCTGTAACCATTTCAGTAAATTTACAAACACACACATAAACAGAGGGATGGATTCACCAGGGGAACGGTGAGGGATGAGGGGGGGGGGTTATTGCTGCCCCCCACCCATCCACCTCCATTGCAAGGGTTGCCCGCTAGACAATGCACCTAAAATATGCCCACCCTGCAGCCACAATGTGATGCCGGGTAGCCAAGCAGGCACAGAATTATAGAATCCCGACTGCACAAAGAGGCCATTCAGCCCATCGAGCCTGCACTGACCCTCTGAAAGACCACCCTGTTAGGCCCGCTCCCCCTCCCTATCACCTGTAACCCTGCCTAACCTGCACAGCGTTAGACTGTGGGAGGAAACGGGAGTGTCTGGAGGAACCCACACAGACACGGGGAGAACTTGCAGACTCTGCACAGACAGTCACCCAAGGCCAGAATTGAACCTGAGACCCTAACGCTGTGAGGCAGCAGTGCTAACCACTTAGGGGCTGGTTTAGCACACAGCTAAATCGCTGGCTTTGAAAGCAGGCCAGCAGCATGGTTCAATTCCCGTTCCAGCCTCCCCGAACAGGTGCCGGAATGTGGCGACTAGGGGTTTTTCACAGTAACTTCATTTGAAGCCTACATTTGACAATAAGCAATTTTCATTTCATTTCATTCGCCATGCCGCCCGCAGATAGTGGGACCTCCACCTCTCAGTGGGAGGAAGCCGGGTCCCAAGCGCTGTTAGCCAATATGATTGGCTGGCAGCTCGGGCAGCCCCAGCAGTGCCAGAACTTGGCAGTGTACACTGCTGGGACTGCAAGCTGGCCATCGATGGAAATTGGAACCGGGTAAATTCCTGGCTTTCAGGATGGCGAGGGATTTGGCAGCCTCGAGAAGGTCAGTGAGGACCAGGAACAAAGTGGGGGGGTTGGGCTAACACCTTCTGTGGTGCTGGGTGCGAAGGGATTGACAAATGTAGCGCGTGCCCACCTACCATATGTTAGGGGGAAGCTCAGGCGGGAATTAAATATTTCCACCCCTCATATTCCACATGCACCACATACACTAGGGCAGTGGTTAGCACAGTTGCTTCACAGCTCCAGGGTCCCTGGTTTGATTCCTGGCTGGGT
Organism: Scyliorhinus torazame; assembly: GCF_047496885.1. Taxonomy (NCBI): domain Eukaryota; kingdom Metazoa; phylum Chordata; class Chondrichthyes; order Carcharhiniformes; family Scyliorhinidae; genus Scyliorhinus; species Scyliorhinus torazame. The sequence continues at coordinate 341,369,440 of NC_092709.1, read as the reverse complement.
CACTGTCTGTGCGGAGTCTGCACGTTCTCCCCGTGTCTGCGTGGGTTTCCTCCCACAGTCCAAAGATGTGCAGATTAGGTGGATTGGCAATGCCACATTGCCCCTTAGTGTCAGAAAAAAAGGGTAGGTGGGATTATTGGGTTACGGGGATAGATTGGAAGTGTGGGCTTAAGTGGGGTGCTCTTTCCAAGGGCTGGTGCAGATTTGATGGGCCGAATGGCCTCCTTCTGCACTGTAAATTCCCAATTTCCAAGATGGCACCGGAGCGAGGCGACTTCTTGCAAGCTGTGCCCAGCATACCCTCTAATTCTATCTTTTACTCTTGTTCTATGCTTCTAAACCTTCATTCTAACTCTTGTAAACTCTCTAACAATGTTCTAATTCAATTACTTCCAGATTTAGCACCCGACTGCCGTCAGACTTTTGAATGGACCTACCTCGTATTATGTTGATCTTTTCTCTACACCTTGCTATAACTGTAACATTATATTCTGCAGTCTCTCCTGCCTTCCCCATGTACGGTATGCATTGTTTGTACAGCATGCAAGAAACAGTACTTTTCACTGTATACTAATACATGTGACAATAATAAATCAAATCAAATTCTATGAACCCTGCTCTGCAAACATGCCTGGTGGGGTTGAGGGGGTGCTGGCTGGGTGGGGTGGGGGGAGCAATGAAATGAAAATCGCTCATTGTCACAAGTATGCTTCAAATGAAGTTACTGTGAAAAGCCCCTAGTCGCCACATTCCGGCGCCTGTTCGGGGAGGCTGGTACGGAAATTGAACCCATGCTGCTGGACTGCCTTGGTCTGCTTTAAAAGCCAGCGATTTAACCCTGTGCTAAACCAGCCCCAGCCCAGATACCCACACAGGCTCCAGGCAACCTTCTGCAGCTGATCCATTGCGCTTTTCCCAACTCTCCCTGGAGGAATGCAAGGGAGGTTGATCATAAACTTGTTGTGTGTGTGTGTGTGTGTGTGTGGAGGCTCCTCCTCCAGTGAAACCCAGCCCTTAAAACCCTAGAAACACACACACAGGCTCATTCAGCACTCCAGATCAGGAGCAGCAAGAGGAGCAGCAGTTAGAGCTGCTGCTGCACAAAGGTATCTGCATTCTCCCTGTTGAATGAGATAGAAGCGTTGCGCTGCAATTGGCATGGATTTTTGGAACTCCAGCTACCTGAACGCCGGGAGCAGTTACGATTACACCTTTAACTTTTGGAATGACTACCTGGGTCTGTCCACGCTGGTGATGAAGAACCGCAGGAATGTGCCCCGGTCACCCAACTCCATCACCGAGTCCCTGAAGGCCACCCTGGGGCTGAATGATTGCAGCTGCCCTTGCCCGGGGAATGGGCACTGCTGTTGCCCGCCCAGCGCCGCCAGGGCTTTCCTGGACCTGGAGGAGAGCTTCTCCCTCTTCCACCCCTTCCAGCCTCTCCCTGCCGGCGGCGGCCACCCGGAGCCCGAGATGCTGCTCGACCCCTTCGGCCCCCTCGACCTCCTGGGGCTGGACAGGAGGGCGTCCAGGAAGGGCGGCGGCCGGGCCAAGCAGGAGGCCAAGATCTGCGTCTTCTGCCGCAACAACGGGGCGCCCGAAGATATCTACGCGTCCCATGTGCTGAAGACGCCGGACGGCAGGGTGGTGTGCCCCATCCTGCGGGCATACACCTGTCCCCTGTGCAATGCCAACGGGGACAACGCGCACACCATCAAGTACTGCCCCCTCTCCAAGGACCAGCCCCCCCAGAGGGTTTTGAAGGGGGGCAGAGCTGTGGGTGGAGGCAAGAGACTGAAGGTCTTCTAGGCTCACAATCCTCTTGATGGAGAGAGAGAATGAGAGAGATTCCTCTGCCACCTCCTGCTTCTGAACTCCGCTCAACACAAAATAAAACTGGCTCAGAGAAAAATAAATGTTAAGATTTCTAAATATTGATGGAGCAGGGATCTGATTTGGGGGAATTCATGGCATTTTTGTCTCCAAATGTGGTGTTTGGGGGAAAAAAAAGAAACCGTATGAGAGAAGAAACATAATTTCTTGCTGGTAATTGTTTGTTTGTTGTGTAAAGTGTGTTTTGTTTTCATAAGGACAGTTATATTCATGTGCGGAAACACTTCTGTGTTCCATTTGAGGTCCAGATCTAAAACAAACGATCCTCCCTGCCCCCCTCTTCCATTTAAAATGTCACTGATCAATGTGAAACCAGATCCCATCCCTGCTTGGAACTTTCTACTGAGTGTCACGGTTGCTAGGTCGGACAAGAGCGTTTTTAGGAATGTAATTCTGGACTCAAGCCACGAAAGATTGAAATTTATGCACTTGGGGTTGAAGCAGGAGCTGGAATATTTTCAATGAAATAAGGGCATCATTTTTTATTTTTTTAAGGCTTTGAATTTGAGCTCCTGTGTGCTTTAATATCATTCCACACATTTGGGAGCAAGGACTTGTAAAAGCTCCCACGTGTAACTAGCACTTCACTGTTCCTAAATCACAGCCCGACAAATAAGCAGCCCATTATCGATGGATGGATTAGGATTAATGAATTCAACGATGGATTTTGCTTCACCTCTCTCTCTCATATATATATATATATATATATATGCCCACGAGCATGTCAGACTGGCACAAAGAACACACGTGAGATAACTCAACTCACTTTAGGACTTTGGGTGGTGAGTGAAGAGGGATCACAATTCAGTCTCCAGACCTGAATTCGTCTTAAAGCAAGACTCTGTCTTTTTCCTCCTCTCTCTCTCCCTCTCTCTCTCAATGTCTTTCTCCTCGACGCAAACAGGCATGGTTTAGAAAGAAAAATGTTGGATGAATAGTCGACGTTTGAATCTTTTTCTTGATTGCGTTCTGTCTGAACTCTTAATCCAAATGTTTAAAAAAAAATGCAGTTTCTTTCTCGTAGTGAATGTAACATTTTTAACAGTCAGAATTGTTTTGATGATGATTCTAGCAGGACTGCACAATGGAATTACTTGTTTCATTTTGTTTACCAAAGCAGTTTAAAAAAAACGTTGTAATAGAATTATATGTAAATAAGAACTTGTGTGTAATGTATATTCAGTATTTTGACCATATGCTGATTTAAAGAGGGCTCTCTACCTCAAAACATTAATGCTTGACAGATGCATTAAGTTTCTATTAAAATAATTATCAGATCAATAAATAACCAGTTTATAAATGACACACTGCCATTTCTAAAAGGTTTTGTAATAATATTTTTTTGGATTTTATATAAGAAATTTGTATTTTTCGCAATAAGGCTGCAGAGGAGATTAAACATGAATGCTGCCTCGAAGCAATTCATTAAATCTTTAAAAAAAATAACTGTAAATATATTCACAATTATTTCCTCCTTTTTGAATTTGTGTTGTAAATTGTTCAGAGATTGGCGTTCCTTTTGCGTAAGGGTTTTTTTTTAAAAAGGAAAAAAAATTAAGGTACCGGATTAACTTTTATTTATACAATGGTGTCACTGTTCTGTAAACTGCGGCGCAGAAAGAATGATAGTGTCCACTGGAGCTAATAAAATGGCATATTGAAGAAACATTGGGGTGACTTTTTAATCCTTCTGCGCTGGATGCTTGGGAGCGTGCGGGCATGACTCCCCCTAGGGGGAAGAGTTGGAACATGCAGCACGATCAAGGGCAGACTCTCAAAGGCTTGTTCAGTGGGGCTGCTGAGGAAGAAGTGGGTTTGCATTTATATAGCGCCTTTCATGGCCACAGGACATCCCAAAGTGCTTTACAGCTACACTCAAGAGCCCTCGGAGGGTTGTGGGGCTCGAGGAGATGACAAGTGATAATAATAATCTATTATTATCACAAGTAGGCTTACATTACCATTGCAATGAAGTTACTGTGAAAAGCCCCTGGTCGCCACACTCTGGCGCCTGTTCGGGTACACAGAGGGGGAATTCAGATTGTCCAAGTCACCTAACAAGCCCGTCTTTCGGGACTTCTGGGAGGAAACCGGAGCACCCGTAGGAAATACACGGGGAGAACGTGCAGACTCCGCACAGACAGTGACCCAAGCCGGGAATGGAACCTGGGACCCTGGCGCTGTGAAGTAACAGTGCTAATGATGGGCAGGGGAGGTGTTAGTGAGACTGTGGATGGGATTTGAATGTGAATTTCAAAATTGAAACTGCTGGACAACCGCTGGACAACCTGAACAGGAAGAAGAGGCTGGGGGGAGTAAATATTTTTTGCAGGTCCAGGTAATTCATTTAGAAAGGTAACAAATTCTTTGGTGTCAGACAGAGTTCAGTGGATAGCACTCTTTCCCCCTCCCCCCCCCCCCCCCCACCCCCACCCCCACCAATCAGAAGTTGCAACTTCATGTCACTCCAATGACATAAATACATAAGGACTGCTGAGGGGAGAGACAGCTGGTACTAAACCTGTTGTACATTACCAATCAGAGATCTGCATCAAAGCCACCCATGGGCTTGCCTGGGGGGGGGGGGGGGGGGAGCAGCAATAAACTATAACATTGATGATAACTTACATCACTGCGTGGTACAGTGGCAGGGTTGGTGACTGGTGTTAAGGAAAATAAGGCACAACGGGTGGAATTTTCCATATTTTTAACAAAGTGGCGTGGCTGGTGGGATCTGTGCCAGGTTTCCCACTGGTCAGAATGGAGGGAATTCACTCCCTGGTTTGCATTCGGGAACTAATTCATTATGCACAGGCAAGTATCTCTCCAGGTCACAGGACGGGCGAGGAGCTGAACGGACTGACCCGCGGTTACCCGGTGGGCCAAGGTGCTGGCTGCCATATTTAGATGCCAGGTGAGGGCAGACATTTCACTCCCTCCAGCCCGGCTGTCCTCAGGACACCCACAGAGATGGCTGCAAAGCAGAAGAAGAAGGCAGTTTAGCAGGGACACCTTCGAGGAGAGACGTTAACCCCAAGGAAGGCTCCACGAAGCTCACCAGCCTCAACTCTCCGGCCTGGGAGGTCAGGACGGTGTGGCGGGCAACCTCCCCCACAGTGTCACCCAGTGCAGGAAGAGGTTAAATAATCTCACCCGCTCCCCTGAGGTCAGTCAGCCTTCATCTCACTCCACTCTCACACTCTCATCGTGTACTGAGGGTTCAGAGATGGCCCACAGCATTCACGGGGGCTGCGTATCACCACTGAGCGCCTCATGGATACTTTCACATCCCCAGCAACTAATCAGACATGCCGCACAAGCTCCCCCCTTCTGGGGAGGGCTCACCGCACACCGGGCCATGCATCTCTCCCAGCCTCTGCACACGCCTTCTCATCAGGGTAAATCTTCCGTACAAGGGAAGGGATGATCCCAGGCTGGAGGAGGAACGGCCAACGTATCTGACCTCGCCAAATTTGAGGAGGATGCTGCCGAGCTGGCTGCGGGGAGGGGGGGGGGGGGGCATGGACAAGGATCGCTCCTGTGGGGGAAAGCGAGATTGACTTCACCCAGAAAAGTAGTACGGATGAGACGTCCCTGAGTTGATCGCCTCCTGACATTCATAGTGAGTGACATACATTCCTGTATTCTGCCTGCTCATGAACTAAACCTGCCTTCTCTTCCTTACAGGCATCAGCAGGTCCAGGCAGAGGTGGAGTAGTGGCTTCGACATGCGAGCACCTCGAGGTCTCCATGGGAACATAACATAAGAACTGGGAGCAGGAGGAGGCCATCTGGACCCTCGAGCCTGCTCCACCATTCAATAGGTCATGGCTGATCTTTTTGTGGACTCAGCTCCACTTACCCGCCCGAACACCATAGTCTATCTAGGGAGCCTCAACTGCTTCACTGGTGAAGTGGGAAATGATTCACAAGGGCACTTGGCACAGAAGATGGCTGCCTGACACACAATATGGAGACACAGAGAATAAAGCAGACATAACTGATGCCTGGAGAACAGATAGGAACAGACCCAGGACAAAGGAAGATTAAGAAATACATAAATGCGGGACCCCACTTGAATAAAGCTGACTTCAGCCAAGGTGTACATAATGATATGCTAATATGAATGTCCTGGGCCATTTCCTAAAACAAAGGGACAATAAACCTCTTTGACTGTGGCCATGTGTAAATGGCAAAATGCTTACAAATTGCGATGTACAACCTATAAAATGTTTAAAGATAACAAGGTGATAATTGTTTTGTATCTGGGCTCATTGTGGACCCAAAGTATAAAATTAATGACTGTCATTCAAACCGAGAGAAATGCTGGCTACTGTACCGCGGGGTACATACGCTTTCTCCCGAAGTTTTGTGTAACAATAAAACTGCATTTATCTGATCACAGCAAGTCTGACTCTTGGAGTGGTTGATTTTTCCCACAACATATTGGCGTAGTCGGCAGGATCTTACTTCTGGTGAGTTCCGATCGAAGGCCTCAATCGGAAAGCTGGGGTAAAGATCGTTTAGAATCTGTAGGAGTCAGACAGATCAAAAGGTGCAGTTTAAAATAAGGTACCTATAGTGATAAGCATAGTGATATAAGTCTTGACTGTATAGTGACATGATAATAGATCAGATTTGGTACTACTGCTGATAGTATTAAGGATTTGTGGCTTGTGCTCATCAACAAACGGACAAGGTAGTGCTGCCCCAAACGCCCAGCCTTAGACTGGCTGTCAAGAGGAGGAATCTCCCACGCGAAAGTCAGGATTGGAAGTGGGTATTGAGGCACTAAAGGCACTAACAATTGTGAAGCACAAGTGGCAGAAATCGGCTAACCCCGAACTCTGTTGTGGCGAACAAACGCAGAGTTCTTGTATGAAAGTAGAGCATAAGTTGGGTACTAGGCTGTCCAATGTCTTATTAGCGATGCGGAAAAGGAGTTGATCAACTCTGACCTAGAGCCGAACTCCGGTGGAGAAGCACGTTGCCGAGGTGGTAATAGTGGACACCGTGAGTATAAGTCAAACCCTGAGAGACGGTAGCGATAGCGCGGTACTGGAATAGTAATAGTGGCTGGGGGGTAGTGAAGTCCCTCCAGTAGAGAGCACACTTTGCTAGGAGGCAGCTGCGGCCGTACAGACGGTGCTAGGGTAGTAATAGTGGCTGGGGGGTAGTGAAGTCCCTCCAGTAGAGAGCACACTTTACTCATAGTAACCGGGGGTATTGAAGTCTGCGAGATGGCAGGCAATGATATAAAAAGGGGATCTCTGCAGGTTCTCTTATCGAGACATACATGACAGACGGACAAGTGTTGATAAAAAAGATGAAGAAGGACGGCTGGGACACTTCCCAGACCTCAGAACAACAGAGGGGTTGGCTAGACAAAGAGAAGAGAAACAAGACTAAAAAGATAGGGATAATGTTAGCACATCAGTTAGCAGGACTAATTGAACAAGTAGGCACCTCTACTGAAAAGTGGAAGGAAGACAAAGAGAAGATCAGGGAATTAGAATCTAGAGTAAGGGAACTGGAGAAACACGACCACGTGTTGAGAGAACAACAAGGGAGCGGGGAAGCTGATCCCCTACCCCCTTACGAGCCCACACAGCAGGGGCCAACCGCCCCTCCGGCAGGGTGGGGTGCGTTAGAATACAATTTAGCGCCAGTAACCCGAGGGGGAACAGAGGCGCAGCCAAAAGCGAATTATAAACCCTTTACCCCAGGTGAGAGACAGCAGGTAATGGCTTCCCTGGGCAAATTACAACCTAGAAGCGCAAACACAAAATTCTGGGAAGAATTAGACACAATCTGGGTTGGACACCAGTTACACCTAAGAGACGTACACCAGCTGGTCAGGGCAGCCTGTCCAGCAGATAAGTGAAGGCAGGTAGCTGACCCGCCACTCCTGCAGCCCAGGATTATAACGGGGGACGGTGGACACATGCCGTCGCTTTAACAGCAGAGATAGATGCACAGCAGGACCCCTTCGCCCAATTTAAAGCGGAAATCCAGAGAGTGTTATGGAATGCTCCCACTAACTGCAGCAAGATCACTACCACAAGACAGCAGAAAGAGGAAGGAGCTTCTGAATACGGGGAACGATTGTTCCACGTGTACCAAGAGTGCTCAGGGCAAGGGAACCCATGCCGTGGGAATCGGGCGTTCATCCAAGCTTTTAAAGATGGACTCTCTAGTGCCCACCAGGCTATCCTAAAAATGGGAGTGATTATGTCCCAGGGTTACGACGAGTTGGTAGAGTGGGCTAGCGGTGTACAGGTAGAGGAGACGTCCCAGGTCAGAGCAAGACCAGAAAGAGTAGCAACCCCCAGTAACGGGAACTGGGCCAAGCCGAAACTGACCGGCCACAATTGAGGCCGGCAAGGGCACAATGCGAGGGATTGGCATTGCAGGGTCCCACAGAAAGGAGCCAGACCAGGAGACAGTGGGAAGCATTGCAGCCACTGTAATAAGTATGGACACTCAGAGGCAGTGTGTTGGGAGAAGCATGGGAGACCCCCGACCCGATCCAGGACCACCACAGAACCGGAGGAATCACGGAACCTCCGAGGTTAGCAGGGCTGACTGTCTGCAGCCCCCACTCACATGGGTAAAAAGGAAGGAAGAATTTATATGTCTGCATTGGTAGGGGGCAGACAATGTGAGATGCTCGTGGACACAGGAGCATCCATATCTGTTACCAATCTACCCTTACCCCATACAAACAAAATGATTCGCCTAACCGGGATAGGAGGGAACAAAACACCCGCCTTCTTGAGCGAAACCACGTTAGTAGAAATAAATAATTTGTATATACCCATGAGATTCCATGTATGCTAAAATAACAAGGGTACAATAATGGGAAATTATTTAATGAAGGGATATAAAGTTTTAATAGATTGTGGAAAAGGAGAATTGATTTGGCCAAGGCAGGATGGTCGGGAAACTAAAATAGGGAAACTTACAAATCACTTGGAAACCATTAAGGTGGCCACAGTCACCGCCAGAAATTGGGAATTAGAGACGGAGCCATCTGTGCTTCCATCCCCAGAGTGTGGGCGGAGACAAAATTAGATACTGGACTGACTAAAACAGACCCGATAAGGGTACCAGGACCAGAGCATAAGCCCCACCGACAGTATCCAATTAAGCCAGAGGCAGAAAAGGCCGTAGTAGAAATAGTCAAAGGGTTAGTGGAGAGGGGAATCCTAAGGGAGACCACAAGCACCACTAACTCCCCAACCTGGCCAGTAATCAAGCCTGATGGGAGCTATAGGCTCACGATAGACTATATTGGACTGAATAAAGTCACGCCCAAATTGCACCCCATTGCAGCAAACCCCTCGACAATCCTGAACGGACTGTCACAGGAATATAAAATATTCACAGTATTGGACATAGCCAATGGATTCTGGTCCCTACCATTGGATCCAGAATCCCAGGACAAATTCGCCTTTACAGAGGGGACAGACAATACACGTGGACTCGCCTACCACAGGGATTCCACAACAGCCCCGCTACCTTCCATCGGGTAATGAGTGACATCCTGAGTAGGGTCGAACTACCAGAGGGCAGCACGGTCCTACAATATGTAGACGATATCCTAATAGCTTCAGGGTCCAAGTCGGGACACCAGGAAGCACTGTACCTAATTCTACACGAGTTAGAAACTGCAGGGTTAAAGGTAAGCCCCAAGAAGGCACAAATTGGAAAGGCACAGGTCCTACATCTAGGACACCTTATATCCCAAGGACTTAAAGAAATACCAGCAGATTGGAAGCAGGCAATTCAACAAATGCCACGACCCGTCACCATAAGAGGGGTCAGGAAGTTGTTAGGGTTATTCAACTATAGCCAAAGTTTTATCCCGGGGTTCGCAAAATTGGCCGAACCAATACAGGGCCTAGTCAAAGGGGGAAAACCAGCGTTAGAGCCCGTAAAATGGGGACCGGAGCAGGAAGAGGCTTACAGTAAACTAAAAACAGAACTAATATCAGCCCCTTGATTAGGGTTACCAGATTTGAATAAAGACTTTCATATCCATTGTAGCAATGAGGGAGGATTCCATTCCGCAGTAGTGACTCAGGACCATGGCGACAAGAGGAGATCCATAGGGTACTATTCGACTGCAGAGGGACCGACAGTCACCGGGTTGCCAAGGTGCATAGCCGCTTTAGATTGTGCCGCCTGGGCCGTAAGAATTAGTGAACCAGTAGTGATGGCAGGGAACATAATCCTCCACACCAAGCACACCTTGGTGGAAATGTTAAATACGGGGAACTTGAGGTCAGTCTCGAACATAAGGAGGGCCAAGTGGGAAGCTGTCCTCCTACCCCCAAGCAAGTCCGTAGTAATAGTAAGAAATATAGGGGAGAATCCAGCAGAAGGGATTTTAGATACAGGAGAGCCACACACCTGTGGAGATGTAGACAGAGATGAAGGAGAAGGTAGAATAAAAGACACATCATTAACAACAGCTGAGGAGACCCTCTTTGTAGATGGGTCACGAAAATATGTGGAAGGATCACCCCGGACAGGGTGGGCGGTAGTGAATGATAAGTTAGAAACCTTAAGGTCAGGAAGGATTGCCGGAGGTCAGTCCACGCAAGTAGCTGAACTAGTGGCGCTCACGAAGGCACTGGAGTTATCCGAGGGAAAAACCGCAAACATATACACGGATAGCCGATATGCATTTGGAATTATACATGATTGCATGACAACATGGGGAAGGAGAGGGTTCATAACCACTGGCGGAACTCCTGTCAAACATCAGCAAAGAATTAAGGCGCTATTAAAAGCCAGTGAGAAACCCCGAGAAGCCGCAGTAATCAAAATTAAAGCGCACCAGAAGGAGCCAGGAAGAGACAACCTGGATTGGTTGAATTTCAAAGGAAACCAAGCAGCTGATGCAGCAGCACAACTGGCTCTAGAACAAAAAATGATCAGCGAGCTACCAATAGCAGCTACAGAACCAGTAGAAGAAGATATAGATATTAGGGAATTACAGGAGAACACCCCAAGTGAGGAGAGAGAGAGATGGGAAGCGCAGGGTGCAGCCAAAGGGGCTGATCATGTTTGGAGATGAGAGGATAAGGTGATAGCACCGGAATGCATACAGAACACCCTATTGGAATTACACCATGGGCTCTCGCATGTGGGTAGAGAGGCCATGATAACCAGCTTAGGGAGAGAATGGTGGTGGAAAGGGATGGGAAGAGACGTAGCCCGACACTGCCACCGCTGCGTGATATGTGCACAACACAACCCTGGTAAACCCATCAAAATTAAAATGGGACACCAACCCAGACCCAAGGGACCCTGGGAACACCTGCAAATGGATTTCACAGGGCCACCACCACAATCCCATGGGAAAACTTATTGTCTGGTCATCATAGACCAATTCACCCGGTGGGTAGAAGCATTCCCTACCAGAAATTGTACTGCTACCACGGTAGCCAGAATATTGGCAGAGGAAGTAATCCCTAGATGGGGAGTGCCCCTACAAATTGATTCGGACCAGGGGACACACTTCACTGGGAAAGTGATGAAAACAGTATGTAAGCTGATGGGGATAAAACAAAAATTCCATAACCCCTATCACCCAGAGTTCTGGGATGGTGGAACGTATGAATAGAACACTTAAGAATACATTAGCTAAAGACATGCAAACATTGGGAAAAATGTGGACAGAGGTGTTGCCCACTATACAAATGAGGCTAAGCGCTACCACAAACCGGACAACCGGATTAACCCCTTATGAGCTAATGACAGGACTGGCGATGCAGTTACCAGAAAGCATCATAACAGGTGGGACTGATGTAGGTCCGCTAAAAGACAGAATCAGGAAATATGTTTCGGAAAGGAGCACCCAGCTAAAAGGGATGCGCAAATTTGTAAAAGACAATCAGGAACACAAAGACACACAAAGGGAGCTTGAAATATTCCCTGATGTCCCAGCAGCGGACAGTCACGTCCTAATAAAAACACTACCTGTTAAAGCCAGGATTTGCCCCAAAATGGAATGGGCCATATGAAGTCATAATTAGTGGAGACCCTGTGCCTGTATTGACATAAGAGGGAAGGGAAGATGGAAACACTGGACCCCGCTAAAATTGTATAAACCTGAACATGAATGAACTAATCCGATTGCTTTCCCCCAAGTACAGGAGGAGACCGCGAGCGAAGGACCAGTGTACTCGGAAAGTGTAGAACAGTTCTGCAACCAAGCATACAGACAGATTATAAACGATAGTGTTAGAATTGATACTTGCTGGTGGTAAAAATGTGTGTAACCACAGGTGTGATTATGATACTTTGCGTTGTCGTGACTGTAAATTTGACTGGGCTAGAGGATAATCTATTTTACAAAGCCCACATAAACTTACACGGGAATCGAACTGTATGCTATCCATTAGCACAGTCGGTAGAAGCCCTGTTTGTAGCCACCCCTGGGTGGATCCCGAGCAATTTATATACAGTTGATACATCAGGTGCACCCTGTAAGGGAGAAGTCGGAAAGTATAAAAAGGGGATACAGGGGACATCTGTGAAACTTGTAAATCCCACCGACTCTGGGGACGGGAAGCTCCAAAAGGAGGGAGGGAAAGCTGGTCAAGATACAGCAAGCTATCCGCTTTGTTTCACAGGGCAGGGATGGGGATGTGCCTACCCCCTGCTCCACAAATAATTCCTGCATACAGACGCAGTGCCTCCGCCAGCATTGTCGGGTTAATAAAGGGCAGTTTACTTGCACCTGCAATGAACTGAAATGCCTAAACATAACCGCAGGAAGACAGCCCATGTGTGGGCAGTGCAATGGGAGTCACGTAAGCTCAGCCACATGGACATACCCGTTTGATACTTATCAGGTGGTGGAATCCAACGGGGAGTCAGGGGAACCAAAATATTGGGAATACAGGCAGACTCATAATCAGGACACTACACGCTACTGGACAAAGGAGGGATACGTATTCCTCTTTAATGGAACGTACCCGACAGAAACTACATCTCCCAGGCCTTTTTGCAGTGGGAACCATAGGACCACACACCGTACCATGCCCTCAGAAGGGACATATTCGGAGAAGAATAGTGACCCGGGCTATCAGCAAGGAATTCTGCACTGATTGGGAAACCCCGGTTACATTAGGATCATTCCTTGGGTACGGGTTCCTCGGGACTCTATCTCTGGGGGGAGCAGCAGGAGTGATTAGTGCTAAGAACAGAAATGTAATTGTTTGTGGATTAACAATCTTGGGAAACAGTACCTCAAAAGCGCTAGAGGCTGTCAACCAAGAAATGGCTGAACTCAGATTACATGCACAACAGACACGGTATGCAGTAGACTACCAGTTAGCCCAACAAGGGGGAGTGTGTACAATCATAGGAAATAAATGTAGAACCCATGTCATAGACGAATTCTATAATATTACAGAGGCCATTCACAATATCAGGGAACAACTGGATAACTTCAGACAGGGACCCACAAAAGGAAGTAACTGGCTAGAATGGCTAGTGGGAAATATCTGGGGACCCTATTCAATACACGGACTGGTCATGTCCATATCGGTCACACTGGTGTGCTGCCTTAGCTTTGGGTGTCTAAAGATCTGCTGTAGTACCGTAACAAAGGTCGTGTCAGGAGCCAGTGTCACCCTTAACGAAACCACGATGTTCCCCGAAGACTCCAGGAGATGCGCAGAAAGACGGGAAGTTGCTGACCTGTACCGATGAGAGGTACCGTGGTGTTGGTCTACGGGGCTGTTGGGGCGACAACAGCCCGGACCACAAGGGGGGGGTTGAAGTGGGAAATGGTTCACAAGGGCACTTGGCACAGAAGATGGCTGCCTGACACACAAGATGGAGAGACAGAGAATAAAGCAGACATAACTGATGCCTGGAGTCCAGCGGGGTGCCAGTAGGACAGATAGGAACAGATCCAGGACAAAGGAAGATTAAGAAATACATAAATGCGCGACACCACTTGAATAAAGCTGACTTTAGCCAAGGTGTACATAATGATATGCTAATATGAATGTCCTGGGCCATTTCCTAGAACAAAGGGACAATAAACCTCTTTGACTGTGGCCATGTGTAAATGGCAAAACGCTTACAAATAGCGATGTACAACCTATAAAATGTTTAAAGATAACAAGGTGAGAATTGTTTTGTATCTGGGATCATTGTGAACCCGAAGTAGCTGTTTAAAGACAACAAGGTGATAATTGTTTTGTACCTGGGCTCATTGTGAACCCGAAGTGGCTGTTTAAAGATAACAAGGTGATAATTGTTTTGTATCTTGGCTCATTGTGAACCCGAAGTGGCTGTTTAAAGATAACAAGGTGATAATTGTTTTGTACCTGGGCTCATTGTGAACCCGAAGTGGCTGTTTAAAGATAACAAGGTGATAATTGTTTTGTACCTGGGCGCATTGTGAACCCGAAGTGGCTGTTTAAAGATAACAAGGTGATAATTGTTTTGTATCTGGGATCATTGTGAACCCAAAGTATAAAATTAATGACTGCCATTCAAACCGAGAGAAAGGCTGGCTACCGTACCGCAGGGCACATACGCTTTCTCCCGAAGCTTTGTGTAACAATAAAACTGCATTTATCTGATCACAGCAAGTCTGACTCTTGAAGTGGTTGACTTTTCCCACAACACTGGGAATTCCACAGATTCACAACCCTTTGGGTGAAGAAATTCCTCCTCAACTCAGTCCTAAATCTACTTCCCCTTATTTTGAGGCTATGCCCCCTAGTTCTATCTTAACAATTCCCGTCATAATTTCATATGTTTCTGTAATGAAATGAAAATCGCTTATTGTCACAAGTAGGCTTCAAATGAAGTTACTGTGAAAAGCCCCTAGTCGCCACATTCCGGCGCCTGTTCGGGGAGGCTGTTACGGGAATCGAACCGTGCTGCTGGCCTGCCTAGATCTACCGTTCTTCTAAATTCCAATGAGTAATGTCATAGTCTATTCAGTCTCTCCTCATAAGCTAATCCTCTCAACTCTGGAATCAATCCAGTGAATCTCCTCTGCATCCCCTCCAGTTCCAGTACATCCTTTCTCAAGTAAGGAGACCAAAACTGTACACAGTACTCCAGATGTGACCTCACCAGCACCATATACAGCTGCAACATAACCTCTCTGATTTTAAACTCAAGCCCTCGAGCAATGAAGCACAAAATTCCATTTGCCTTCTTAAATTACCTGCTGCACCTAGAAACCAACTTTTTGCGATTCATGCACAAGGACACCCAGGTCCCTCTGCACAGCAGCATGCTGCAATTTTTTTACCATTTAAATAATAGTCCAGTTTGCTGTTATTCTTACCAAATGGATGAGCTCACATTTAGCAGCATTGAACTCCATCTGCCAGACGCTTGGCCACTCACTTAAACTATCTATATCCCCCTACATACTCTGTGTGCTCCGCACACTTTACTCGACCATTCATTTTAATGTCATCTGCGAACTTTGACACATTGCATTTGGTCCCCAACTCCAAATCATCTATGTAAATTGTAAACAATTACGGTCCCAAAACTAATCCCTGAGGCAGACCACTAGCCACTGATCGCCAACCAGAAAAACACACATTTATCCCCATTCTTTGCTTTCTGTTAGTTTACCAATCCTCCATCCATGCTAATACATTACTCCTAACACCATGCACTCTTATCCTATGTGTAGCGCACAATGACTTACGAGAGACGAGAAGTGATGAAGTCTATCCAGGCTTTATTAAGCGATGCTTGTCCCCAGCAGCTCAGCAACAGAATGAAGCTGCGGGGAGAAGCTCGGGTTCTTATACTCCGCCTTCAGGGCGGAGCCAGAAGTCGGCAGATCCAACCAGGACCCGGGATCTGTCAGCCAATAGCATCTCGGCTTCACAGGTCCCACATGACCCCTAATACATACCACCACACTATGCAAAAGCCTTTTATGCGGCACTTGTCAAATGCCTTCTGGAAATCCAGGTACACCACATCCCTGTTGTCCACCGTGCTCATAGTGTCCTCAAAGAATTCCAATAAATGAGTTAAACATGACCAGCCTTTCATGAACCCATGCTGCATCTGCCCAATGGAACAATATCTATCCAGATGTCTCACTATTTCTTCCTTGATGATAAATTCAAGCGTTTTCCCCAGTATAGAAGTTAAACTAAGCGGCCTGTAGTTACCCGCCTTTTGTCTACCTCCTCTTTTAAACAGTGGCGTCATATTTGCTGTTTTCCAATCTGCCGGAACTGCCCTGGAGTCCAACGAATTTTGGTAAATTACCACGAGCGCATTTGCTACTTCCCCTGCCAACTCTTTTAGTAGCCTGGGATGCATTCCATCAGGGCCAGGAGACTTGTCCACCTTTAGCCCCATTAGCTTGCCCAATATTACATCCTTAGTGATAATGATTGTTTTTAGCTCCTTACGTGCCATAGCCTCCTTGTCAACAATTATTGGCATGTTATTTGTGTCTTCCGCTGTGAATATCAGCACAAAATACCTGTTCAATGCCTCGGCCATTTCCTCATTTCCCATTATTAAACCCCCCTTCTGATCCTCTAAAGAAACAATGTTTACTTTAACTCTTTTTCATTTCTATATTTGTAGAAACATTTACTTTTTTCTTTGATATTCTGAGTTGGTTTACTCTCGTAATCTATCTTACTTTTCTTTATAGCTTTTTTATGGCTTTCTGTTGACCTTTAAAGATTTCCCAATCCTCTCGCTTCCCACTAATCTTTGCCACTTTGTATACCCTTTCTTTCAATTTGATACCCTTCTTTATTTCCTTAACAATCCATGGCTGATAAGCTTTTTTCCTACAGTCCTTCCTTTTCACTGGTATATACTTTTGCTAAGCACTGTGAAAAATCACTTTGAAAGTCCTCCACTGAACCTCAATTGTCCTACCATAAAATCTTTGCTTCCAGTCTACCTTAGCAAACTCCTCCCTCATTCCATTGTAGTATCCTTTGTTTAAGCATGAGACACTGGTATTGGATTTTACCTTCTCATCCACCATCTGTATTTTAAATTCAATCATACTGTGATCGCTCTTTCGGCGAGGATCCTGAACAATGAGATCATTAATTATTCCTGTCCCGTTACACAGGACCAGATCTAGGCTATCTTGCTCCCTCGTAGGTTCCATTACATACTGTTCTTGGAAACTATTGCAGATACATTCTATGAACACCTCCTCAAGGCTGCCTTATACGACCTGGTTTGACCAATCGACATGTAGATTAAAATCCCCCATGACAATTGCCATGCCATTTTCACATGCATTAGTTATTTCTTTGTTTATTGCTTGCCCCACTGTGATGTTATTAATTGGTGGCCTATAGACTACACCTATCAGTGACCTTTTCTCATTGCTATTTCTAATTTTCACCCAAATGGATTCAACCTTTTTCTCCATAGAACCTAATGTTATCCTTAAATATTAGAGCTACACCAGTGTTTTATGAACCAGCAAAGAACCACCAAAAAGTTAGCACAAAGGGGGAGGAAACTAGCACAAACTGAGAAAAAACCAGGCAGGAATATAAAAACAGATTGTAAGGGCTTTTACCAATATGTAGAAAGGAAGAGAGTAGCTGATGTAAACATGGGTAGCTTAGAACCAGAGAGCGGTATACTATGACAGGCCGTGCCATTGAGTGAAATGTGCGTCCTGTAGGTTGTGGGAAGTCATGGATACACCATGTCTCCTTGTCAAATACATTTGCGGAAGGTCCCCCGGCTGCAGAAGTTTGAGCTCTGGGTTGCAGAATTTGAACGGTTGCTTGAGTCACTGTGGTGCACCTGCAAGGCAGTACCTGGTTGGATAGCATGTTTACTGAGGTGGTCACACTCTCGGATTGGTGTGTGCAGGCAGAGAGGGATTAGTTGAGTGTCAGGCAGTCTGAGAGGACCAGGCAGGGAGTTTAGGAATCCCCTGGATCCACCTTACTCACTAACCGGTTTTCCATTTTGCACGCTTGTGGGAGGCGATGGTTCCGTAACTGAGTGCAGCAAGGGCAAAGTCCAGGGCACCATGGGTGGCTCATTGCTACAGGAGAGGAGAAGGAAGAGTGGAAGAGTAATAGTGATGGGGATTTACTAGTTAGGGAACAGACAGGCATTTCTGTGGTCAGAGACATGACTCCAGGCTGCTATGCTGCCCCCCTGGTGCCAGGGTCAAGAATGTCACAGAGCAGGAAATCTCCCTGTGGGAGAATGAACAGCCAGACCTCATGGTCCACATTGGTACCATTGACATAAGCAGATTTTAGCGAGTGTTTGAAAATTCATTATCGAGATGTGGGCATCGCTAGTCCAGCATTTGTTACCCATCCCTGTTTGCCCTTGAGAAGGTGGTGGTGAGCTGCCTTCTTGAACCGCTGCTGCAGTCCATGAGGCGTAGGCACACCCACTGTGCTGATAGGGAGGGAGTTCTAGGATTTTGACCTAGCAAAGGAACGGTGATATATTCCCAATTCAGGATGGTGTGTGGTTTGGGGAAGAACTTGCACCTGGTGGTGTTCCCAGGTTTCTGCTGCCCTTGTCCTCCTAGATGGTAGTGGTTATAGGTTTGGAAGGTGCTCCCTCAGGAGGCCTGCAGTGCATCTGATAGTTAGGAAAGAAATTAAAAAGCAGATCCTCAAAAGCAGTAAACGCAGGATTATTCCCAGTTCTCGTGAACATAGGAATAGGAGGATTGAGCGATTGAACACATGACTAGACAAGAGGGAGAGAGGGCATCAAACCTCTGAGGTATTGGGACCGGTTCTGGGGCAGGTGTACAAGGTGGACAGGTTGCATCTTTAGCAGGATCGGGACTAACATCCTTGCAGGGAGGTTTACCAGTGCTGTTGGGGAGGGTTTCAGCGACATTGGCAGGGGCATGGGGCCTGAGATAGCTGAGAACGACAAACTTGTTAGTTTGACATCAGGAGTAGGGAAAAGATTAGAATCTATTACAAAGGATGTGATAACTGGACACTTAGAAAACAATGACCTGATTGGGCAGCGTCAATATGGACTCATGAAAGGGAAATCACACTTGACCAACACTTTTTGAGGATGTTACTTACAGCATAGATAGAGGAGAACCAGTGGATGTGGTGTCAGTGGATTTTCAGAAAGTTTTTGATAAGATCCCACACAGACGGTTAGTGGGCATAATGACAGCAAGTAGCATTGGGGGTAATATACTGGCATGGATTGAGAGGTGGTAAAAGACAGGGAACAGAGAGTAGGAACAAACGGGTCATTCCCAAGATGCCAGGTTGTTCCTAGTGGATACTACTCGTATCAGTGCTTGGGTTACAGCCTTTCACAATTATTGAAATGATTTGGAGATGCGGATTAAGTATAATATACTGCTTCCAAATTTGCTATGCAACGGAAATCGATGGGAATGTAAGTGGTGAGGAGGATGCAAGAGGGTTTAGACAGGCTAAATGAGTGAGCAAGAACATGGCAGATAGAAAATAGTGTGAACAAGTGTGAGGTTCTGCACTCTGATAGGAAAAACCGGGCAGGGTGGGCTCAGTCGGTGCTTTGGCACGGGCGTGCCAGGTGGAGCGGGGTCAGTCGGTGCTTTGGCACGGGCGTGCCAGGTGGAGCGGGGTCAGTCGGTGCTTTGGCACGGGCGTGCCTGGCGGGGCGGGGTCAGTCGGTGCTTTGGCACGGGCGTTCCGGGCAGGGTGGGCTCAGTCGGTGCTTTGGCACGGGCGTGCCAGGTGGAGCGGGCTCAGTCGGTGCTTTGGCATGGGCGTTCCGGGCAGGGTGGGCTCAGTCGGTGCTTTGGCACGGGTGTGCCTGGTGGGGCGGGGTCAGTCGGTGCTTTGGCACGGGCGTGCCAGGTGGAGCGGGCTCAGTCGGTGCTTTGGCATGGGCGTTCCGGGCAGGGTGGGCTCAGTCGGTGCTTTGGCACGGGCGTGCCAGGCGGAGCGGTGTCAGTCGGTGCTTTGGTACGGGCGTGCCTGGCGGGGCGGTGTCAGTCGGTGCTTTGGCACGGGCGTGCCTGGCGGGGCGGGGTCAGTCGGTGCTTTGGCACGGAGGTGTCGGGCGGGGCGGGCTCAGTCGGTGCTTTGGCACGGGCGTGCCTGGCGGGGCAGGCTCAGTCGGTGCTTTGGCACGGAGGTGTCGGGCGGGGCGGGCTCAGTCGGTGCTTTGGTACGGGCGTGCCTGGCGGGGCGGGCTCAGTCGGTGCTTTGGTACGGGCGTGCCTGGCGGGGCGGGCTCAGTCGGTGCTTTGGTACGGGCGTGCCAGGTGGGGCGGGCTAAGTCGGTGCTTTGGCACGGAGGTGTCGGGCGGGGCAGGCTCAGTCGGTGCTTTGGTACGGGCGTGCCTGATGGGGCGGGGTCAGTCGGTGCTTTGGCACGGGCGTGCCTGGTGGGGCGGGGTCAGTCGGTGCTTTGGTACGGGCGTGCCAGGTGGGGCGGGCTCAGTCGGTGCTTTGGCACGGGCGTGCCAGGCTGAGCGGTGTCAGTCGGTGCTTTGGCACGGGCGTGCCAGGCTGAGCGGTGTCAGTCGGTGCTTTGGTACGGGAGTGCCAGGTGGGGCGGGGTCAGTCGGTGCTTTGGCACGGGCGTGCCTGGCGGGGCGGGCTCAGTCGGTGCTTTGGTACGGGCGTGCCTGGCGGGGCGGGGTCAGTCGGTGCTTTGGCACGGGCGTGCCAGGCGGAGCGGTGTCAGTCGGTGCTTTGGCACGGGCGTGCCGGGCGGGGCGGGCTCAGTCGGTGCTTTGGCACGGGCGTGTCAGGCGGAGCGGGGTCAGTCGGTGCTTTGGTACGGGCGTGCCTGGCGGGGCGGGGTCAGTCGGTGCTTTGGCACGGGCGTGTCTGGCGGGGCGGGGTCAGTCGGTGCTTTGGTACGGGCGTGCCTGGCGGGGCGGGGTCAGTCGGTGCTTTGGCACGGGCTTGCCAGGTGGGGCGGGGTCAGTCGGTGCTTTGGCACGGGCGTGCCTGGCGGGGCGGGCTCAGTCGGTGCTTTGGTACGGGCGTGCCTGGCGGGGCGGGGTCAGTCGGTGCTTTGGCACGGGTGTGCCTGGTGTGGCGGGGTCAGTCGGTGCTTTGGCATGGGCGTGCCAGGCGGAGCGGTGTCAGTCGGTGCTTTGGCACGGGCGTGCCAGGTGAGGCGGGGTCAGTCGGTGCTTTGGCACGGGCGTGTCTGGCGGGGCGGTGTCAGTCGGTGCTTTGGCACGGGCGTGCCAGGTGGGGCGGGGTCAGTCGGTGCTTTGGCACGGGCGTGCCAGGCGGGGCGGGGTCAGTCGGTGCTTTGGTACGGGCGTGCCTGGCGGGGCGGGGTCAGTCGGTGCTTTGGCACGGGCGTGCCAGGTGGGGCGGGCTCAGTCGGTGCTTTGGCACGGGCGTGCCAGGTGGGGCGGGGTCAGTCGGTGCTTTGGCACGGGCGTGCCAGGTGGGGCGGGGTCAGTCGGTGCTTTGGCACGGGCGTGCCAGGTGGGGCGGGCTCAGTCGGTGCTTTGGCACGGGCGTGCCTGGTGGGGCGGGCTCAGTCGGTGCTTTGGCACGGGCGTGTCTGGCGGGGCGGGCTCAGTCGGTGCTTTGGCATGGGCGTGCCTGGCGGGGCGGGCTCAGTCGGTGCTTTGGCACGGAGGTGTCGGGCGGGGCGGGCTCAGTCGGTGCTTTGGCACGGGCGTGCCAGGTGGGGCGGGCTCAGTCGGTGCTTTGGCACGGGCGTGCCTGGTGTGGCGGGCTCAGTCGGTGCTTTGGCACGGGCGTGCCTGGTGGGGCGGGCTCAGTCGGTGCTTTGGCATGGGCGTGCCTGGCGGGGCGGGCTCAGTCGGTGCTTTGGCATGGAGGTGTCGGGCGGGGCGGGCTCAGTCGGTGCTTTGGTACGGGCGTGCCTGGCGGGGCGGGGTCAGTCGGTGCTTTGGCACGGGCGTGCCTGGCGGGGCAGGCTCAGTCGGTGCTTTGGCACGGGCATGCCTGGCGGGGCGGGGTCAGTCGGTGCTTTGGCACGGGCGTGCCTGGTGGGGCAGGCTCAGTCGGTGCTTTGGCACGGAGGTGTCGGGCGGGGCGGGCTCAGTCGGTGCTTTGGTACGGGCTTGCCTGGCGGAGCGGGGTCAGTCGGTGCTTTGGCACAGGCGTGCCTGGTGGGGCAGGCTCAGTCGGTGCTTTGGCACGGAGGTGTCGGGCGGGGCGGGCTCAGTCGGTGCTTTGGTACGGGCGTGCCTGGCGGAGCGGGGTCAGTCGGTGCTTTGGCACGGGCGTGCCTGGCGGGGCAGGCTCAGTCGGTGCTTTGGCACGGAGGTGTCGGGCGGGGCGGGCTCAGTCGGTGCTTTGGTACGGGCGTGCCTGGCGGGGCGGGCTCAGTCGGTGCTTTGGTACGGGCGTGCCTGGCGGGGCGGGGTCAGTCGGTGCTTTGGCACGGGCGTGCCAGGTGGAGCGGGGTCAGTCGGTGCTTTGGCACGGGCGTGCCTGGTGGGGCGGGGTCAGTCGGTGCTTTGGCACGGGCGTGCCTGGTGGGGCGGGGTCAGTCGGTGCTTTGGCACAGGTGTGCCTGGCGGGGCGGGCTCAGTCGGTGCTTTGGCACAGGCGTGCCAGGTGGAGCGGGGTCAGTCGGTGCTTTGGCACGGGCGTGCCAGGTGGAGCGGGGTCAGTCGGTGCTTTGGCACGGGCGTGCCAGGTGGGGCGGGTCAGTCGGTGCTTTGGCACGGGCGTGCCTGGTGGGGCGGGGTCAGTCGGTGCTTTGGCACGGGCGTGCCAGGTGAGGCGGGTCAGTCGGTGCTTTGGCACGGGCGTGCCTGGCGGGGCGGGGTCAGTCGGTGCTTTTGCACGGGCGTGCCAGGTGGGGTGGGCTCAGTCGGTGCTTTGGCACGGGCGTGCCTGGCGGGGCGGGTCAGTCGGTGCTTTGGCACGGGCGTGCCAGGTGGGGCGGTGTCAGTCGGTGCTTTGGCACGGGCGTGCCAGGTGGAGCGGGGTCAGTCGGTGCTTTGGCACGGGCGTGCCTGGCGGGGCGGGGTCAGTCGGTGCTTTGGCACGGGCGTGCCAGGTGGAGCGGGGTCAGTCGGTGCTTTGGCACGGGCGTGCCAGGTGGGGCGGGCTCAGTCGGTGCTTTGGCACAGGTGTGCCTGGCGGGGCGGGCTCAGTCGGTGCTTTGGCACGGGCGTGCCAGGTGGAGCGGGGTCAGTCGGTGCTTTGGCACGGGCGTGCCAGGTGGGGCGGGCTCAGTCGGTGCTTTGGCACGGGCGTGCCAGGTGGGGCGGGCTCAGTCGGTGCTTTGGCATGGGCGTGCCTGGCGGGGCGGGCTCAGTCGGTGCTTTGGCACGGAGGTGTCGGGCGGGGCGGGCTCAGTCGGTGCTTTGGCACGGGCGTGCCAGGTGGGGCGGGCTCAGTCGGTGCTTTGGCACGGGCGTGCCTGGTGTGGCGGGCTCAGTCGGTGCTTTGGCACGGGCGTGCCTGGTGGGGCGGGCTCAGTCGGTGCTTTGGCATGGGCGTGCCTGGCGGGGCGGGCTCAGTCGGTGCTTTGGCATGGAGGTGTCGGGCGGGGCGGGCTCAGTCGGTGCTTTGGTACGGGCGTGCCTGGCGGGGCGGGGTCAGTCGGTGCTTTGGCACGGGCGTGCCTGGCGGGGCAGGCTCAGTCGGTGCTTTGGCACGGGCATGCCTGGCGGGGCGGGGTCAGTCGGTGCTTTGGCACGGGCGTGCCTGGTGGGGCAGGCTCAGTCGGTGCTTTGGCACGGAGGTGTCGGGCGGGGCGGGCTCAGTCGGTGCTTTGGTACGGGCTTGCCTGGCGGAGCGGGGTCAGTCGGTGCTTTGGCACAGGCGTGCCTGGTGGGGCAGGCTCAGTCGGTGCTTTGGCACGGAGGTGTCGGGCGGGGCGGGCTCAGTCGGTGCTTTGGTACGGGCGTGCCTGGCGGAGCGGGGTCAGTCGGTGCTTTGGCACGGGCGTGCCTGGCGGGGCAGGCTCAGTCGGTGCTTTGGCACGGAGGTGTCGGGCGGGGCGGGCTCAGTCGGTGCTTTGGTACGGGCGTGCCTGGCGGGGCGGGCTCAGTCGGTGCTTTGGTACGGGCGTGCCTGGCGGGGCGGGGTCAGTCGGTGCTTTGGCACGGGCGTGCCAGGTGGAGCGGGGTCAGTCGGTGCTTTGGCACGGGCGTGCCTGGTGGGGCGGGGTCAGTCGGTGCTTTGGCACGGGCGTGCCTGGTGGGGCGGGGTCAGTCGGTGCTTTGGCACAGGTGTGCCTGGCGGGGCGGGCTCAGTCGGTGCTTTGGCACAGGCGTGCCAGGTGGAGCGGGGTCAGTCGGTGCTTTGGCACGGGCGTGCCAGGTGGAGCGGGGTCAGTCGGTGCTTTGGCACGGGCGTGCCAGGTGGGGCGGGTCAGTCGGTGCTTTGGCACGGGCGTGCCTGGTGGGGCGGGGTCAGTCGGTGCTTTGGCACGGGCGTGCCAGGTGAGGCGGGTCAGTCGGTGCTTTGGCACGGGCGTGCCTGGCGGGGCGGGGTCAGTCGGTGCTTTTGCACGGGCGTGCCAGGTGGGGTGGGCTCAGTCGGTGCTTTGGCACGGGCGTGCCTGGCGGGGCGGGTCAGTCGGTGCTTTGGCACGGGCGTGCCAGGTGGGGCGGTGTCAGTCGGTGCTTTGGCACGGGCGTGCCAGGTGGAGCGGGGTCAGTCGGTGCTTTGGCACGGGCGTGCCTGGCGGGGCGGGGTCAGTCGGTGCTTTGGCACGGGCGTGCCAGGTGGAGCGGGGTCAGTCGGTGCTTTGGCACGGGCGTGCCAGGTGGGGCGGGCTCAGTCGGTGCTTTGGCACAGGTGTGCCTGGCGGGGCGGGCTCAGTCGGTGCTTTGGCACGGGCGTGCCAGGTGGAGCGGGGTCAGTCGGTGCTTTGGCACGGGCGTGCCAGGTGGGGCGGGCTCAGTCGGTGCTTTGGCACGGGCGTGCCAGGTGGGGCGGGCTCAGTCGGTGCTTTGGCACGGGTGTGCCTGGCGGGGCAGGCTCAGTCGGTGCTTTGTCACGGGCGTGTCTGGCGGGGCGGGGTCAGTCGGTGCTTTGGCACGAGCGTGCCAGGTGGGGTGGGCTCAGTCGGTGCTTTGGCACGAGCGTGCCAGGTGGGGCGGGCTCAGTCGGTGCTTTGGCACGGGCGTGCCAGGTGGGGCGGGCTCAGTCGGTGCTTTGGCACGGGCGTGCCTGGCGGGGCGGGGTCAGTCGGTGCTTTGGCACGGGCGTGCCTGGCGGGGCGGGCTCAGTCGGTGCTTTGGCACGGGCGTGCCTGGCGGGGCGTGCTCAGTCGGTGATTTGGCACGGGCGTGCCTGGCGGGGCGGGGTCAGTCGGTGATTTGGCACGGGCGTGCCTGGCGGGGCGGGGTCAGTCGGTGCTTTGGCACGGACGTGTCGGGCGGGGCGGGCTCAGTCGGTGCTTTGGCACGGACGTGTCGGGCGGGGCGGGGTCAGTCGGTGCTTTGGCACGGGCGTGCCAGGTGGGGCGGGCTCAGTCGGTGCTTTGGCACGGGCGTGCCAGGTGGGGCGGGCTCAGTCGGTGCTTTGGCACGGGTGTGCCTGGCGGGGCAGGCTCAGTCGGTGCTTTGTCACGGGCGTGTCTGGCGGGGCGGGGTCAGTCGGTGCTTTGGCACGAGCGTGCCAGGTGGGGTGGGCTCAGTCGGTGCTTTGGCACGAGCGTGCCAGGTGGGGCGGGCTCAGTCGGTGCTTTGGCACGGGCGTGCCAGGTGGGGCGGGCTCAGTCGGTGCTTTGGCACGGGCGTGCCTGGCGGGGCGGGGTCAGTCGGTGCTTTGGCACGGGCGTGCCTGGCGGGGCGGGCTCAGTCGGTGCTTTGGCACGGGCGTGCCTGGCGGGGCGTGCTCAGTCGGTGATTTGGCACGGGCGTGCCTGGCGGGGCGGGGTCAGTCGGTGATTTGGCACGGGCGTGCCTGGCGGGGCGGGGTCAGTCGGTGCTTTGGCACGGACGTGTCGGGCGGGGCGGGCTCAGTCGGTGCTTTGGCACGGACGTGTCGGGCGGGGCGGGCTCAGTCGGTGATTTGGCACGGGCGTGCCTGGCGGGGCGGGGTCAGTCGGTGCTTTGGCACGGACGTGTCGGGCGGGGCGGGCTCAGTCGGTGATTTGGCACGGGCGTGCCTGGCGGGGCGGTGTCAGTCGGTGCTTTGGCACGGACGTGTCGGGCGGGGCGGGCTCAGTCGGTGATTTGGCACGGGCGTGCCTGGCGGGGCGTGCTCAGTCGGTGATTTGGCACGGGCGTGCCTGGCGGGGCGGGGTCAGTCGGTGATTTGGCACGGGCGTGCCTGGCGGGGCGGGGTCAGTCGGTGCTTTGGCACGGACGTGTCGGGCGGGGCGGGCTCAGTCGGTGATTTGGCACGGGCGTGCCTGGCGGGGCGGTGTCAGTCGGTGCTTTGGCACGGGCGTGCCTGGCGGGGCGGGCTCAGTCGGTGCTTTGGTACGGGCGTGCCTGGCGGGGCGGGGTCAGTCGGTGCTTTGGCACGGACGTGTCGGGCGGGGCGGGCTCAGTCGGTGATTTGGCACAGGCGTGCCTGGCGGGGCGGGGTCAGTCGGTGCTTTGGCACGGACGTGTCGGGCGGGGCGGGCACAGTCGGTGATTTGGCACAGGCGTGCCTGGCGGGGCGGGGTCAGTCGGTGCTTTGGCACGGGCGTGCCTGGCAGGGTGGGCTCAGTCGGTGCTTTGGCACGGGCGTGCCAGGCGGAGCGGGGTCAGTCGGTGCTTTGGCACGGACGTGTCGGGCGGGGCGGGCTCAGTCGGTGCTTTGGTACGGGCGTGCCTGGCGGGGCAGGCTCAGTCGGTGCGTTGGCACGGGCGTGTCTGGCGGTGCGGGCTCTGTCGGTGCTTTGGTACGGGCGTGTCTGGCGGTGCGGGCTCAGTCGGTGCTTTGGTACGGGCGTGCCAGGCGGGGCGGGGTCAGTCGGTGCTTTGGCACGGGCGTGCCAGGCGGAGCGGGGTCAGTCGGTGCTTTGGTACGGGCGTGCCTGGCGGGGCGGGGTCAGTCGGTGCTTTGGTACGGGCGTGCCCGGCGGGGCGGGGTCAGTCGGTGCTTTGGCACGGGCGTGCCAGGCGGAGCGGGGTCAGTCGGTGCTTTGGTACGGGCGTGCCTGGCGGGGCGGGGTCAGTCGGTGCTTTGGCACGGGCGTGCCAGGTGGGGTGGGCTCAGTCGGTGCTTTGGCACGGGCGTGCCAGGCGGAGCGGGGTCAGTCGGTGCTTTGGCACGGGCGTGCCTGGCGGGGCGGGCTCAGTCGGTTTCGGCGTGAGAACAGCTGGTGAGTCAGTTTCAGCGGGAGCATTGCGGAAGTGGCTGCTGGGAGGTAAGTCTGTCCTTTAAAAGCACTTGTCTTTGCAGGGGCAGGCCAGTCGATTTCGGCGGGAGAACAGCTGGTGAGTCAGTTTCAGCGGGAGCAGTGCGGAAGTAGTTGCTGGGAGGTAAGTCTGTCCTTTAAAAACACTTGCCTTTGCAGGGGCAGGCCAGTCGATTTTGGCGGGAGTGGAGCTGGCTGGTTAGTCAATTTCAGCAGGAGCTGAGAATTTTTTTATTTAAAATTAGTGTTTTAGGCGGGAACAGGAAGTCGACCCGCGGACGTCTGGGAAGACCCTCACCAATAAATTCTGGTGGAGAGGAAACCCGAGACACTACACGTGTAGTGTCTCCCACCCGCCCTCCTCCTCTAACCTAATAATAAAACCCATTGGTCTGAGGTAAGTACCATATATTATTATATTATAATTATTTTTTATAAAAAATTTAATTTAGTTGTTAGCCAGATCTTGGTAGAAAGTTAGAGGAATGGCAGGGAAGGGAGTGCAATGTTCCTCCTGCAGGATGTTTGAGGTGAGGGATGCAGTTAGTGTCCCTGCTGATTTTACCTGCAGGAAGTGCTGCCATCTCCAGCTCCTCCAAGACCGAGTTAGGGAACTGGAGCTGGAGTTGGAAGAACTTCGGATCATTCGGGAGGCAGAAGGGGTCATAGATAGCAGCTTCAGGGAATTAGTTACACCAAAGATTGGAGATAGGTGGGTAACTGTAAGAGGGACTGGGAAGAAGCAGTCAGTGCAGGGATCCCCTGCGGTCGTTCCCCTGAGAAACAAGTATACCACTTTCGATACTTGTGGGGGGGATGACTTACCAGGGGTAAGCCATGGGGTATGGGCCTCTGGCACGGAGTCTGTCCCTGTTGCTCAGAAGGGAAGGGGGGAGAGGAGCAGAGCATTAGTAATTGGGGACTCTATAGTCAGGGGCAGATAGGAGATTTTGTGGGAGCGTGAGAGACTCACGTTTGGTATGTTGCCTCCCAGGTGCAAGGGTACGTGATGTCTCGGATCGTGTTTTCCGGGTCCTTAGGGGGGAGGGGGAGCAGCCCCAAGTCGTGGTCCACATTGGCACTAACGACATAGGTAGGAAAGGGGACAAGGATGTCAGGCAGGCTTTCAGGGAGCTAGGATGGAAGCTCAGAACTAGAACAAACAGAGTTGTTATCTCTGGGTTGTTGCCCGTGCCACGTGATAGTGAGATGAGGAATAGGGAGAGAGAGCATTTAAACACATGGCTACAGGGATGGTGCAGGCGGGAGGGATTCAGATTTCTGGATAACTGGGGCTCTTTCTGGGGAAGGTGGGACCTCTACAGACAGGATGGTCTACATCTGAACCTGAGGGGCACAAATATCCTGGGGGGGAGATTTGTTTGTGCTCTTTGGGGGGGGTTTAAACTAATGCAGCAGGGGCATGGGAACCTGGATTGTAGTTTTAGGGTAAGGGAGAATGAGAGTATAGAGGTCAGGAGCACAGATTTGACGTCGCAGGAGGGGGCCAGTGTTCAGGTAGGTGGTTTGAAGTGTGTCTACTTCAATGCCAGGAGTATACGAAACAAGGTAGGGGAACTGGCAGCATGGGTTGGTACCTGGGACTTCGATGTTGTGGCCATTTCGGAGACATGGATAGAGCAGGGACAGGAATGGATGTTGCAGGTTCCGGGGTTTAGGTGTTTTCGTAAGCTCAGAGAAGGAGGCAAAAGAGGGGGAGGTGTGGCGCTGCTAGTCAAGAGCAGTATTACGGTGGCGGAGAGGATGCTAGATGGGGTCTCTTCTTCCGAGGTAGTATGGGCTGAAGTTAGAAACAGGAAAGGAGAGGTCACCCTGTTGGGAGTTTTTTATAGGCCTCCTAATAGTTCTAGGGATGTAGAGGAAAGGATGGCGAAGATGATTCTGGATAAGAGCGAAAGTAACAGGGTAGTTATTATGGGAGACTTTAAGTTTCCAAATATTGACTGGAAAAGATATAGTTCGAGTACAATAGATGGGTCGTTTTTTGTACAGTGTGTGCAGGAGGGTTTCCTGAAACAATATGTTGACAGGCCAACAAGAGGCGAGGCCACGTTGGATTTGGTTTTGGGTAATGAACCAGGCCAGGTGTTGGATTTGGAGGTAGGAGAGCACTTTGGGGACAGTGACCACAATTCGGTGACGTTTACGTTAATGATGGAAAGGGATAAGTATACACCGCAGGGCAAGAGTTATAGCTGGGGGAAGGGCAATTATGATGCCATTAGACGTGACTTGGGGGGGATAAGGTGGAAAAGTAGGCTGCAAGTGTTGGGCACACTGGATAAGTGGGGCTTGTTCAAGGATCAGCTACTGCGTGTTCTTGATAAGTATGTACCGGTCAGACAGGGAGGAAGGTGTCGAGCGAGGGAACCGTGGTTTACCAAGGAAGTGGAATCTCTTGTTAAGAGGAAGAAGGAGGCCTCTGTGAAGATGAGGTGTGAAGTTTCGGTTGGGGCGATGGATAGTTACAAGGTAGCGAGGAAGGATCTAAAGAGAGAGCTAAGACGAGCAAGGAGGGGACATGAGAAGTATTTGGCAGGAAGGATCAAGGAAAACCCAAAAGCTTTCTATAGGTATGTCAGGAATAAGCGAATGACTAGGGAAAGAGTAGGACCAGTCAAGGACAGGGATGGGAAATTGTGTGTGGAGTCTGAAGAGATAGGCGAGATACTAAATGAATATTTTTCGTCAGTATTCACTCAGGAAAAAGATAATGTTGTGGAGGAGAATGCTGAGCCCCAGGCTAATAGAATAGATGGCATTGAGGTACGTAGGGAAGAGGTGTTGGCAATTCTGGACAGGCTGAAAATAGATAAGTCCCCGGGACCTGATGGGATTTATCCTAGGATTCTCTGGGAGGCCAGGGAAGAGATTGCTGGACCTTTGGCTTTGATTTTTATGTCATCATTGGCTACAGGAATAGTGCCAGAGGACTGGAGGACAGCAAATGTGGTCCCTTTGTTCAAAAAGGGGAGCAGAGACAACCCCGGCAACTATAGACCGGTGAGCCTCACGTCTGTAGTGGGTAAAGTCTTGGAGGGGATTATAAGAGACAAGATTTATAATCATCTAGATAGGAATAATATGATCAGGGATAGTCAGCATGGCTTTGTGAAGGGTAGGTCATGCCTCACAATCCTTATTGAGTTCTTTGAGAAGGTGACTGAACAGGTAGACAAGGGTAGAGCAGTTGATGTGGTGTATATAGATTTCAGCAAAGCATTTGATAAGGTTCCCCACGGTAGGCTATTGCAAAAAATACGGAGGCTGGGGATTGAGGGTGATTTAGAGATGTGGATCAGAAATTGGCTGGCTGAAAGAAGACAGAGGGTGGTGGTTGATGGGAAATGTTCAGAATGGAGTACAGTCACAAGTGGAGTACCACAAGGATCTGTTCTGGGGCCGTTGCTGTTTGTCATTTTTATCAATGACCTAGAGGAAGGCGCAGAAGGGTGGGTGAGTAAATTTGCAGACGATACTAAAGTCGGTGGTGTTGTCGATAGTGTGGAAGGATGTAGCAGGTTACAGAGGGATATAGATAAGCTGCAGAGCTGGGCTGAGAGGTGGCAAATGGAGTTTAATGGAGAGAAGTGTGAGGTGATTCACTTTGGAAGGAATAACAGGAATGCGGAATATTTGGCTAATGGTAAAGTTCTTGAAAGTGTGGACGAGCAGAGGGATCTAGGTGTCCATGTACATAAATCCCTGAAAGTTGCCACCCAGGTTGATAGGGTTGTGAAGAAGGCCTATGGAGTGTTGGCCTTTATTGGTAGAGGGATTGAGTTCCGGAGTCGGGAGGTCATGTTGCAGCTGTACAGAACTCTGGTACGGCCGCATTTGGAGTATTGCGTACAGTTCTGGTCACCGCATTATAGGAAGGACGTGGAGGCTTTGGAGCGGGTGCAGAGGAGGTTTACCAGGATGTTGCCTGGTATGGAGGGAAAATCTTATGAGGAAAGGCTGATGGACTTGAGGTTGTTTTCGTTGGAGAGAAGAAGGTTAAGAGGAGGCTTAATAGAGGCATACAAAATGATCAGGGGGTTGGATAGGGTGGACAGTGAGAGCCTTCTCCCGCGGATGGAAATGGCTAGCACGAGGGGACATAACTTTAAACTGAGGGGTAATAGATATAGGACAGAGGTCAGAGGTATGTTCTTTACGCAAAGAGTAGTGAGGCCGTGGAATGCCCTACCTGCTACAGTAGTGAACTCGCCAACATTGAGGGCATTTAAAAGTTTATTGGATAAACAAATGGATGATAATGGCATAGTGTAGGTTGATGGCTTTTGTTTCGGTGCAACATCGTGGGCCGAAGGGCCTGTACTGCGCTGTATCGTTCTATGTTCTATGTTCTATGCTTTGGCACGGGCGTGCCAGGCGGGGCGGGGTCAGTCGGTGCTTTGGCACGGGCGTGCCCGGCGGGCTCAGTCGGTGCTTTGGCACGGGCGTGCCCGGCGGAGCGGGGACAGTCGGTGCTTTGGCACGGGCGTGCCCGGCGGGCTCAGTCGGTGCTTTGGCACGGGCGTGCCCGGCGGAGCGGGGACAGTCGGTGCTTTGGCACGGGCGTGTCTGGTGGAGCGGGCTCAGTCGGTGCTTTGGCACGGGCGTGCCCGGCGGAGCGGGGACAGTCGGTGCTTTGGCACGGGCGTGCCTGGCGGGGCGGGCTCAGTCGGTGCTTTGGCACGGGCGTGCCAGGCGGGGCGGGGTCAGTCGGTGCTTTGGCACGGGCGTGCCCGGCGGAGCGGGGACAGTCGGTGCTTTGGCACGGGCGTGCCTGGCGGGGCGGGCTCAGTCGGTGCTTTGGCACAGGCGTGCCAGGCGGAGCGGGGTCAGTCGGTGCTTTGGCACAGGCGTGTCTGGTGGAGCGGGCTCAGTCGGTGCTTTGGCACAGGCGTGTCTGGTGGAGCGGGGACAGTCGGTGCTTTGGCACGGGCGTGCCAGGCGGAGCGGGGTCAGTCGGTGCTTTGGCACGGGCGTGCCCAGCGGGCTCAGTCGGTGCTTTGGCACGGGCGTGCCAGGCGGAGCGGGGTCAGTCGGTGCTTTGGCACGGGCGTGTCAGGCGGTGCGGGCTCAGTCGGTGCTTTGGTACGGGTGTGCCTGGCGGGGCGGGGTCGGTCGGTGCTTTGGTACGGGCGTGCCTGGTGGGGCGGGGTCAGTCGGTGCTTTGGTACGGGCGTGTCTGGCGGAGCGAGGTCGGTCGGTGCTTTGGCACGGGCTTGCAAGGTGGGGCGGGGTCAGTCGGTGCTTTGGTACGGGCGTGTCTGGCGGAGCGGGGTCGGTCGGTGCTTTGGCACGGGCGTGCCAGGTGGGGCGGGGTCAGTCGGTGCTTTGGTACGGGCGTGTCTGGTGGGGCGGGGTCAGTCGGTGCTTTGGTACGGGCGTGTCTGGCGGAGCGGGGTCGGTCGGTGCTTTGGCACGGGCGTGCCAGGCGGAGCGGGGTCAGTCGGTGCTTTGGTACGGGCGTGTCTGGCGGAGCGGGGTCGGTCGGTGCTTTGGCACGGGCGTGCCAGGCGGAGCGGGGTCGGTCGGTGCTTTGGTACGGGCGTGTCTGGCGGAGCGGGGTCGGTCGGTGCTTTGGCACGGGCGTGCCAGGCGGAGCGGGGTCAGTCGGTGCTTTGGTACGGGCGTGTCTGGCGGAGCGGGGTCGGTCGGTGCTTTGGCACGGGCGTGCCAGGCGGAGCGGGGTCAGTCGGTGCTTTGGTACGGGCGTGTCTGGCGGAGCGGGGTCGGTCGGTGCTTTGGCACGGGCGTGCCAGGCGGAGCGGGGTCGGTCGGTGCTTTGGCACGGGCGTGCCAGGCGGAGCGGGGTCAGTCGGTGCTTTGGTACGGGCGTGTCTGGCGGAGCGGGGTCGGTCGGTGCTTTGGCACGGGCGTGCCAGGCGGAGCGGGGTCAGTCGGTGCTTTGGCACGGGCGTGCCAGGCGGAGCGGGGTCGGTCGGTGCTTTGGCACGGTCGTGCCTGGCGGAGCGGGGTCAGTCGGTGCTTTGGCACGGGCGTGCCCGGCGGGCTCAGTCGGTGCTTTGGCACGGGCGTGCCTGGCGGAGCGGGGTCAGTCGGTGCTTTGGCACGGGCGTGCCCAGCGGGGTCGGTCGGTGCTTTGGCACGGGCGTGCCCAGCGGGGTCGGTCGGTGCTTTGGCACGGGCGTGCCTGGCGGAGCGGGGTCAGTCGGTGCTTTGGCACGGGCGTGCCTGGCGGAGCGGGGTCAGTCGGTGCTTTGGCACGGGCGTGCCAGGCGGAGCGGGGTCGGTCGGTGCTTTGGCACGGGCGTGCCTGGCGGAGCGGGGTCAGTCGGTGCTTTGGCACGGTCGTGCCTGGCGGAGCGGGGTCAGTCGGTGCTTTGGCACGGGCGTGCCCGGCGGGCTCAGTCGGTGATTTACATTTCTTTGTCCATCAGTTTAAGAATCCAGCAGGCAAACCGGTGAACACCCGCTGCGGGTGTCCGAATCCCTGCCTGAGCTGACACCGCACCAAAAACGGCCCTATTCCACCCTGAGTGTTCCTGACTGCCCGCTGTTAAATCCTGACACAGAAA
Organism: Scyliorhinus torazame; assembly: GCF_047496885.1. Classification (NCBI taxonomy): domain Eukaryota; kingdom Metazoa; phylum Chordata; class Chondrichthyes; order Carcharhiniformes; family Scyliorhinidae; genus Scyliorhinus; species Scyliorhinus torazame. Next base: position 341,335,727 of record NC_092709.1, on the reverse strand, counting down.
CATTCCTTAACAAATACCCCAAACCTGGAAAAGGAGACCGAAACAACGGGGACTGCAAAAACTATGAGATTCACACGAATAATAAACCAGAATTGAGGAGCTGAAACTGTCTGGAAAGATTGAACAGTCGATTACGGAAACGATTCAAAGGTTGAAGGAGGTCATTGTAGAGAAAATATTTCCACTTGTGGGGATCTGAGCGACAGTCACTAGTAAATCCTCCGGGAAATTCAGGAGAAACCGCTTTACACAGGCCTTGGTGACAATATGGAGGCCTCTCTCACAGGAGGTGGTTGAGGCAAATTGCATTGATACTTTTAATGGTAAGCTCTGCTCGCAAATCAGGGAGAAAGGAATGGAAAGTGGTGATGATAGGAGGAGGTGGGAGCAGGCTGGTGTGGAGTGAAAACAGCATTGAGTTGTTGGGTTGAATGCCTGTTTCTGCCCTGTAATTACTTTCTCTAACCCGAGCTTCAGAATTCCAGTTGTGCTGCTTGAGTGGAACTCTGGCTCCACCCTGTGGCAATAGAATGTTCTGCACAGGAATTGCACGGTCTGCAGTGTGTGTGTGTGTGTGTGTGTGTATGGGTTTGTGTGTGTGTGACTATATGTGTGTGTGTGCTTTTGTAAGTGCGTGTGTCTGTGTGCATGGGTGTGAACCTGTGTGCATCTAAATTTGCACATCTTTGTGCTTCCTTCTTTATTTGTGTGCAAGTTTGTACGTGTGTCTGTGAATGTACTTGTGTGTGTATATGAGTGTGGTTGTATGTATGCCTATGAGTGTGCTTGTGTGTGTGCCTGTGTGTGTCTGTGAGTATGGGTTTGTATCGGTGTGTATACATGTGTGATGTGTGCCTATTTGTATCTGTGTGTGTGTGTACATATATCTGTAAGGGTGCTTGGGTCTGTATATGTGCTGTGCTTGCTATGTCCGTGTATGTGCCTGTATGCATGTGCGGCCATTTGATTGGGTGTCTGTGTGTGTGTGGATCTGTTTGTATACGTGTGTCTATCAGCGTCCTTGTGTCTGTGTGCATGTTTGTGTACTTGTTTGTGAGCCTATCTGTGTGTTTGTGTGTGTGTATATGCATGTGCCTGTGGCAGTATTTGTGTTTAAGTACTTGTGTGAAAATATGAAAATCGCTTATTGTCACAAGTAGGCTTCAAATGAAGTTACTGTGAAAAGCCCCTAGGCTGGTACGGGAATGCCTATGTCTGTCTGTCCTTGTGTGTCTGTCTATGTGTGTGTGCCTGTGTGTCCTTGTGTGTATGTGTGTTGTCATGCCAGTGGACTGCAAGTCCCAACTACCTACAGGCAGACTAAACTTTTATTCAGGAAGGCCTGTGTTTTAAAAAAAATGACAAGTAAACACACTGATCGAAAGATGGCTGATGATGTAAAGTGACCACTTTCTGGAAAATTCCCACGGGTTATACTTGACAGGCTGGTCATGAGAGAGCATGGAGTGTCACACCTGGCAGGGTATCATGGCCTACATCAAACAGAGACATTTGAAAGGAAGATATGGAAAATGCAAAAGACTGGATTATAATCTCCCGTTGTTGCAGAGACAAGAGACTGATTGTCACTTATTAACTCTGATCCAAAATTCCATCTCTGCTGATTAATATCTCGGAATACGTCAAGTGGACTGAAATGAAAGATGGACCGACTCTGGGCACAGGATATGCCTTTTGTCCCTTTCCAGGAACACACGGGGGGGGGGGGGGGGGGGGGGAGTGGGTAAAATCCCGAGTGCTGGGTGCTGTGTGTGTGCGAGACATCGAGAAGGACTGGTCACTGCCACAGACACAGGTAAAATATTTCTCTCCCTCTTGCTTCTGCGTATCAGAAACCAGAAGCGAAATGGTGACAGCACAGCCTCTTCCTCCTTCCTCCTTCTCAGACAAGCCAGCCAGCGTCTCCAACAGACTGTGGATCTGCCAAACATCAGCTGCACCAAAATCACCCACCTTCAAGCCACCACCTCGCCTCATGATCAAGACAAGGACTGATTTGTATCTATTTTTAAATTGTTATTTGGACTCAGCTTCTCCTATCTGATCTGTGTCTGTGTGCCGTGTGTTTATTATTTTCCTCTGGTTTGAGTAACTAATAAACTTACATTTTCTTTGACTCAAGGAAACCCAAAGTCTGTAAACTATCTACAAGGCACAAGTCAGGAGTGTAATGGAATACTCCCACTTGCCTGGATGAGTGCAGCTCCAACAACACTCAAGAAGCTCGACACCATCCAGGACAAAGCAGCCTCGTTTAATTGTTCCTTCTTCAACAAACAATCAATCTCTCCACCACCGACGTACAGTGGCAGCCGTATGTACCAAGATGCACTGCAGGAACTCACCAAGGTTCCTTAGCACCTTCCAAACCCACGACCGCTATCATCTAGAAGGACAAGGGCAGCAGATACTGGGGACACCACCACCTGGAGGTTCCCCTCCAAGTCACTCACCACCCTGACTTGGAAATATATCGCCGTTCCTTCACTGTCGCTGGGATATATTCCCGGAACTTCCTCCCCAACAGCACTGTGGGTGTACCGAAATCTCAAGGGCTGCAGCGGTTCAAGAAGGCAGCTCACCACCACCTTCTGAAGGGCAGTTAGGGATGGGCAATAAATGCTGGCCCAGCCAGCAACACCCATATCTTGTAAGCAAAAAAACCCACACACACATGCAGACACACACATGCAGACATACAGACAGAAACACACACATACAGACCCACAGAAACACAAGTGCACAGATAGCCACACACCACAATGGTTAGCACTGTTCCTTCACAGCGCCAGGATCCCAGGTTCGATTCCCGGCTAGGGTCACTGTCTGTGCGCAGTATGCACATTCTCCCCGTGTCTGCGTTTCCTCCGGGTGCCCCGGTTTCCTCCCACAAGTCCCGAAAGACGTACTGTTAGGTGAATTGGACATTCTGAATTCTCCCTCTGTGTACCCCAACAGACGAGGGGATTTTCACAGGAACTTCATTGTCTCCTTGTGACAATAAAAATTAATTAAAAAAAATTGAAGAGACACAAATACACACACATACGTGCCATTTGATAATACTTGATGACCCCGTCCATCACTTTACTGATGATTGAGATTAGGTAATGTCATGGGCGAGGTGTTTTCAAAGCCCCAAAATGTATCATGGAGTTCAACCTACCTCTCCCTTTAATGAATTTGTTGCTTTTCCTAGCACACGGCTTTTCCCTAGGTGCGGGATTACAAATATGGACACGTGGGTTTTTAAACACAAAACAATGTTTACTCCATGAACTCAACTTAACATCTTAAATAAACATTGGATCTCTTAACACCCCTTACTTCAAAGATAACTCAGAAAATATTGGAACAGTAAATAATTCCTTAAAATGTTCCTTCAAACATCCAAAAGGCTTCAAACCTTCAAAACAGTAACACCCCAGGTCACAGTTAATATATATATTTTCTGTTTTATGGCAGAGATATATCAGCTTGGTTGACTTCAGCTCCAGCACCTTGCTTTTCTTCCTGCAGACTCTCTGGAAACACACAGACACACCCAAGCTGCTTTCTCAAACCTGGTATTCTCCCTTCAAGCAGGTCACAGCAAAGCAGAACTTCTCAAGCTGCTGTTTCAAACGGACTTTCTACTTTTAAACTGCTCTCAGCAAAGCTAGCCAGGCACTTTTTAGCTGCTCTCAGCAAAACTAGCCAGGCACTTTTTAACTGAAACTTCAAAATGGCTGAACTGAGCTGAGCTCCACCTACTCTATGACATCACTGTTTTCTTAAAGGTACATTGCTTAAACATCCAGTTCATGACAGTAAATATATATATATTAAAATATATATGTAAACAAGCTTTGCGCACGGTGAGGTTCGAGACATCCTGAGTGAGAAAGAGCCCGAGTGAGAATTGGAACTTGGTAATGTGGAGCAGGGCGGTAATTCGGTGCAGAGTGGGAGGAAGTGCTTTTACCCTTTCTTTTTGTTTTCGTTCTTCTGGCTTTTCAGGAGCGGAGCGGAGACGAGTGGTTGGACAAACGGCATCTTGGGAAGGTAAGCGGGTAAACGGTGAAACTGAGGTTTAGACTGGGGAGAAACTGAAGAGTGGTGTCACTTAGCTTGGCCAAGAGGGGACCTGCTAAATTTGAATCGATCTGGTAAGTAGTGGTGACTGGTAAGTAGTTTTTCTTTTCTTTTCATTTGTCTATTTTTTTGATTTGCTTTTGATTTTTGGCATTGTAGTTGTATAGGTTAACCTAAGGTTGAAGACATGGCAGGAGATCCCAGACCCATCCCCGTGTACGCTGTGGGAGCTCAGGGACACGTCCACTGACACTGGCTCCTTCACGTGCAAGAAGTTTGTCCAGCTGCAGCTACTGTTAGACCGCTTTACGGCTCTGGAGCTGTGGATGGACTCACTTTGGAGCATCCACGATGCTGAGGAAGTCGTGGATAGCACTTCTAGCGAGTTGGTCACACCGCAGATAAAGAATACTGGGGGAGATAGAAAATGGGTGACCCATTTGTGGGCAGCACGGTAGCATTGTGGATAGCACAATTGCTTCACAGCTCCAGGGTCCCGGGTTCGATTCCTGACTTGGGCCACTGTCTGTGCGGAGTCTGCACATCCTCCCCGTGTGTGCGTGGGTTTCCTCCGGGTGCTCCGGTTTCCTCCCACAGTCCAAGGATGTGCGGGTTAGGTGGATTGGCCATGATAATTTGCCCTTAGTAACCACAATTGCCCTTAGTGTTGGGTGGGGTTACTGGGTTATGGGGATAGGGTGGAGGTGTGGACCTTGGGTAGGGTGCTCTTTCCAAGAGCCGGTGCAGACTCAATGGGCCGAATGGCCGAATGTCCTCCTTCTGCACTGTAAATTCTATGATCTATGATCAGACAGAGGATGGCAGTGCAGGTGTCCCCTGCGATCATCTCCCTCCAAAACAGATATACCGCTTTGGATACTGTTGAGGGAGATGGCTCACCAGGGGAAGGCAGCAGCAGCCAGGTTCATGGCACCGTGGCTGGCTCTGCTCCGCAGGAGGGCAGGAAGAAGAATGGCAGGGCTATAGTGATAGGGGACTCAAACGTGAGGCAGGCATTTCTGCGGACGCAATCGAGACTCCAGGAAGGTATGTTGTCTCCCGGGTGCGAGGGTCCTAGATGTCTCAGAGCGGCTACAGGACATTCAAAAGGGGGAGGGTGAACAGCCAGCTGCCATGGTGCATATAGGGACCGACGATCTAGGTAAAAAATGGGATGAGGTCCTACATGCTGAATTTAGGGAGTTGGGAGATAAACTAAAAAGTAGAACCTCAAAGGTAGTAATCTCGGGATTGCTACCAGTGCCACGTGAGAGTCAGAGTAAGAATGACAGGGTAGACAGGATGAATGCTTGGCTTGAGAGATGGTGCAGGAGGGAGGGATTCAGAATTTTGGATCATTGGAACCGGTTCTGGGGGAGGTGGGACCAGTACAAATCGAACGGTCTAGACGTGGGCAGGACTGCAGTCGATGTCCGAGGGCGGTTGTTTACAAGCGCTTTGGGGAGGGTTTAAACTAATGTGGCAGGGGTGGGGGGGGGGGGGGGTGGTGGGGATCAATGCAGGAAGTCAGAGGGAAGTAAAGAGAGGATAGGATAGAAACAAAAGTCAGTAAGGAGAAAAGTGGAAGGCAGAGAAATGGATTGAACTGCATTTATTTCAAATCAAGAGGCCTAACGGGCAAGGCAGATGAACTCAGGGCATGGATAGGTACATGGGACTGGGATACTATAGCTATTACTGAAACATGGCTCAAGGAGGGACAGGACTGGCAGCAATGTTCCAGGGAACAGATGCTATAGGAAAGATAGAACTGGAGGTAAGAGAGGAGGGGGAGTTGGGATTTTGATTATGAACAGTATCACGGCAGTACAGAGAGAAGATATATCCAAGGGTTCACCCACTGAGTCGATATGGGTAGAACTGAAAAATAAGAAGGGTGAGATCACTTTGATAGGATTGTACTATAGGCCCCCAAATAGTCATCGGGAAATTGAGGAGCAAATATATAAAGAGATTGCAGATAGCTGCAGGAAAAATAAGGTGATAATAGTTGGGGTCTTTAACTTTCCCAACATTAACTGGGACAGCCATAGCACTTGGGGTTTTGATGGAGAGAAATTTGTCGAGTGTATTCAGGAAGAATTCCTCATTCAATATGTGGATGGCCCGACCAGGAAGGGGGCAAAACTTGACCTCTTCTTGGGGAATAAGGAAGGGCAGGTGACGGAAGTGTTAGTGAGAGATCACTGTGAGACCAGTGACCATAATTCCATTAGTTTTAAGGTAGCTATTGGAGAATGATAGTTCTGGCCCAAAAGTTAGAATGTTAAATTGGGGCAAGGCCAATTTCGAGGGTATTAGGGGGGAACTTTCACAAGTTAATTGGGAGGTGTCTATTTGCAGGCAAGGAGACAGCTGGTAAATGGGAATATTTCAAAAAGGTGTTAACTAGGGTTCAAGGTGAGCACATTCCTCTTTGAGTGAAGGGTAAGGCTGGTAAGAAGGAGGGAACCCTGGATGACTCGGGATATTGAGGCCATGGTCAAAAGGAAGAAGGAGGCATATGACATGCATAGGCAGCTGGGATCAAATGGATCTCTTGAAGAGGATAGGGCTTGTCGTAGTAAAATTAAGAGAGAAATTAGGAGGGCAAAAAGGGGACATGAGATTGTCTTGGCAGACAAGGCAAAGGAAAATCCGAAGAGCTTTTACAGATACATAAAGGGTAAAAGGGTGACTCGGGAGAGGGTCGGGCCTCCTAAGGATAAACAAGGTCATCTATGTGCAGATCCACAAGGGATGGGATAGGTCCTAAATTAAAATTTCTCGTCCGTATTTACTGTTGAAAAAGGCACAAATGTTAGGGAAATTGGGGAAATAAAAAGTGATGATTTGATTTGATTTGATTTATTATTGTCACATGTATTGGTATCCAGTGAAAAGTATTGTTTCTTGCATGCTGTACAAACAATGCATACCGTACATGGGGAAGGAAGGAGAGACTGCAGAATATAATGTTACAGTTATAGCAAGGTGTAGAGAAAAGATCAACTTAATACAAAGTCTGATGGCAGTAGGGAAGAAGCAGTTATTGAGTCGGTTGGTACGTGACCTCAAACTTTGGTATCTTTTTCCTGACGGAAGAAGGTGGAAGAGAGTATGTCCGGGGTGCGTGGGGTCCTTAATTATGCTGGCTGCCTTTCTGAGGTAGCGGGAATTATAGACAGAGTCGATGGATGGGAAGCTGGTTTGCGTGATGGACTGGGCTACATTCACGACCTTTCGTAGTTTCCTGCTGTCTTGGGCAGAGCAGGATCTGTACCATGCTGTGATACAACCAGAAAGAATGCTTTCTATGATGCATCTGTAAAAGTTGGTGAGAGTCGGAGTTGACATGCCAAATTTCCTTAGTCTTCTGAGAAAGTAGAGTCTTTGGTGGGCTTTCTTAACTATAGTGTCGGCCTGGGGGGACCAGGACAGGCTGTTGGTGATCTGGACACCTAAAAACATGAAGCTCTCGACCCTTTCTACTTCGTTCCCATTGATGTAGACAGGGGCATGTTCTCCACTACGCTTTCTAAAGTCAATGACAATCTCCTTCATTTTGTTGACATTGAGGGAGAGATTATTGTCGTCGCACCAGTTCACCAGATTCTCTATCTCATTCCTGTATTCTGCCTCGTCATTGTTTGAAATCCGACCCACTACGGTGGTGTCATCAGCAAATTTGAAAATCGAGTTGGAGGGGAATTTGGCCACACAGCCATAGGTGTATATGGAGTACAGTAGGGGGCTGAGGACACAGCCTTGTAGAGCACCGATGTTGAGGATGATCGTGGAGGAGGTGTTGTTGCCTATCCTTACTGATTGTGGCCTGTGGGTTAGAAAGTTCAGGATCCAGTTGCAGAGGGAGGAGCCGAGGCCAAGGCCACGGAGTTTGGAGATGGGTTTCGTAGGAATGATGGTGTTGAAGGAGGAGCTGTAGTCGATAAGTAGGAGTCTGACATAGATGTCTTTGTTATCTAGGTGTTCCAGGGTAGAGTTCAGGGCCATGGAGTTGGTGTCTGCTGTGGACTTGTTGCAGCGGTAGGCGAACTGTAGTGGATCAAGGCAATCCGGGATGCTGGAGTTGATTCGTGCCATGACTAACCTTTCGCAGCACTTCATAATGATGGATGTCAGAGCCACTGGACGACAGTCATTAAGGCACGCTGCTTGACTTTTTTTGGGACAGGGATGATGGTCGTCGTCTTGAAGCAGATAGGGACCTCAGATTGTTGTAAAGAGAGGTTGAAGATGTCTGCGAATACCCCCACCAGCTGATCCGCGCAAGATCTGAGTGCTCGTCCGGTACCCCATCCGGGCCAGTGGCTTTCCGTGGGTTGACCTTCGAGAAGGCTGCTCTGACGTCTGCAATGGTGATCTCAGATACAAGTTCATCCGAGGCTTCTGGGGTGGAGGGCTTGCTCTCGCTGACCTCTTATTCAAAGCGTGCATAGAATGCGTTGAGCTCATCAGCGAGGGGTGCGTTGTAGCCGACGATTTTACATGCCTTCATCTTGTAGCCCATTATGTCTTGCAAACCTTGCCATAGTCGGCAGGGGTCCGTGAGGCTAGCCTGGGACTCGAGCTTGGTCCGGTACTGTCTTTTGGCATCTTTGATGGATTTCCTTAGATAATATCTGGCTTTCTTGTACAGGTCAGGGTCACCTGACTTGAGCGCCTCAGACCTAGACTTCAGCAAGCAGTGAATATCCCTGTTCATCCAGGGTTTCCGGTTGGGAAACACATGGATTTGTTTCTCTGGCACACAGTCTTCTACACACTTACTAATGAAGTCAGTGCCTTGAGGAGTGTACATATTACAGAGAAGGAGGTGCTGGAGGTATTAAAGCGCATCAAGATAGATAAATCCCTGGGACCTGATGAAATGTATCCCGGGACGTTGTGGGAGGCTAGAGAGTAAATTGCCGGCCCCGAGCTGAAATATTTAAATCATCGACAACGGCAGGAGTGGTGCCTGAAGATTGGAGAGTAGCAAATATTGTGCCCTTGTTTAAGAAGGGCTTTTGGGGTAAGCTTGGGAACTACAGACCAGTTAGCCTTATTTCTGTAGTGGGTAAATTGTTGGAAGGTATTCTGAGGGACAGGATCTACAGGCATTTAGACAGGCAAGGGCTAATTAGGGAAAGTCAGCATGGCTTTGTAAGGGGAAAATCATGTCTCACCAATTTGATTGAGTTTTTGAGGGGGTAACCAAGAAGGTAGATGAGGGCAGTGCAGTCGACGTTGTCTACATGGACTTTAGCAAGGCCTTTGACAAGGTACCGCATGGTAGGTTGTTGCAAAAGGTTAAATCTCATGGAATCCAGGATGAGGTAGCCAATTGGATACAAAGTTGGCTTGGAGACCGAAGCCAAAGGGTGGTTGTGGAGGGTTGTTTATTAAACTGGAGGCCTGTGACCAGCGGTGTGCCTCAGGGATCGGTGCTGCGTCCACTGTTATTTGTTATATATATTAATGATTTGGATGAGAATGTAGGAGACATGGTTAGTAAGTTTGCAGATGACACCAAGATTGGTGCCATAGTGGATAGTGAAGAAGGTTATATAAGATTGCAACAGGATCTTGACCAATTGGCCAGTGAGCCGATGAATGGCAGATGGAGTTTAATTTGGATAAATATGAGGTGATGCATTTTGTTAGATCAAATCAGGGCAGGACCTACTCAGTTAATGGTAGGGAGTTGGGGAGAGTTACAGAACAAAGAGATCTAGGAATACAGCTTCATAGCTCCTTGAAGGTGGAGTCACAGGTGGACAGGGTGGTGAAGAGGGTATTCAGCGTGCTAGGTGTTATTGGTCAGAATATTGAATACAGGAGTTGGGACGTCTTGTTGAAATTGTACAAGACATTAGTCAGACACACATAGAATACTGTGTTCAGTTCTGGTCACCCTATTGTAGGAAGGATATTGTTAAACTGAAAGAGTGCAGAAAAGATTTACTAGGATGTTGCCGGGACTTGATGGTTTGAGTTATAAGGAGAGGCTGGATAGGCTGGGACTTTTGTTCCCTGGAGCGTAGGAGGCTTAGAGCTGATCTTATAGAGGTCTATAAAATAATGAGAGGCATATATAAGGTAGATAGTCAACATCTTTTCCCAAAGGTAGAGGAGTCTAGAACTAGAGGGCATAGGTTTAAGGTGAGAGGTGAGAGATACTAAAGAGACCAGAGGGGAAATTCCCTCACACAGAGGGTTGTGAGCATCTGGAACGGGCTGTCAGAGGCAGTGGTAGAGGCGGGTACAATTTTTTCCTTTAAAAAACAGTTCGACAGTTACATGGGCAGGGTGGGTATAGAGGGATATGGGCTAAATGCGGGCAAGTGGGACTAGTTTAGTGACAGAAACTGGGCAGCATGGACAAGCTGGGCCGAAGGGCCTGTTTCCATGCTGTAAACATCTATGACTCTCTGACTCATGCCATATATTCAAGAATGCCAAATCTCTAAGGGAACAACAATTGATACTGCATGAGAAGAGAGTGTTGATTGGTTTGCATGTGGACTCTGATTGGTCGAGGCAGTGCCATGGAGAATGCACCTGGGAACAATTAACTGCCAAGCTTTTGTTTGAATTCAAACTAGGGGGGTCAACTCTGGTCAAGGTATTGCCGTGGGGATTGAATCAGGGAATGGCCGTCCCACAAGCTTACATTTAATTAAAAAAGGTGCATTGCATGGGTATGCTCCTTCTGCCAGCAAAGGGCAGGACCCTGTGTGCGAATATATGTAGCTTCTGGCATATAAACAGATACATCGTTGTTTTGGTATTCCTGTGAATCTGTGCTGATGAGTGCAAGACAAAAAGCTTTGGCAGTGTGTCTCTTTTTCCCCCTCCATTATCTGAGCTTTGACAAGTCCTCTTCCTTGGTGAACATCAATACAAAGTTCTTACTTAGAATCCAGCGATGTCTTCCACCTCCGCTACTAGATTTCCGTTTCGGATCCTAATGGGCTCCATTCCTCTGACAACCCACTTAATATCAAAGTGGCTGGAGAAGATGTTTGGATTCCCTATTATCTCAGCAGCTAAATAAATTGTACTCTCTCGTTGCTTCTTTTACCTCCCTCTTTACTTTTTGTCTGGTCTTTTTATATTCAGCCTGATTCTCCTTTATATTAAAGTCATGTTTCATAGTTTCATAGAGTTTACAGTGCAGAAGGAGGCCATTCGGCCCATCGAGTCTGCACCGGCTCTTGGAAAGAGCACCCTACCCAAGGTCAACACCTCCACCCTATCCCCATAACCCAGCAACCCCACCCAACACTAATGGCAATTTTGGAAACTAAGGTCAATTTATCATGGCCAGTCCACCTGACCGGCACATCTTTGGACTGTGGGAGGAAACTGGAGCACCCGGAGGAAACCCACACAGACACGGGGGAGAACGTGCAGACTCCGCACAGGCAGTGACCCAAGCTGGGAATCGAACCTGGGACCCTGGAGCTGTGAAGCAATTGTGCTAACCACTGTGCTACCGTGCTGCCCATGTGGCGGGATTCTCCATTTGGGAGACTGTTCTTCTCCCCCTGGAGCTGAATTGCAACCAATTTATGATCCTCCCAGTAGTGCAAATCGGCAAGCAATTCTGTATGCCTTGCCATGCAAATTTATGCATGGCGTGGAGTATGAGTCATTCCAGAGGGAATCCTGATAGTGGGCCGACATTTTGAGATGGCTACCCAATAGTGAGGTCCTGTGGCCACCCCCCCGCCTCCCCACCCCCCAACACCACAAACCAGCCTTGAACCCCCAAATTACCTGGGTGCCCCCCCTACCCCCAAGCACAGGGGTGACCTTACCTGGGATCCCTGTAATAGAGGGACCCATTATGTCCCTAGGGACCCATGTAATAGGGAGACCTCCTGCAGGGGCCCCTGTAATAGGGGGACCCCCCACAGGGGCCCTTGTAATAGGAAGACCCCCAGGGACCCCTGACCAAAGGGATCCCCACAAAGTCCCCTGTAAGAGCGGCACCATCACAGGGACTCCTGTAATAGGGAGACCCCCCACAGTGACATCTGTAATAGGGGGACCCCCCACAGGGACCCCTGTAATAGGGAGACCCCCCACAGTGACATCTGTAATAGGGAGACCCCCACAGGGATCCCTGTAATAGGTGGACCCTGGCAGGGATCTCTGTAATATGGAGAAACCCTACAGGGACCCTTGTAATCGGGGGATGCCCCACAGGGGATCCCTTGCCTAATGGGACCCCGCCCTCGAAAAGAGACCCCTGTCAGGAAGCTAGAGAGAAGTCCAGAAAGAGGCATGAGAAGTATGAGATCTGTAACACTTACCTTGAAACTCCACATGTCCATTCCTGGAAGGAGAACAGATGTGACCTGCATCTGGTTCCCAAAGATCCATTATCTGCAAGCCATTCATAACTTTCTAGTAGTGGGCTGTGATTGACAGCCTCTACAAACCATCTACAGCTTTGATCCATTCATCTCCCTTCATCTTTCAGTGGCCGAAGTGATAAAACCCCAATGTTTACAAACATTGACCACATCAAAGAGAGGTAAGTGCATTCCAATCACTCAAGCTTGTGATTGCACTGCACTTACCTCTCTTGTATGCCCCAGTCAGGTTCCCCCTTCATCCTCTTCTGCTCTAAGGAAAATAACCCCAGCCTAACCAGCCTCTGTTTATAGCTGAGATGCTCCAACCCAGGCATCCTGGTGAATCTCCTCTACACCCTCTCAAGTGCAATCACATCCTTGTCAAACTGGTACCTGTTATAGGTCCCCTTATCCCATTTCATTCTATTCTCTAATTCCTTTGTCATCCAGGAAGCTCTGGAGTTTTTTACGTTACAGTTCCCCCTTGCAGGAATGTACCTCAGTTGGACCTGAGCCATTTCATTACATGTCTCTCCGCTCGTCATTGACCCCAGTTTGTACATACATACAAAGCCATGAGCAAGGAGCAGTAACCATTCAGCCCCTCGAGCCTGCTTCACCATTTAATAAGATCATGGCTGATCTGATAGTAACTGTAACAGCACAAGGTATCAGCAAGGAGGCTGCTTAAGTCACAAAGTGATTTATTTGAACAAACAATGAGGTTAAACTATTTAAAATAACAACAGTTACAATACAGGCCTTTAAACCTTGACTTCGAGGTCCACGCTCACCGGGCCCCTGCTCCCTGAGCCCCACGCTTCCTTCCCATTGGCCAGGACTTGTTCGCTCCCACATGATAGGCCTTGGGTGTGTCACTTGGCCTGCGAACACCCGCCCTTTAAAGGGGTCACATTCGTCCCCACTCAATTCCCTCAATACTATTTACATTACACAACAATAACAGATAACTATTTACAAGGAGGTCAGAACCTCAAAAAGAACCACAAATAGGGTACAGTCTTTCATAAGGTCAGACTGTCATGTGACTTCCGAGGTCTGATGGAATGCATCAGTCCTCTGACAGGTTCGTCCACCTGAGGTAGTGGTATCGTTAGCAACAAGATGGTTGTCAATGGGCTCAGAGAGTGCGTTGGTACCGGCACCTTCTCCCCTTCCCTCTGGAGTAGCGAGAGGGGCCTCTTCTGAAATCCCCGCTTCCCTCATTTCTGGCGCTGGTGAAGAAACATTGGGAGCAGCCCCTGGATCCACGTGTGTTGCTGCCGGCGAAGCAGACTCTCCTTCTTATGTGGTCCACCCGCTTTCGCACCTCTCCCCCTTGTAGGTCCAACAAATGAGCCATAGGCCCAGACCTTGCTGCGATTCTCCCATGAATTGGTCCAACCCTAAAGTTTCTAACGAAAAAAAACTAGCTCATCTGCTTTGGTCGAGTCGCATTTCTTTTGCGTGGCTCACCTCACCTCCACCCTCCCCCGCCAAATTGGGGAACACCAGGCCCAGCCGAGTTCATGGACGGAGGCCTATCAACAGCTCTGCTGGTGTGTCTCCAGTTGTAATATGGCGGTGGTGGTAGTGGTGGTGGTGGGGGGTTTGGAGGGGGGGGTTGATTGAGACGCAATGGGAGATGCCCGGCTCCTTTTTCAGCTCGGCTTTGAGAGTTCGCACCATTCCACTTGGAGTTGGCATCTCCACTTTTTCTAGGAAAGGACCAGGAAAGTCCATATGCAATCTTGTCCAAGGACGGCCCGGCCATTCCCAGGGATGAAGTTGAGCTGCAGGCGGCAGGGTCTGCTGCGACTGGAAACAGGCACACCGATGGGCCAGATTCGCAATGCCTTTGTCTCTGCCCAGCCACCATATGTAGCTCACAGCCAACATCTTCATTTTGGTTTGACCAGGAGGCGCACTGTGCAATTCTTGCAGTAGCGACTCCCTTGCTGGAGGTGGCACCACCAGCCGGGAACTCCAGTTTAATACCCTCTTTGCAACTGAATCTGTCTGTCCCCAGTTGGTAAAGTCTGAGCTGCTCGGAGTTATAATGCCAGCCAATTAAAATCACTTCAAACAGGACCATGTCCCTCTGAGTGCAGTTTTGGACGTGAGCTGCTGACACAGGTAACTAGTGTGCAAGAGATGTGAAGCCAGGATAATTTGCTATTGGTCTGGTGGCGGTGGGGGTGGGGGTTAAGGTGGGGGTTGATACTCTGAGGGAGCGGGAGTCGACCAGCGCGCCAGCGTTGAAGATCTGAGTCCCCCGTTGGTGATTAAAAACATAACTATGGGTAGCCAAAATCAGAACGCACCGCTGCACCAATGGGTGGAATGGGCTTACCCTCACGGTGTAAACACAATAACTTGGATTTCTTTTTATTGTCACGTGTACCGAAGTATAGTGAAAAGTATAGTTCTGCGTACAGTCCAGACAGATCATTCCATAGATGAAAAAAACATAGGGCGTACATAAATACAGAATGTAAATACATAGGCACAGGCATAGGGTGAGCATACAGAGTGTAGCACTACTCAGTAGAGAAGGTGTGTGGAGAGTTCGGTTCAGTCCATAAGAGGGTCATTCAGGAGTCTGGTAGCAGCGGGGAAGAAACTGTTTTTGAATCTGTTAGTGCTGGTTCCCAGACTTTTGTATCTCCTGCCCGATGAAATAAGTTGGAAGAGCGAATAACCCGGCTGGGAGGGGTCTTTGATTATGATGCCCACTTTCCCCAGGCAGCGGGAGGTGTAGACAGAGTCAACGGATGGGAGGCAGGTTTGTGTGATGGATTGGGCTGTGTTCATGACTCTCTGAAGTTTCTTGCAGTCTTGGGCCGAGCAGTTGCCATACCAGGCTGTGATGCAGCCAGACAGGATGCTTTCTATGGTTCACCTGTAAAGGTTGGTAAGAGTCAGTGTGGACATGCCGAATTTCCTTAGTTTACCGAGAAAGTATAAGTGATGCTGTGCTTTCTTGGTGCTTGCGTCGACGTGGGTGGACCAGGACTGATTTTTGGAAATGTGTACCCCTAGGAAATTGAAACGGCTAACCACCTTCACCTCGGCCCCGTTGATGCTGACAGGGGTGTGTACAGTACTTTGCTTCCTGAAGTCAATTACCAGCTCTTTAGTTTTGCTGGCATTGAGGGAGAGATTGTTGTCTCTACACCACTCCACTAGGCTCTCAATCTCCCTCCTGTATTCTGACTCGTCGTTCTTCGAAATCCTGCCCACTATGGTCGTGTCGTCAGCAAACTTGTAGATGGAGTTGGAGCCAAATTTTGTCACGCAGTCGTGTGTGTACAGGGAATATAGTAGGGAGCTACATTCGCAGCCTTGCGGGGCTCCGGTATTGAGGACTATCGTGGAGGAGGTGTTGTTTATCCTTACTGATTACGGTCTATGGATCAGAAAATCGAGGATCCAGTTGCAGAGGGAGGAGCCAGGCCCTAGGCTTTGGAGCTTTGATATGAGCTTGGCTGGGATTATGGTGTTGAAGGCGGAGCTGTAGTCAATGAATAGGAGTCTGATGTAAGAGTCCTTGTTGTCGAGATGCTCTCGGGACGAGTGTAGGGCCGGGGAGATGGTGTCAGCTCTGGGCTGGTTGTGGTGGTATGTGAATTGCAGTTTGAAATTTTAGACCGCACACACGGCCAAGCCATTCGAGGCCGGATGGTATCGAACGTGCGCATGTTTGCGGATTCCATTGGATTGCATGAACAAGCCGAACAAGCTGGTCAAGACCATGCCGATATCGTGAACCAGCATGTCCGGGAATCCATGTGTGCTGAACATCAGGGGAAGCGGCTGATCATGGCCTCTGTAGTTGCCGCCTGCGTCCGGTGCACGTCCATCCATTTGGAGTGGGCGTCAACTCTTATGAGGAACATGGACCCCTGGAATGGTCCGGCGGAGTCAACGTGGGGGCAGGACCAAGGTTGACCCGACCATTCCCACGGGTGGGTGGGTGCTGCTGGTGACAGCATTTGGTGTTCCTGGCATTGGACACACGGCTGGGCTAACACCTCTAGGTCACCGTCTATTCCGGGCACCCAGATGTAAATGCGGGCCAACATTTTCATCTTGGAAACTCCCTGCTGTCCATTGTGGAGGTCTTGGAGAAGCGGGCTGCACCTCTTACTGCCACCACGACTCGTGCCCCCCCCAGCTGTCAGTGGTCCACCTTCGCTCTGAAAGCGTTTAGGGTTTATCAGGCACAGAAATTGTGTGGTTGCTCCAACAAGTCAGCACTGCTCCGGGCCGTCACTCCTTTGATGGTGCCCAGACCCTCCTGGAACACCTCTGGGAACTCAGCCAAGTTCTGGTCTGTTGGGGTGCATGTGGTAGACTCGCTGCCAGTCGAGTGGAAGTGCTGTCGCCAATCACGGCCTAGTAAGCTCGGCTCGCATTCGCGCATCACTACCAGGGATAGACTGGCGTCTGTTGTCTGTATTCAACCGGGATCATTGAGGTACTGCGATGGCCAATGGCTCCCCTGTGTACATGACCAGCCGGGCGTCCATGTCCTGCAAAACCAGGGCCTGGATGCCTGATCTGACCTGGTCAAACGTATGGCAGCTGAGCACGGAGACTGCAGCCCCGGTATCTAACTTCTAATGGGGTTCCCGTTCACCTGGTGCATGACATGGATTGGCACCACCCTTGGTGCCGCTATACAGTTTAACTGCTGGTACAGATTGTCTTCATCACCCAAATAATATGCCTGGGCATGAGGAGGACGGTCGTGACTGGCGGGATGGCGGGGGGTGGGCCTTCTCTCGGGTGTCTGTCGCCCAGGTCTTGGCAGCCTGGTTTTTGGCCCATACCCGCGCTCTGGGCCTCAGTTGGGGGAGTCTGCTCGATGACCCTCTGTACTCCTTTGACTACCTCTGCCTGTCTGCGGTAGCAGTCCCACAGTCTGCAAGCTGTGAGCAGGATGACCGTTTAGTCTGCCGATCATCATTGCCTCCAGTCATCTGTGCCTGCATCGAATGGCTCCAGTTTCCCAATGAGTGGCATGTCTGCTGTCTGAAGACTGGCCTCCTGAGGCCTTTGCAGCAATTGACGCTGACGGCAGCTCCACTTGATCCTCGTCGCTGGTGTAGAACCCGCACAGAGTGACCATAAGGAAATCACAAGTAGGATGCAAAAAATAGGTTTATTAACAGAAGGAAACTAAACTACTCCACTCAATGGAGGGTTCTCCCACCCCATCTTCACTTGGGATGGGGTTTTATACTCGTTAAGGGGAAGCTCCACCCCATTACCCAGGAAGTTCGTACTCAGCAGACGTCATAGTGAATCTGATGACCTTTGCGGGGGTTGTAACAAGCGGCCTCCTCATTCCGATCCATTTCAGGGTTTTGTGAATGGACAGGGATTTCCTCCTTCATCCTCCTCAGAAGTTGGAGCTCTGTCCATGGCATCATCATTGGCCATTTCTAGACCCCTCTGCTGCACAATCTAATATTGAGCACCGATCGAGGTTATTGCGGACCGATCGAGGTTATTGCGGACCGATCGAGGTTATTGCGGACCGATCGAGGTTATTGTGGACCGTTCGAGGTTATTGAGGACGGATCGAGGTTATTGTGGACCGATCGAGGCTTTTGTGGACCGATCGAGGTTATTGCGGACCGATCGAGGTTATTGTGGACCGATCGAGGTTATTGCGGACCGATCGAGGTTATTGCTGACGGATCGAGGTTATTGCGGACCGATAGAGGTTATTGCGGACCGATCCAGGTTAGTGCGGACCGATCCAGGTTATTGCGGACCGATCGAGGTTATTGCGGACCGATCGAGGTTATTGCGGACCGATCGAGGTTATTGCGGACCGATCGAGGTTATTGCGGATGGACCGAGGTTATTGCGGACGGATCGAGGTTATTGCGGACGGATCGAGGTTATTGTGGACCGTTCGAGGTTATTGCGGACCGATCAAGGTTATTGCGGACCGATGGAGGTTATTGCGGACCGATCGAGGTTATTGCGGACGGATCGAGGTTATTGCGGATGATCGAGGTTATTGCGAACCGATCGAGGTTATTGCGGACCGATCGAGGTTATTGCGGCCGATCGAGGTTATTGTGGACCGATCGAGGTTATTGCGGACGGATCGAGGTTATTGCGGACCGACCGGGGTTATTGCGGACCGATCGAGGTTATTGCGGACCGATCAAGGTTATTGCGGACCGATCGAGGTTATTGCGGACCATCGAGGTTATTGCGGACGGATCGAGGTTATTGCGGACCGATCGAGGTTATTGCGGACCGATGGAGGTTATTGCGGACTGATAGAGGTTATTTCGGACCGTTCGAGGTTATCGTGGACTGATCGAGGTTATTGCGGATCGATCGAGGTTATTGCGGACCGATCGAGGTTATTGTGGACCGATCGAGGTTATTGTGGAACGATCGAGGTTATTGCGGCCGATCGAGGTTATTGTGGACCGATCGAGGATATTGTGGACCGATCGAGGTTATTGCGGACCGATCGAGGTTATTGCGGCCGATCGAGGTTATTGCGGACCGATCGAGGTTATTGCGGACCGATCGAGGTTATTGCGGACCGATCCAGGTTATTGCGGACCGATCGAGGTTATTGCGGACCGATCGAGGTTATTGCGGACCGATCGAGGTTATTGCGGACCGTTCGAGGTTATTGCGGACCGATCGAGGTTATTGCGGACGGATCGAGGTTATTGTGGACGGATCGAGGTTATTGCGGACCGTTCGAGGTTATTGCGGCTGATCGAGGATATTGCGGACCGATCGAGGTTATTGCGGACCGATCCAGGTTATTGCGGACCGATCGAGGTTATTGCGGACGGATCGAGGTTATTGCGGACCAATCGAGGTTATTGCGGACCGATCGAGGTTATTGCGGACGGATCGAGGTTATTGCGGACGGATCGAGGTTATTGCGGACCGATCGAGGTTACTGCGGACCGATCGAGGTTATTGCGGACGGGTCGAGGTTATTGCGGACCGATCAAGGTTATTGCGGACCGATCGAGGTTATTTCGGACCGATCGAGGTTATTACGGACCGATCGAGGTTATTGCGGCCGATCGAGGTTATTGCGGACCGATCGAGGTTATTGCGGACCGATCGAGGTTAGTGCGGACCGATCCAGGTTATTGTGGACCGATCGAGGTTATTGCGGCCGATCGAGGATATTGCGGACCGATCGAGGTTATTGCGGACCGATCCAGGTTATTGCGGACCGATCGAGGTTATTGCGGACGGATCGAGGTTATTGCGGACCAATCGAGGTTATTGCGGACCGATGGAGGTTATTGCGGACCGATCGAGGTTATTGCGGACCGATGGAGGTTATTGCGGACCGATAGAGGTTATTTCGGACCGTTCGAGGTTATCGTGGACCGATCGAGGTTATTGCGGACCAATCAAGGTTATTGCGGACCGATCCAGGTTATTGCGGATCGATCGAGGTTATTGCGGACCGATCGAGGTTATTGCGGACCGATCGAGGTTATTGCGGACCGATGGAGGTTATTGTGGACCGATAGAGGTTATTTCGGACCGTTCGAGGTTATCGTGGACCGATCGAGGTTATTGCGGACCGATCGAGGTTATTGCGGACAGATCCAGGTTATTGCGGATCGATCGAGGTTATTGCGGACCGATCAAGGTTATTGTGGACCGATCGAGGTTATTGCGGAACGATCGAGGTTATTGCGGCCGATCGAGGTTATTGTGGACCGATCGAGGTTATTGTGGACCGATCGAGGTTATTGCGGACCTATCGAGGTTATTGCGGCCGATCGAGGATATTGCGGACCGATCGAGGTTATTGCGGACCGATCGAGGTTATTGCGGACCGATCCAGGTTATTGTGGACCGATCGAGGGTATTGCGGCCGATCGAGGATATTGCGGACCGATCGAGGTTATTGCGGACCGATCCAGGTTATTGCGGACCGATCGAGGTTATTGCGGATGGATCGAGGTTATTGCGGATCAATCGAGGTTATTGCGGACCGATCGAGGTTATTGCGGACGGATCTAGGTTATTGCGGACCGTTCGAGGTTATTGCGGACCGATCGAGGTTATTGCGGACCGTTCGAGGTTATTGAGGACCGATCGAGGTTATTGCGGACCGATCGAGGTTATTGCGGACCGATCGAGGTTATTGCGGACCGATTGAGGTTATTGCGGACGGATCGAGGTTATTGCAGACGGATCGAAGTTATTGCGGACCGATCGAGGTTATTTCGGACCGATCGAGGTTATTGCGGACCAATCGAGGTTATTGCGGACCGATCGAGGTTATTGCGGACCGATCGAGGTTATTGCGGACCGATGGAGGTTATTGCGGACCGATAGAGGTTATTTCGGACCGTTCGAGGTTATCGTGGACCGATCGAGGTTATTGCGGACCGATTGAGGTTATTGCGGACCGGTCCAGGTTATTGCGGATCGATCGAGGTTATTGCGGACCGATCGAGGTTATTGTGGACCGATCGAGGTTATTGCGGACCGATCGAGGTTATTGCGGCCGATCGGGGTTACTGTGGACCGATCGAGGTTATTGTGGACCGATCGAGGTTATTGCGGACCGATCGAGGTTATTGCGGCCGATCGAGGTTATTGCGGACAGATCGAGGTTATTGCGGACCGATCGAGGTTATTGCGGACCGTTCGAGGTTATTGAGGACCGATCGAGGTTATTGCCGACCGATCGAGGTTATTGCGGACCGATCGAGGTTATTGCGGACCGATCGAGGTTATTGCGGACCGATCGAGGTTATTGCGGACGGATCGAGGTTATTGCGGACCGATCGAGGTTATTGCGGACCGATCGAGGTTATTGCGGACCGATCGAGGTTATTGTGGACCGATCGAGGTTTTTGCGGACGGATCGAGATTATTGCGGACCGATCCAGGATATTGCGGACGGATCGAGGTTATTTCGGACCGATCGAGGTTATTGCGGACGGATCGAGGTTATTGCGGACCGTTCGAGGTTATTGCGGACCGATCGAGGTTATTGCGGACGGTTCGAGGTTATTGCGGACCGTTCGAGGTTATTGCGGTCCGATCGAGGTTATTGCGGACCGATCGAGGTTATTGCGGACGGATCGAGGTTATTGCGGACCGATCGAGGTTATTGCGGACTGATCGAGGTTATTGCGGACCGATCGAGGTTATTGCGGACCGATCGAGGTTATTGCGGACCGATCGAGGTGATTGCGGACCGATCGAGGTTATTGCGGACCGATCGAGGTTATTGCGGACCGATCGAGGTTACAGCGGACCGATCGAGGTTATTGCGGACGGGTCGAGGTTATTGCGGACCGATCGAGGTTATTGCGGACCGATCGAGGTTATTTCGGACCGATCGAGGTTATTGCGGACGGATCGAGGTTATTGCGGACCGTTCGAGGTTATTGCGGACCGATCGAGGTTATTGCGGACGGATCGAGGTTATTGCGGACCGTTCGAGGTTATTGCGGACCGATCGAGGTTATTGCGGACCGATCAAGGTTATTGCGGACCGATCGAGGTTATTGCGGACCGATCGAGGTTATTGCGGACCGATCGAGGTTATTGCGGACCGATCGAGGTTATTGCGGACCGATAGAGGTTATTTCGGACCGTTCGAGGTTATCGTGGACCGATCGAGGTTATCGCGGACCGATCGAGGTTATTGCGGACCGATCCAGGTTATTGCGGATCGATCGAGGTTGTTGCGGACCGATCGAGGTTATTGTGGACCGATCGAGGTTATTGCAGACCGATCGAGGTTATTGCGGCCCATCGAGGTTATTGTGGACCGATCGAGGTTATTGTGGACCGATCGAGGTTATTGCGGACCGATCGAGGTTATTGCGGCCGATCGAGGTTATTGCGGACCGATCGAGGTTATTGCGGACCGATCGAGGTTATTGCGGACCGATCCAGGTTATTGTGGACCGATCGAGGTTATTGCGGCCGATCGAGGATATTGCGGACCGATCGAGGTTATTGCGGACCGATCGAGGTTATTGCGGACGGATCGAGGTTATTGCGGACCAATCGAGGTTATTGCGGACCGATCGAGGTTATTGCGGACCGATCGAGGTTATTGCGGACCGATCTAGGTTATTGCGGACCGTTCGAGGTTATTGAGGACCGATCGAGGTTATTGCAGACCGATCGAGGTTATTGCGGACCGATCGAGGTTATTGCGGACCGATCGAGGTTATTGCGGACCGATCGAGGTTATTGCGGACCGATCGAGGTTATTGCGGACCGATCGAGGTTATTGCGGACCGATCGAGGTTATTGCGGACCGATCGAGGTTATTGCGGACGGATCGAGATTATTGCGGACCGATCGAGGTTATTGCGGACGGATCGAGGTTAATTCGGACCGATCGAGGTTATTGCGGACGGATCGAGGTTATTGCGGACCGTTCGAGGTTATTGCGGACCGATCGAGGTTATTGCGGACCGATCGAGGTTATTGCGGACCGATCGAGGGTATTGCGGACCGATCGAGGTTATTGCGGACCGATCGAGGTTATTGCGGACCGATCGAGGTTATTGCGGACCGATCGAGGTTATTGCGGACCGATGGAGGTTATTGCGGACCGATAGAGGTTATTTCGGACCATTCGAGGTTATCGTGGACCGATCGAGGTTATTGCGGACCGATCGAGTGTATTGCGGACCGATCCAGGTTATTGCGGATCGATCGAGGTTATTGCGGACCGATCGATGTTATTGTGGACCGATCGAAGTTATTGCGGAACGATCGAGGTTATTGCAGCCGATCGAGGTTATTGTGGACCGATCGAGGTTATTGTGGACCGATCGAGGTTATTGCGGACCGATCGAGGTTCTTGCGGCCGATCGAGGTTATTGCGGACCGATCGAGGTTATTGCAGACCGATCGAGGTTATTGCGGACCGATCCAGGTTATTGTGGACTGATCGAGGTTATTGCGGCCGATCGAGGATATTGCGGACCGATCGAGGTTATTGCGGACCGATCCAGGTTATTGCGGACCGATCCAGGTTATTGTGGACGGATCGAGGTTATTGCGGACCAATCGAGGTTATTGCGGACCGATCGAGGTTATTGCGGACGGATCGAGGTTATTGCAGACCGTTTGAGGTTATTGCGGACCGATCGAGGTTATTGCGGACGGATCGAGGTTATTGCGGACGGATCGAGGTTATTGCAGACCGATCGAGGTTATTGCGGACCGATCGAGGTTATTGCGGACCGATCGAGGTTATTGCGGACCGATCGAGGTTATTGCGGACCGTTCGAGGTTATTGAGGACCGATCGAGGTTATTGCGGACCGATCGAGGTTATTGCGGACCGATCGAGGTTATTGCGGACGGATCGAGGTTATTGCGGACGGATCGAGGTTATTGCGGACCGTTCGAGGTTATTGCGGACCGATCGAGGTTATTGCGGACCGATCAAGGTTATTGCGGACCGATCGAGGTTATTGCGGACCGATCGAGGTTATTGCGGACCGATCGAGGTTATTGCGGACCGATCGAGGTTATTGCGGACCGATAGAGGTTATTTCGGACCGTTCGAGGTTATCGTGGACCGATCGAGGTTATCGCGGACCGATCGAGGTTATTGCGGACCGATCCAGGTTATTGCGGATCGATCGAGGTTGTTGCGGACCGATCGAGGTTATTGTGGACCGATCAAGGTTATTGCAGACCGATCGAGGTTATTGCGGCCCATCGAGGTTATTGTGGACCGATCGAGGTTATTGTGGACCGATCGAGGTTATTGCGGACCGATCGAGGTTATTGCGGCCGATCGAGGTTATTGCGGACCGATCGAGGTTATTGCGGACCGATCGAGGTTATTGCGGACCGATCCAGGTTATTGTGGACCGATCGAGGTTATTGCGGCCGATCGAGGATATTGCGGACCGATCGAGGTTATTGCGGACCGATCGAGGTTATTGCGGACGGATCGAGGTTATTGCGGACCAATCGAGGTTATTGCGGACCGATCGAGGTTATTGCGGACCGATCGAGGTTATTGCGGACCGATCTAGGTTATTGCGGACCGTTCGAGGTTATTGAGGACCGATCGAGGTTATTGCAGACCGATCGAGGTTATTGCGGACCGATCGAGGTTATTGCGGACCGATCGAGGTTATTGCGGACCGATCGAGGTTATTGCGGACCGATCGAGGTTATTGCGGACCGATCGAGGTTATTGCGGACCGATCGAGGTTATTGCGGACGGATCGAGATTATTGCGGACCGATCGAGGTTATTGCGGACGGATCGAGGTTAATTCGGACCGATCGAGGTTATTGCGGACGGATCGAGGTTATTGCGGACCGTTCGAGGTTATTGCGGACCGATCGAGGTTATTGCGGACCGATCGAGGTTATTGCGGACCGATCGAGGGTATTGCGGACCGATCGAGGTTATTGCGGACCGATCGAGGTTATTGCGGACCGATCGAGGTTATTGCGGACGGATCGAGGTTATTGCGGACCGATCGAGGTTATTGCGGACCGATGGAGGTTATTGCGGACCGATAGAGGTTATTTCGGACCATTCGAGGTTATCGTGGACCGATCGAGGTTATTGCGGACCGATCGAGTGTATTGCGGACCGATCCAGGTTATTGCGGATCGATCGAGGTTATTTCGGACCGATCGATGTTATTGTGGACCGATCGAAGTTATTGCGGAACGATCGAGGTTATTGCAGCCGATCGAGGTTATTGTGGACCGATCGAGGTTATTGTGGACCGATCGAGGTTATTGCGGACCGATCGAGGTTCTTGCGGCCGATCGAGTTTATTGCGGACCGATCGAGGTTATTGCGGACCGATCGAGGTTATTGCGGACCGATCCAGGTTATTGTGGACTGATCGAGGTTATTGCGGCCGATCGAGGATATTGCGGACCGATCGAGGTTATTGCGGACCGATCCAGGTTATTGCGGACCGATCCAGGTTATTGTGGACGGATCGAGGTTATTGCGGACCAATCGAGGTTATTGCGGACCGATCGAGGTTATTGCGGACGGATCGAGGTTATTGCAGACCGTTTGAGGTTATTGCGGACCGATCGAGGTTATTGCGGACGGATCGAGGTTATTGCGGACGGATCGAGGTTATTGCAGACCGATCGAGGTTATTGCGGACCGATCGAGGTTATTGCGGACCGATCGAGGTTATTGCGGACCGATCGAGGTTATTGCGGACCGTTCGAGGTTATTGAGGACCGATCGAGGTTATTGCGGACCGATCGAGGTTATTGCGGACCGATCGAGGTTATTGCGGACGGATCGAGGTTATTGCGGACGGATCGAGGTTATTGCAGACCGATCGAGGTTATTGCGGACCGATCGAGGTTATTGCGGACCGATCGAGGTTATTGCGGACCGATCGAGGTTATTGCGGACCGATCGAGGTTATTGCGGACGGATCGAGGTTATTTCGGACCGATCGAGGTTATTGTGGACGGATCGAGGTTATTGCGGACCGTTCGAGGTTATTGCGGACCGATCGAGGTTATTGCGGACGGATCGAGGTTATTGCGGACCGATCGAGGTTATTGCGGACCGATCGAGGTTATTGCGGACCGATCGAGGTTATTGCGTACCGTTCGAGGTTATTGCTGACCGAACGAGGTTATTGCGGACCGATCGAGGTTATTGCGGACCGATCGAGGTTATTGCGGACCGTTCGAGGTTATTGCGGACTGATCGAGGTTATTGCGGACCGATCGAGGTTATTGCGGACCGATCGAGGTTATTTCGGACCGATCGAGGTTATTGTGGACGGATCGAGGTTATTGCGGACCGTTCGAGGTTATTGCGGACCGATCGAGGTTATTGCGGACGGATCGAGGTTATTGCGGACCGATCGAGGTTATTGCGGACCGATCGAGGTTATTGCGGACCGATCGAGGTTATTGCGTACCGTTCGAGGTTATTGCTGACCGAACGAGGTTATTGCGGACCGATCGAGGTTATTGCGGACCGATCGAGGTTATTGCGGACCGATCGAGGTTATTGCGGACCGTTCGAGGTTATTGCGGACCGATCGAGGTTATTGCGGACCAATCGAGGTCATTGCGGACGGATTGAGGTTATTGCGGACCGATCGAGGTTATTGCGGACCGATCGAGGTTATTGCGGACCGTTCGAGGTTATTGCGGACCGATCGAGGTTATTGCGGACTGATCGAAGCACCTGAAGCACATTTTTTAAATGCTAATTTCCATCCCAATGGTGCTGCTGGTGACAACATGGCAGCTGTTGTGGTTGCATTCTGTCTCTGCTTGAGGGATTCTAAAGGGAATCATTATCCAATTTCTTAAGGAGTAGTCCCTGTACCGTGAGTGCCAACCGCAGATCTTTATTCTGGCTGACATAACTGAGGGAGTCGGGGAACCCAGCGAATGAAGGGGTCCCTGCTGCTGCCAGCGAGCCTTGCACACACATGGGAACATAGGACTTCGGAGCAGGAGTAGGCCATTCAGCCCTTTGAAGGAAGACCTCGTTATGGGTACAAACCACCTGAACATTGGGTAAGTGGAAGGGCTTCTGGTTGATGAAGATGTCTGCATGTTGCATCGGGGCCTTTTTGGAAATTGAGTGCCATCGATAACACCTTACTCCAAAGCCTGCTTGAAGGGCAGGTCAACCAAGTGTGGGCTGGTAATGGCCGCGACGTGCACGGCAGAATCAGCAGGCACAGCAGAGAATCATACATGGCCCTCGGGACCTGACAGAAATGAAAGGCCCGGGAAAAAGACGGAGTCTCAACCCAAGTCAGACGGTGGAATGCTTTATTTGCGGTGGAGACCATCCCCAGGAGCCCAGCCATTGTCAAGTGGTTGTGTGTTTACAATGTAATCGCAGGTGTCCCACTCAAACATGTTGCCGCGTAAGGCAAAGCGCTTCACTGCAAAACAAAATCAACAGCAGGAGCAATCCACAGGGGCTGTTTAGCACAGGGCTAAATCGCTGGCTTTGAAAGCAGACCAAGGCAGGCCAGCAGCACGGTTCAATTCCCGTACCAGCCTCCCCGAACAGGCGCCGGAATGTGGCGACTGGGGGCTTTTCACAGTAACTACATTTGAAGCCTACTTGTGACAATAAACGATTTTCATTTTTCTTTTCAGTCTTACTGAACATAGTGGAGATACGATCTGAAGAAGTGTGCAATGTATCGGTTGAATGGCGTCCAATTGAATAAGACAGCCCCGACGGACATTGTCTTGAGGGTAAACGGCAAACCCCTCAAAGTGGAAGTCGACACCGAGCTTTGCTGACCGTTGTGGGAGAACAGCCTGGTCGATATCTTCATGCAGGAACTCCGCTTTATGGATGGATGGATGGATTTGATTTGTTTATTGTCATGTGTACCGAGGTACAGTGAAAAGTATTTTCTGCGAGCAGCTCAGACAGATTTAGTACATGAAAAGCAAATAAAAGAAAAAGAAAATACATAATAGGGCAACACAAGGCTCACAATGTGAATACATAGACATCGGCATCGGGTGAAGCATACAGGGTGTAGTGTTAATAAGGCCAGTCCATAAGAGGGTCATTTAGGAGTCTGGTAACAGCGGGGAAGAAGTTGTTTTTGAGTCTGTTTGTACGTGTTCTCGGACTTTTGTATCTCCTGCCTGATGGAAGAAGTTGGAAGAGTGAGTAAGCTGGGTGGGAGGGGTCTTTGATTATGCTGCCCGCTTTCCCCAGGCAGCGGGAGGTGTAGATGGAGTCAATGGATGGGAGGTAGGTTTGTGTGATGGACTGGGCGGTGTTCACGACTCTCTGAAGTTTCTTGGGGTCTTGGGCCGAGCAGTTGCCATACCAGGTTGTGATGCAGCCCGATAGGATGCTTTCTATGGTGCATCTGTAAAAGTTGGTAAGAGTTAATGTGGACATGCCGAATTTCCTTAGTTTCCTGAGGAAGTATAGGCGCTGTTGTGCTTTCTTGGTGGTAGCGTCAACATGGGTGGACCAGGACAGATGTTTGGTGATGAGCACCCCGAGGAATTTGAAACTGCTAACCATCTCCACCTCGGCCCCGTTGATGCTGACAGGGGTGTGTACAGTACTTTGCTTCCTGAAGTTAATGACCAGCTCTTTAGTTTTGCTGACATTGAGGGAGAGATTGTTTTGTTTTGTACCCAATTCATTTTTTCAAATTAAGGGGAAATTTTAGCGTGTTCAATCCACCTACCTTGCACATCTTTGGGTTGTGGGGGCGAAACCCACGCAAACACGGGGAGAATGTGCAAACTCCACACAGACAGTGACCCAGAGCCAGGATCGAACCTGGGACCTTGGCGCATGAGACTGCAGTGCTACCACTGCGCCACCGTGCTGCCCTGAGGGATAGATTGTTGTCGTTGTATCACTCCACCAGGTTCTCTATCTCCCTCCTGTACTCTGACTCATCGTTGTTCGACATCCGACCCACAATGGTCGTGTCGTGTCATATGGGAGTCCTTGTTGTCGAGATGCTCTAGGGATGAGTGTAGGACCAGGGAAATGGTGTCTGCTGTGGACCGGTTGCGGCGGTATGTAAATTGCAGTTGGTCAAGGCGTTCTGGGAGTATGGAGGTGATGCGCTTCATGACCAACCTCTCGAAGCACTTCATCACGACTGAAGTCAGGGCCACTGGCCGGTAGTCATTGAGGCACGTTGCCTGGTTCTTCTTTGCCACCGGTATGATGGTGGTCTTCTTGAAGCAGGTGGGGACCTCGGAGTGGAGTACGGACAGATTAAAGATATCCGCGAACACATCTGCCAGCTGGTCCGCGCAGTCTCTGAGTGCACGACCAGGGACCCCGTCCGGACCCGTCGCCTTCCGAGGGTTCACTTTCAGGAAGGCTGATCTGACTTCGGAAGCTGTGATGCTGGGGATGGGTGAGTTATGGGCTGCCGGGGGACTCGACAGCGGATTGTTGGTTACCTGCTCGAACCGAGCATAGAATGCATTAAGTTCATCGGGGAGGGGTGCGCTGCTCCCAGAGATACTGTTCGGCTTTGCTTTGTAGCCCGTTATGTTGTTTAGTCCTTACCACAACCGCCGAGAGTCTGTCTGTGACTCGAGCTTGGTTTGATATTCTCTCTTGGCATCTCAGCTGGCTTTGCGGAGGTCGTACCTGGATTTCTTTTCTTGGTCAGGGTCGTCCGACTTGAACGCCTCAGATCTGTCCTTCAGTAGGGAGTCAATCTCGCGATTGAGCCATGGTTTCCGGTTGGGGAACGCACGTACTGCTTTCTTTGGCACGCAGTTGTCCACACATTTGCTGATGAAGTCTGTGACGGTGGTGGCAGACTCATTTAAGTTGGTCACTGAGTTCTTAAATATGGACCAGTCCACTGTCTCTAAGCAGTCACGTAAGAGCTCTTCTGTTTCCTCGGACCAGCACTGCACAACATTCTTAGCTGGATTCTCCCACTTGAGTTTCTGCTTGTTTGCCGGGAGAATTGGCATCGTCTTATGGTCTGATTTCCCAAAGTGCGGTCGGGGGATGGAACGGTAAGCGCCCTTGATTTTTGAGTAGCAGTGGTCAAGAGTGTTGTCGCCCCTGGTGGGACAGGAGATGTGCTGGTGGAATTTTGGCAGCACAACCTTGAGGTTGTCCTTGTTGAAGTCTCCGGCCACGATGAACAAGGCCTCCCGGTGTTCTGTTTCGTACTTGTTTATAACTGTGTATAGTTCGTCCAGCGCCTTCCTCACTTCTGCCTGGGGTGGGATGTAGACCGCTGTGATAATGGCTGAAGTGAACTCACGTGGAAGATAGTATGGGCGGCACTTCACGGTTAGGTATTCCAGGTCTGGGGAGCAGTAGGTCGCCAGGGTCGCCACATCTGAGCACCAGGAGGGGTTGACAAGGAGGCAAACCCCTCCACCCTTCGCTTTGCCTGATGATGCCGTGCGGTCCGCCCAGTGAATTGAGAAGCCTTCAGGTTGTATGGCACAGTCCGGTGAGGCAGGGGTGAGCACTGTCTCTGTGAAACAGAGCACACAGCAGTCTCTTTACTTCCCTCTGAGAGGTAAGTCCAGCGTTAAGTTCGTCCAGCTTGTTTCCGATCGCTTGGACGTTTGCCAGGAGTATGCTGGGGAGAGGGGTCTTGAAATCGCGTTGCTTCAGTCTAACCTGCAGACTGCCGCGTTTCCCTCGCTTCCTCGGTTGGCGGCTGCGGCTGGATGGTCTTGGGATCTGATGGGAGAAGCCTGACCTTGTGGAAGGTAGGTGATTGCGTCTGGCAGGGTCCCGGGAGCTGGTTGCGGTATTAGGGTTGTCGGCGGGCATGTTTGTGATCTGGTCGGGTCCCGGCGTTCTGTGAGTACGGGAATACCTTAGACATAGAATTTACAGTGCAGAAGTAGGCCATTCGGCCCGTCGCGTCTGCACAGCCCTTGGAAAGAGCACCCCACTCAAACCCATACCTCCACCCCATACCTGCAACCCAGCAACCCCTCCCAACCCCTTTGGAAACTAAGGGCAATTTAGCATGGCCAATCCACCTCACCTGCACATCTTTGAACCGTGGGAGGAAACCGGAGATCCCGGAGGAAACCCACGGTGGGGGGTTCCTCGCGTGGGGTCTCTGCCATTTCGGGGGTCCTGGGTTGCAGGCA
Organism: Scyliorhinus torazame; assembly: GCF_047496885.1. Classification (NCBI taxonomy): domain Eukaryota; kingdom Metazoa; phylum Chordata; class Chondrichthyes; order Carcharhiniformes; family Scyliorhinidae; genus Scyliorhinus; species Scyliorhinus torazame. Next base: position 341,304,632 of record NC_092709.1, on the reverse strand, counting down.
GAGGGATTCCTGAGTTCTGTTTCCTCCTTCACCGCTCCTGGGGTCTGGCCTTGGAATAGGATTCCAACGTGGATTCTTCTTTCCTCCATCCTCAGGTAGGTCAGGTCGCTGGGCGGGCCTCTCTGGGTCGGAATGCTTGGCGGGCCTCTCTGGTTCTCGTCGGGTCGGGTCTCGTGTCCGGGGGATGGGTCGGGTGCTCCAGCGACTGGCTCGGGCGACCCAGGGGCTGGCGTCGGTACCTCGGTTGGGTCGGGCGCTCCAAGGACCGTGTTGGGTCCAAATCGAGGTCGGGGCCGCACTTCCAGTTTGGGCCTCATCAGCTTCCTGGTCGGGTCGGGTCATCAGGAGTGCAGCCAGGTCAGGTCGATTCGGGTCAAAAGGTCTCCTCCACAGGCCTCCACCTGCAAGGGAAGATAAAAGTGAAAGGTTAGTAATAATGTTAGTGTTAGAATTAAATTTTAAAAGATTAGTACGATTATAAGAGATGTAAAAAGACGATTTGTTTGGGAGAGCTCGCAGAGATTCGCCACGCTCCAGCGCCATCTCTGAAGTATAATAAAGTCAATCTTTCCATGTACACCAAGGAAAGTTTGAAGAACCTTGGAACCATCAATACGCCAGTGGTTTACAAAGGGCTGGAGGCCAAATCTGCCCTTGGTTGTCGTGGAAGGGCCCAGACCCAGTCTGTTGGGAAGACACTGGTTATAGATTAGGCTCAAATGGCTGGAAAGTTTCAAAATATCCAATGGCTCCCTATAAGATGTCCTAAGGAGGTATGAAGACGTTTTGCACAAGGAGCTAGGCCGGATTAAAGGCGTAAAAGCCAAAATCTATGTCAATCTGGATTCAACGTCCACGTTCTTCAGAGCTAGACCAGTGCCATACATACTGGGTCAGTAGGTTGAAGCAGCGCTCAAGAGATTGGAAGAGCTGGGCATAATCAAGCCAGTTCAGTTTTCCGATTGGGAAGCACCAATCGTGCCTGTCCTCAAACCAGATCATTCAATAAGAATTTGTGGGGACTATAAACTAACTATAAAGCAGGGTGTCCAGGTTGATAGGTACCCTATTCCCTGGATCGAGGACCTCTGCACTAAGTTGGCAGGAGGCCATACCGATTAATAATTGGACCTGAGTCACTCTTACCTGCAACGAGAATTGGACGTTGGCGACAATAAATATCCACAAAGCCCTCTTTCAGTATACAAGACCACTGCTCAGCATCACTTCAGCTTGCGCTATTGTCCAGCATACGATGGAAAATCTCCTCCAGGGAATTTCACGATGACATGTTAATCACTGGCATCACCCCTGAGAAACATATGTCTAGCCTGGAGGAGGTATTAAAGAGGTGTTAGAACGTGGGGATCGGCCTCAAATGCAAAAAGTGTACTTTTCGGACCTCAGAAGTGACTCATGTAAAGTTTTGCGTTGATGCACGGGGTTTTGAAAAAAAAAATTTAGAGTACCCAATTCTTTTTTTTTTCCAATTAAGGGGCAATTTATTGTGGCCAGTCCACTGATGCTGCACATCTTTGGCTTGTGGGGGTGAGACCCATGCAAAAACGGGGAGACTGTGCAAACATTGACATTGACCTGGGGCCGGGATCGGGCCCGGGTCCTCGGCGCCGTGAGGCAGCAGTGCTAGTCAATGCAATGCAACAGGGTTGCATCCACTGGAAGAAAAGGTCAAGGCTTCCTGCAAAGTCCCGGCACCCAAAAATGTCGGTGAGCTCAAATCATTCCTCAGTATGGTCAACTATTATGCAAGGTTCAATTCCAAATTAGCCACAACATTGGCACCATTACACCAGCTACTAATGACGAATCAGTGGTGGTAATGGAGGAAGGCCCAGGAGGAAGCCTCTTGAGTTGTGAAGCAAGCCTTTCAGTCCTTGAACCTCTTGGTGCATTTTGGCCCAGGAAAACCAATTGTGCTGACATGTGACCTGTCCCCTTACAGTAGAGGGACAATCTTAGTTCACAAAATGGGAGATGGCTCTGAGGACCCTATCATCTTTGCCTCGAGAACCCTATCAGAGGCAGAATGGAACTGTAGCCACTGGCATGGCCACGTCCCGATTACAAAATGGACACTCTGCAAAGAATGCAGGGAAAATTGGACAATACCGAAAAAGCAAGCAGGTGCAAGGTCTGTCTGTTGATTAGAGCTGTAGCTCTCAGACAGGACCGGTAGTGCAGAACCATCTACATATTAATAAGCCATCCCTGGGAACAAAAGGCAACAGTTAGGTAAACAATGCTAAGACAGACACCCCGGCGCCAGAGGAGACTAAAACAAAGCAAACCAACGGCCACCTAGGACACGCCCAGCAATCAGGGAACCCACCCCTCTATTGGAGGAGAATCGATAGGAACGATTGGGAAACGGCCCAATTAATTGGGGCCAAGTTCAAGGCCCGCCCAAAAGCGCGCAAAGCCCTTTTGGGTATAAAATGGATTCCCCAAGAGAGAATCTCTCTCTTGGCCTTGGCTCTCAGCGAGGAGAGACTTGCCAAAGCTGCTCCAGACCAAGTAAGTTCCAAGTCAACGCACGCTACGAGATAGACGCTCCTAGTTGCTACCCTGTAAACAGCTCAACCCAGCAGCCTCAGAACCGAGCAACGGGCATTGTTCCTCTGACTGAGTGGGCACCCGAAGCTAAGTATAGGCTTTTAGTAATAGTGGTAGTTTAGGTTGTAGAGTTTTATGCATGAGTAGATTTGACTGTGTGTAAATAAATGAGCATTGCTTTTGAACTTACTAACTGGTGTATCGAGTCCTTGATCAGTATTCGGTTTTGAACCTTGTGGCGGTATCGAAAGATACCTGCCGACTCTTGAGCAAACGTGATTAAATAGAGCCAAATTAAGAGACAACAGCAAGTTAGCAACAGAACTATGTCCAGATTGAGGAGGAGGACATAGCAATTACATACAATTTGAAGAAATTCCACCAATAATTGTATGTGGATGGCGGCTTGACAGAGTGACCAATAATAAGCCATTACTGGGCCATTTTAAAGGACGATGGAGCCCATATTGCCCATGGCCTCGGAGAGCGTTCAACGTTGGGCCTTGCTGCTGGCGGCCTACATTGTGCTTTCCAGCACGGGCAGGGCACGCAAATTGCATTAAGTCGCCTGTCCCTGCCTAATAGCATTCTGCCACCACCAGTACCCAGGAGATCAGACTGGATTTGAACTTCCTAAACACTGCCAATGTCCGCCGGACACATCCAAAACTGGGCCCAAAGGGTGTAAAGATTGATCCAGACTGAGTGGTGCTACAGGAAATCTGAGCAGCTAAGGTCCTACTTCACCCATCAGGACGAGTTGACCTGTGAGGATGGCATGATTCTGTGGGGATCACAAGTAGTCTTTCCGCCTCCAGCCAGAGGCCCCTCCTACAAGAGCTACACAGCTCGAACCCACGGCAGACAAAGGTAAAGATGGTGCACACCTACGTCTGGTGGCCAGGCACAGATAAAGCCATTGAAGAATGGTGCAACTGTGCCGCCCTTGCCAAATGCAGCACTCCTTGTCTCCGTCCACCATTATTCAACCTTGGGATTGGGCAGATCACCCGGGCCTGGGTCCACGTTGACTATGCGGGCCCTTTTATGGGCAAGATGTTTTTAGCCCTGTTAGACTCCCACGCTGAGTGGTCATCGGTTCAAGAGATGGGGTCGGTGACCTCAGCGGCCTTACCATGACGCCTCGCACCGAGTGTTCGCCTCTCATGGACTTCCCAAATCCATCATGTCGGACAGTGGCACCCCTTTTCCTGGCGATGATTTCAGGTATTTGTACAAGAAAATGGCGTATGCCACACGAGGCCGGCCCTGTACCACCCAGTGTCTAATGGCTTGGCTGACTGGACATTCAGCCGTTCAAGAATGTGATCGGAATGCAACCTGATAAACCACATGACCAGTTATTGGCTAATTTTTGTTGTTGTAAAAACCTGCTATTGTCAAAGAACAAAGAACAAAGAAAGGTACAGCACAGGAACAGGCCCTTCGGCCCTCCAAGCCCGTGCCGACCATGCTGCCCGTCTAAACTACAATCTTCTACACTTCCTGGGTCCGTATCCCTCTATTCCCATCCTATTCATGTATTTGTCAAGATGCCCCTTAAACGTCACTATCGTCCCTGCTTCCACCACCTCCCCCAGCAGCGAATTCCAGGCACCCACTACCCTCTGTGTAAAAAACTTGCCTCGTACATCTACTCTAAACCTTGCCCCTCGCACCTTAAACCTATGCCCCCTAGTAATTGACCCCTCTACCCTGGGGAAAAGCCTCTGACTATCCACTCTGTCTCTGCCCCTCATAATTTTGTAGACCTCTATCAGGTCTCCCCTCAACCTCCGTCGTTTCATTGAGAACAAACCGAGTTTATTCAACGGCTCCTCATAGCTTATGCCCTCCATACCAGGCAACATTCTGGTAAATCTCTTCTGCACCCTCTCCAAAGCCTCCACATCCTTCTGGTAGTGTGGCGACCAGAATTGAACATTATACTCCAAGTGTGGCCTAACTCAACAGCACCCCCCGCCCCCCCACCCCCACCACCACTCCCCCCTCACTCCACCACAGGGGTCGCTCCCCCTAAGGTGCTCTGGGCCTTCCCCTGAGAACCCTGTTGGAACTTTTTTAAAAAAAAAAAAATTTTTATTAAAGGTTTTCATAAAATATCAATAACAAAATGAGAAAGAAAAAAGAACCCAACAGGGTTAAGTACAAAACACAATCTGAAAAAGCAACCCCCCAAACCCCTCCCCACTGTACATAAATAATAAATTAACACCCCGACTTAACACAACAGGTATACACACCCCCTCAGACCCTCCAGTGTAAATAACATAAACAAAATAAAGTAAACCCCGCCCCCCCCCCCCGAGCTCCTGCTGCCATTGACCAATGTCTATCGTTCTGCCAGAAAGTCTAAGAACGGTTGCCACCGCCTAAAGAACCCTTGTACCGACCCTCTCAAGGCGAATTTCACCCTCTCCAATTTAATGAACCCCGCCATATCGCTGATCCAGGATTCCACGCTTGGGGGCCTCGTATCTTTCCACTGAAGGAGAATCCTTCGCCGGGCTACCAGGGACGCAAAGGCCAGAATTCCGGCCTCTTTCGCCTCCTGCACTCCCGGCTCCTCTGGTACCCCAAATATTGCGAGCCCCCAGCCCGGTTTGACCCTGGATCCTACCACCCTCGACACCGTCCTCGCTACGCCCTTCCAAAATTCCTCCAGCGCTGGGCATGCCCAGAACATATGGGTGTGATTTGCTGGGCTCCCTGAGCACCTAACACACCTGTCCTCACCCCCAAAGAACCGGCTCATCCTTGTCCCGGTCATGTGTGCCCTGTGCAGCACCTTAAACTGTATGAGGCTGAGCCTCGCGCACGAAGAGGAAGAATTCACCCTCCCTTGGGCATCTGCCCACGTCCCCTCTTCGATCTCCTCTCCCAACTCCTCCTCCCACTCACCTTTTAACTCGACCACCGAGGCCTCCTCCGCCTCCTGCATCACCTGGTAAGTTTCCGAGATCTTTCCCCCCCCCCCCCGAGAGCACCCTGTCCTGTACTGTGTGTGGCAGTAGCCGCGGGAATTTCACCACCTGCCGTCTGCCAAACGCCCTTACCTGTAAGTACCTGAAGGTGTTCCTCGGGGGAGCCCGTACTTCTCCTCCAGCTCAACCAAGCTCACGAACTTCCCGTCCACAAACAGGTCCCCCAACTTTCGTATCCCTGCCCTGTGCCACCCCGAAAACCCTCCACCTGTTCTTCCTGGGGCAAACAGGTGGTTCCCCCGTAATGGGGTCCACGCCGAGGCCCCAACTTCCCCCCTATGCTGCCTCCACTGCCCCCAAAGCTTGAGGGCCGCCACCACCACCAGGCTCGTGGTATACCTCCTTGGAAGGAGCGGCAGCGGCGCCGTTGCCAGCGCCCCCAGACTCATACCCACACAGGACGCTGTCTCCAGCCTCTTCCATGCAGTCCCTCCCCCTCCATCACCCACTTGCGCACCATCGTCGCATTGGCGACCCAGTAGTACCCACAGAGGCTGGGCAGCGCCAGCCCCCCTATCTCTACTCCGCTCCAGGAACACCCTTCTCACCCTCGGAGTCCCTCGCGCCCACACAAACCCCATTATACTCCTGTTAACCTGCCTGAAAAAAGCCTTCGGGATAAACACGGGGAGGCACTGGAACAGGAACAAAAACCTTGGGAGCACCGTCATTTTGATTGACTGCACCCTAACTGCCAGGGACAGCGGCAACGCGTCCCACCTCTTGAACTCCTCTTCCATTTGCTCCACCAGGCTTGTAAAGTTAAGCCTATGCAGGGCCCCCCCAGCTCCTGGCCACCTGGACCCCCAAATATCTGAAGCTCCTCTCCGCCCTTTTTAGTGGGAGCTCGCCAATCCCCCTCTCCTGGTCCCCTAGCTGAACTACGAACAGTTCGCTCTTCCCCATATTGAGCTTGTACCCCGAAAGGTCCCCGAATTCCCTAAGGATCCTTATTACCTCTGGCATTCCTCCCACCGGGTCCGCCACATACAGCAGCAGGTCGACCGCATAAAGCGACACCTTATGCTCCTCCCCAAACCCTGTTGTAACTTGTGCTCAAAAAATTAGCGGTGAGGGTAGAGGCACGTCAGGCCTCCCAGAAGAGCCAATGGTCAGAGCAGAGGGGTGACATGACGTTGTGGGTGGGAGACCTGATTGTGGTCAGTAATTTCGCTTCCAGTCCGCCTTGCTTTGCGGGACGGGTTGCGGGGCCCGTGTCATACGTGGTCAGTATCAACAGGAAGACGGTCAGAAAGCAGGTTGACCACTTGAGGAGTCGGGGGTGGCCATCCCAGCTTGGAGTGCCACCAGTATCATAACCAATCCTGCAACTCCGTCCAGCCAAGGGGAGCAGGAATCTACTCAACGAGCTGCACCTGCCGAGGTCAGTGAACCAGTTGCCCTGTCGATGAGGCAATGCTGCCTGAGGTGACTGATGGTTGACAATTCAATTGCCCAGGAGTGCGCTGAGCCTGGCTTGGCTGCAAATGTCCAGGAGGACCCGGAGGCCTCAGAACCGATGGACGTTTTGCTGGACATTCTTTCCCCTGTTGTGTTTTCTAAAGTTTGTACATTTTGTACATAGTTTATGGGGTGGTTGTAATAAGGAACTTCAGAAGGGAGGGATGTATTGGCACAGCCACCTTAAGGGAGCGGAACGATGGACCACATGATCGGCTCAGGGCCAATCGCATGGGAGCGCACAAACCCCGGTCAATAGCAGGTTTGTGCGGGGCCCTGGGAGCAGCAGCCTGGGCAGTGTGGATCCCGGAGCCGATATGTTAGGATCTCTCCAACTGTGTTCTGCACGTGTTGTCTTGCTTTTCATCAATAAACCCCTTTGTTAATGACTGCAAGCCTCCTGCATATGTCTTCATCCACTACAACCTGGACGTTCTCCTACAAGTCACGCACCATGCCGACTTGAAAATATATTGGGCGGGATTCTCCGTCGACCGACGCTGAAATCGGGAAGGGATTGGGCGGGGAATCGTTTTTGACGCCAAAATTGTTGCGCCAGGTACACGCCAGATTGCAATTCTCAGTACCTCGACGTCAATGCGTTCTGGAACGCACGTACAGTAAACACCATTTGCATATAATTAGCAGGCCCGACCCGATATTCTCCAGGGC